>NW_024882244.1:0-343334 GCF_019059575.1 Amphibalanus amphitrite | reverse complement strand
TCCTGAACACGACACATCTGAACCGCCGATCAGAGTGTCACCCATGAGGCGCACAACCGGCGCGCCACCGCATGTGAAGGGCAACACGAAACGGAAGCTTCTGTTTGGGGTGCGATCCGCTCTACCAAACACCGATCACAAAGCTATATGCGATATGTCGTGCATTTATGTCATTCAATACCTTCTCATGAAAGTGATTTCGGTGACCATGCAATGTTAACCGATGTGTGTTGTCGATGTCGCGTGGGGCGGTTGTTGTTATCCGGCGATCTCTGTCGCTGTCATCGCCTGTCAGTGACAGATCTGTCCCGATGACAGGCGGGAGGCGATGATTATCGGCGCCACCCGACTGCTGGAAAACGGCCGTCCAGGTGCCAAACCACACGGTCACGGCTGAATCACCGACCGCACCGTCAACAAGCGCTGTTTTTCCGGGCTCAGGAACGAGGCGCGCACCTCCAGACAGGCGCCAGGCGCGTCAGACAGTTCAGGAGGAAGGTGTGCACTGTGCATCATCAGACGCCAAGAGGTCAAAAGCACCATCTTACGGCATGGTTAAACCACCCCGTAACAACTTATCAAAACAGGAACTACAAAAAACGCATGACACTAAAAAACATACATAATCCCAGTTCGCAAAATTGATCGTCTGATACCTAGATAGCCACGGTAGCTTCTATTTTAACAAAATACATCAACAGCGACTAAAAACCACTGCCAAGTTTCCAGAATCCTACAAAAAACGTCGAGCATGCTGGCAAGCAACCTGGACCGCTCAGCTGTATCTGAGCCGAGTCGAGCTGAGCTGGACTGATGAGCCGGGAAGCCCGACCTTCACTGAGGCCGGAGATGACTAAACGGCCGCCGCGGTGAGCCGTCCGTGACGTCACACACGAACACAGGAATACATTACGGTCCGGACAGGATTCTACCTGAAGTGAGCGTACTATAACTCTATACGACGGGGAAATTATACCGAGCTGCAAAACAGCCTATTCACAGATCAATTATCCATGTCAGGCCCATCCACCAATCCACCAGACCACCAGAGAAGCAATGGTTTGTCAGTATAGAATATCTAAGAAACAAAGTTTGTATTTCTTATCATTATGTGTTAACCATATTGTAGAATTTCCTCGCTAATACGCAGCATCATTTACCCTGTATCGGCGGTGTAAGAACAGTTCAACCCGGCACAAAGTTGCTCTCTCTGGTTCGAATGTGCCTTCCCAGGACCTGCCTCTCCAGCGATTCAGACATCCATTCCGCTCCGGACGCGCCGAGACACGCAGCCTCCCGCTCCCGTCTCCGTGCCGTCTCCGCCCTTCTCCTTCCGACGCCGCGCTGGCTCATCGCGCCGCCCGGCGGAAGGGAGCGAGACCGCCACCTCTATCTGTGGCTACCGTCCACACTGCCGACACTGCTGCCCTCACCGGAACACAGCTTCCGATCGCCAGCGAGCTTCGCAAGTCGCAACATCCGGTGTTCAAGACGGACGGACGGCTCGGGACGGCCGGGCGACCTCCAGGAACCCTGTCCGGCGTTCGCGGCTCAACGCTGGATGCGAGACCATGAGAAGTGGGTACCAGCGACTGACACCACCAGTGACGCGCGGGTGGACTTGTCCACACGCATCGGGAAGTTCCCCAGGGCGTCCGCTCTGCAGAAACCAGGAAGTATCTTCAGACAAAGTTGGAGCACGGAAAGAGCAGCACGCGAGCGGAAGGGCCTCAGGTCATCCGCACTGGCTCACGCGTCGTGAACGCACCACAAAGAAAGAAGCAATGGTGGGCTGTGACTCAGCGACGCCCCGGCACTCGTGAGATCCGCATTCTTTCTGGTCACGTGTGTCAGAGACGGGAGGAAGAGGCTCCGCCACCGCCGGTGGGAGCGTGTCTGAAGGAGCGCCGGTTTCCCCGGTCTGACTGTCACCACAGCAACAGTCAGCGACTCACACCTCTCGCCGCAGTCGTAATGAACGGCAGGGGCGCGTCACTCAGCGCGACGGACACGTCAGAGGCTGTCCACCGTGTCAGTGGTGGTGTCAGTCGCTGGTACTCACTTCTCATGGTCTCGCATCCAGCGTTGAAGAGCTGCAAACGCCAGACGGTTCCTGGAGGTCGCCCGGCCGTCCCGAGCCGTCCGCCTGTCGCGAACGCCGGATGTTGACGGGACGAGGGGAGACGGCCCGCCGGGGAAGGGACGGGCCCCGGCCGGCGACGGGTGCGCTGCGCGGTCAGGGCCGGTCGACCGGTCGGCGAGTGGTGGTTCATTATTCCACACGGAACAGACGATTAGGTGCCGGAAGCTCGTCAGACCGATCATCGATTTCGGATTCGTCGATAGGAAGCCTGATCAGGACAGAGGTTGGCAGCGATTTTATCAGAGGTGCCAATCCTGCCTGAGAGGCCTCAGGTACTGGTCAGACTGGGGCATGCAAAACCTGCACATTGATCCTTTGACCAAATAAAATATTAAGCGGAAAAGGTCAACTAAAAACCATAACATGTTATATAGCCATGCCTAAGCACTAGTGGTGTCAATCGGTTACCAAAATTTCGGTATACCGATACCGAACCAAAACCGATTCGGTATTCGGTATGATATACCAAAAGCATTTGGTATTTTGTCGGTATCATGAAAATCAACTACTGCCATAAAAGATTTGAAAGCATTTTTGATAAACCTTCTGAACTCAAAATTGATTTGCTAAATGACACTGGATGAAGAAAAAATGGCAATCATGACACATTTCTCCCAAATGCATGATGTCCTAACAAATGGGCAAACACATGAGCTGCAATATCAAATACATCAGACCACCAATGTTAAATGGCAACTTATCAGTTATCAGTGTTAGCAAATTCCAATACCATGAGGATAATTATCTTACAAAGAAAGCCAATGTGCAAGACATGAAGATGAATTAATGTTTTACTCACTGTATGCTGGAAAACATACTTTAACTGCCTTTCTCAAAATTTCCAAAGCATTTATTAGCAACAAATTTGACTTTGTTTTGAGGAGTCTGTGATTGATCTTGACCTTGTCTTGCTCTCCATTTCACTGCAATGCAATTACATTATCCAAAACCCTGTTTAATACAGCACTAGATTCACCATCTATATTACTATTTGAGGAGGGTGCGTCTGTCCGTTACCGAGGTCCCGACCTGGTCGTGCTTTGCGTGGACTACAGGCCAGACCGTTGCACCTAGCCCGATGAAATTTGCACAACTCATAGATCAAGGATGTGCGACGTGCCTTTGAGGGGTCTCAGCTCGATCGGGTCGATAGGGAGCGCGTGGTGCGTGCCCAAAAAGTGCAAATTCGCGTCATAGACTTTACATGTATAAATCGGCGTGCGAAATCGGGCGAAAACGGCTAAGTTTGGCCGACACTGGTCCGGTTCCGGCGCAATATCTTGGTGACCAGGGGTCCGACCGGCACGGGGAAAACAGCATCGTGTAGATAATTGAATGGGCAATTGAATGGTGTGCGATGCAGTGGATGGCACGTGCCACGTGCACCGGGGAGGGCACTTTTGTTGAAAAATTGCGGTTTTGGGCGGATTTTGGAATTGATTTTATTTTTAAGTGACCGTTAAATGGAGTGAGTTGAATCAACGCCTATTTGCAAGAGAAATGTACCGCCTCTCATATAAAAATTGTGAAAAGCTGATTGATCCAAATCAAGGTGGTGCAAATCACAGGAGAAAATGGTGTTTGTCAATTTTGTGCCAGTTTATTAATCACACGGGGTTTGCTGCATAACCTGATACCTTTGGCAATTGAATATGGTACCATTGGATAGAGCATTCAATTCTGTCCAATATTCACTCTTCATTTTTTGCATGATTAGCAACAGTATCCTTAAAAATGTAAATGTTCCAAACCATTACATTGTCATTTTTAGCGAAATTCATCGATGGCCCTCAAAAGACTTCACGCCAGTTTTCGAATCATTCTAAAGTAGACCGCATGATAATACGACACGGGCACCTCGACGCGATGTATCTTTTTGTTTTCTTACAAAATGCTTGGCCGTCAAAAAGCAATCGAACGAAATGGATATCTACCAACCAAATCGACACAGACCAACCCAATACTCACCGGTCAAAAAATCCCCCCTTCGCGTTGCGGAGCACGCGGGTAACCCTAGTTATCATCTAATATTGAAGGCAGCATTTGTCACTTCATCATCATCCCACAAATCTTCAACTTCGCTCAACTTCAAAAGCCTCTGTAGTGAGCGATCCTGTCATGATCCTGTGGATAATTTATTTTCTTCAATTAGTGTTCTCTTTCCTGCTCACCTCAACAGATACAGATCGCTAGCAATGTTATCATAAGCATTAATAAAATATAATTGGTTTTTGGCTTGATTCGCACACAGCAGTTTCAAAAACTGAACACATCTAAAAACATTTCAATGTCGCAGCTGCGCCAAGTACCGATGTAGCTCAATAGCTAATTGAAAATAATTGAACAACTTTGTTTTTCTGGTACTTCATTTTTCAGCAAAAACGGCCTACAAGCTTTTTTGAATTAATTTTAAGATGTCAAAATTTATACAAGGAATTTTGATATAAGTGGACTTAAGGAAAAGAAAAGAAAAACTTTATTTTATACAGCTTAATGCAAATGGCCGCCGCCTCTAAGGCCGCCATTATGGAAGAGATGACACGTGACGTGTGTCAATGCTTCCGTAAAATTATGGACATTTTACTTAGATTTCATCGCGATATCATTACAGTGGTGTCTGCTATCTATCAGTGTGCCTCGTAAGTAATCATTTATCAAGTTTTGTTGTGTTAAACATTTGTTTATGAAGAAAAATTGGCTGCGTCAGTATCGTCACCAATCACCATGCTACTTGGGTTGAACGGTTGAACTGTAGGTATCATGGGTTTTGTTTACATTAATGGTGTAGCCCAAGGTGTAGCTCATCATTGTCAATGGGGTCACCACTTTTGGATCATGATAACACACTTAACCCTGTCTTGACCGGACTCGAAATGAATGACTGGAATTGAAAGAACGTTTGTTGGTTCAGGCATGGACAAGTTATTGTTCTAACACCTTATGCAGATGACTTGAATCCACATTCCAGTTAAATAACTGACCTGAATATTAATAGTTACAAAATACAGTTATGAATGTTTTTTTTTGCAGTGCGAATAGTTAAGAGGTTGCCTGATTTATTTTTGTTCCCATATTTTAACCCGCGCCGGGCCGGTGCTCTGAAATTCCGCGCCGGGCCGCGGGGGGGGGGGGTGTTTGAACACCCCCCCCCCTTCTAACTCGGCTCCTGGGCCACGTAGCGACACGCGGTAAGCGGCAATCGAAAGAACGTCAAAAATAAGGACGAAAACGCTTCGGTCATTTTTTGGGTCAGGTCAAAGGTCAGGTCACCAGAGGTCACCAAAGGTAAAATGTTGACTATTTCAACATTTTGGAAACTGCCAACGGCTATCTCGGGAACCGATAGAGCTACAGCGCCGCAAAAAAACGCATTCGAAAGCCCTATTACAGACCTTTCTGAGTAATGTTCTCAGATTTGACCTCAGGTCAACGGTTTAGCCTCCAGAGGGCAAAAACTAAAAAAATAGCCGTTTTTACGAAAAACGTTTTTTCGGCAATAACTTTTGACTCAAAAGAGCTATGACATTACTTTTGCCAGCATCGTGTTCCTCTCGTGGAGACGCGTCGAATGAACTATAATTTGACCTTGAAAGGTCAACTTGAAAATTTGACCTCAGGTCAAGGTCATGACCTGACCGGAAAAGGTCATGTTGCATATCAGTCGATCCGCAACGTCGCGTCAAACACATCTAAGGCGTTTTCAGCGCTCTAGCACGCCTCTATCAGAAGTTATCATCGAAAAACTGTTAGATTCTGTTCGTGACCTGAGATGACCTCGGGGACATAACGAGGGGTCACAGTTGCCATTTTCTGGTTCAGTGTGTCTATTTTACCTACATCTCGATGTTTGAGAGTGTCTAGAATAGCGTTCGTGCAAAACAGGCGCTTTTCAATTTTCTCCCATTGACTTATAATGGAGAGGCCGCAAAATTGACCTGACCTTAGGTCACCGATATCAAAATTCCGAGATATACATTTTATAGATAGTGTTGCTCTAATCAATCGCTGAAAGTTTCAAGGCAATCGTTCAGTCGGTGTAGCTATGACGAGCATTCTTATTTTTTCTGAGGTGAGGTCACTTGGCGTGACCTGGTGACCTGACCTAAGGTGACCTGGGTCTGAAATTTTCACAACATGTGCGGAAAAGATGCACAAACAGGTGTGCCAAAAACGGCGGCGCTCCGCGCCGCCGTTTTTGAGATATCTGCGAAAAACCGCAAGGGGGGTGTTCAAACACCCCCCCCCCCCGGCCCGGCGCGGGTTAAAGTATTAGATACCTTTCAAGGCTAATCATATGTCTTGAGAAAGTTTGAAGCACATGTCTGATAATTCCCTGATTTCGGTATCTAGTCGGTATTTCCCCCCTATTTCTGAAAATCGGTTCGGTTTTGGTATACTCTCAGTGGGTTTGGTCGGTATCGGTTTGGTATTGGTTTCCAAAATTTCTGAAATTGACATCACTACTAAGCACTATCCGCCTGATCGACCTCACGTATCTGTTCAGTTCTCGCCTATCTGATCAGTCCCAGGTCAGCAGCAGCATTGAACCCTCAGCATGCACGGTAGATTGAGAGTTTACGACGCCCTAACTGGCAGCCTCACGCTACAGGCTGTATAGCAGCGCTCGCTCTCCGCGCGGACAAAGGCACGCGGGCCGCAGCTCGCGGGCACCGGCGTGCCATCCGTACCCCATCGGCTGCCGCAGCGCTGGCATCGGGCGCGTCAGAGCGCTGCAGTCCTCCCCGGCCTCCGGCGGAACACTGCAACAAGCTGCCTGCCCAGCCCGCCCCGCCGTATGTGAACTGAGCCTCAGGGGCGGCGTTCCAGGCAGGACTGGAGGAACGCAGCCCAGCCGGCGGCGGATTCACGGCCTCCCAGAACGCCGTGCCATCAACCAAGTGAGCAGGCGATTAACATACCGTCTCAATTAATAGTGAGAACGTTCGCTATGGCATGTCAACATCGAAAAAAAACTGAATCGTTGGTCAAGGATACTGAAGCAGTAAACAAGCCGATCGAAGGAAGGACATTCAAAGGAAAACGTGACTAAAATAAATGTTAAACTTCTAATAGCCACAACTCTCCTATCCAAGCCTATGTCAGGGTGCCCTCCAAGCACAGTTTGCAGTAGGTATGGTCCATTGCAACGGTTGGCTTGGATGTACCTGTGGCAGATTGGTGGCGCTAGGGGAGTAGGGTCTTCGTAGCTGTTGCAGGTTCGCGGTGCTGGGGGTGAAGTTGCCGCTGCTATGGGGAGGATAGCTCTGGGAGCTCCGTACCTGTAGCACGTTGGTGGTGCTGATGCAGGTGCTCTGGTGGCTGGTGCTAGGGGAGTAGAGCCTCCGTACCTGTTGCAGGTTGGTGGTGCTGGTGCTGATGTTATTTGGTGCTCGAGGGGTAGGGTCTCCGTACCTGTTGCAAGTTACTGGTGCTGGGGAGTAAGGACTCTGCATTTACCTGTTGCAAGCTACTGGTGCTGGGGGAGTGGAGTCTCCGTACGTACCTGTTGCAGGTTGGTGGTGCTCGGTGAGTAGATGCCGCTGCTGTGCGGCGCCTCCACCTCCTCCCGCTTCACCTGCGACGGGTGGTGCTCCGGCACCATCCGGACCTGACGGGCCACACAGAGAGGGGAAGAAGGTGTCAAAACACGGCTGCGAAAACACCCGCCCCCCTCCCCACACACACACAACGACAGTTCTGTAATAGTGGCATCAGATCAGATCGGACCAGGTAGGGAGTAGGGAGAGTCCGGTCACCGACGACAGGTAAAATTTAACCACTCCCTGTTAGTTGCTGCCACGTTTATCAATTCGCTCATCAGTCAGATTGCAGCTCTACAAATTACCCGACTCCGATCCATCCGATGCATTGATTATCATCTCTAGCCCGGTCCGTAACATAGTCTCGGTCTCAGGCGGGTGTAATGCAGCCCATTTCTATTCGGGACAACGCGGCACGAGCCGGTTGCACGTCTCGGCAAGGCACGGGACTCGCTCTCGGCACGCGATGCACGCGCCACGGGCCTATTTCGTTAGCAGCACTGCCGCCTGTCTGTCCTGCGCATTAGCCTAACTGAATATCGGTACATCGGATATTCAGTGGGAGGAAGAAAGGACTATGACGTCAGCCTCTTCAATAAGAAACGTCACTCAAAGCGGAAGATAGGTATAGCGAATCACGTGCCAGAGTAGAACACCACTCTTCACTCGTCACATCATCCATCGGCAGTATTGTTCGAGCCGTTCGAGCAATGTTGGGTCAATGTTGGCGCATTTGCAGTGCTTTAGTTTGATGTAATGCTAACTGAGAGCTTTTGCATCTGAATGTCGGCTCAAACAATGCCCCAGCACTCAGCGAAGACACACAAACAAAGGAGTACCCATTGTTTTACAGACTTAACATCGCTGCATGTTACTCAGAATGCAGCTGTTTTTCGCCACCATAGAGTGGCATCCTCCCAGTCAATGCCTAGTGATGCATCAGAAATAGAGGTGGCAAAACTGGAAAATTTTGGGACCCGGACCCGGACCCGGTCTGACTGGCACATTTCTGGAACCGGTCAGACCCGGTCTAAGTCAGCGTTGGAACCAGATGGGCCCGTTCCCGAAATTCATTATGAGAATTGTGTACAATTGTAGGTATAGCAAAAGAAAATAGTTTCTTTCCAATTTGGCATACTTGTGTTGCAAAGTAAAAAACTCATGCCATGGTCATTTCACTTCGCTTCGCAGTTTGTATTTTGGAACCAGATTCAGGTCATATTTAAGAATATAAGAAGTAAGTAGACCAATGAATTTCATGCTAACCTAACCCACTTTTACTACAGCTGCTAAAAATGATGTGAACTGGGGATCCATGGACCAGTGCCTTCACCAGAGTCAGAACAAGAACCTAACATCAACATGGAACAAGATAACCAATAACCATACTGATACATACCTTTTCTAATATTCTTGGTAAAAGATATTCCTTTTTAGAATTAAATTCATTAGTCCTTACAAATATTATCAACTATCAAAGGCCCCAAACGATAAAACATTCAAAATCAAAATAGAAACATGAAAACTGTGTGAGGTTCGCCAGAAATGTCGACACCATAGCAATGGACAAAACAGGCGTTAAATCACTGCAAAATTTTGTTGGGGATAAAGTACTGCAAAATCGTAATGGCAATAAACTTTTAAGTACTGCAAGTTGGTTAAGTAGGTTGCGATCATGACTTAAGTGCCAATTTATTAACGTAGAAAACAAACTACATTTTGTTGTTAGTACCTAGACATAGAATAAATACCAAGGGTTCTGAGACTTTCTTCCCGAACGTGTTCCAAAATTGTAACCTTTATGCAGTAGATTAGCGTGCGTAAGGTTAGCATATATGACGCTCAAATGCGCCATTTTCACATCAACACGGAATCATTGGCCTTGGAGAAGGGCATTGGTATTGACTCAGTTTTTTGTCAGCTGCTGCCGTATGATGGCGCTAGTAGAGCGCAATATGTATAATACGCTCTGCTAGCGCCACCATGCGGCGCCAGTTGGCTAAAATCTGATCAATACTACGGTTTCTGGAGAATGCCTTGGATTCATTTTTAGCTTTATGGATTTATGCAAGGGCATGTTGGTTTTATGAGTTGTCTTCTGGCCGTGATAGAAATAATTTCAAAGCTGTTTGAGTTATGAAATGCATTTGAATATCAAACATGAACTCTGATTTCCGGTGGGCATAGTGACTTTGGTATGTCAATGTCTTTGAAAAGGCAGGTGAGAATGCCACTGGTCAGCCTTGCTTCAATTGGATTTGTGTCCATTTATAAATGGATTTCAGTCATACCTACTTACCTACATATGTTATTGGTATTTGATTTCTACAGCTCAAAATATTGCTAGGTGCTGTACAGCAAACTGAATGGAAGTGATCCGTACAAACATTTGGTGAAATGTTTTCTGGATTGCTAGCACTTAGAACTTGTTTATTCTGTTGTAGGTGACAAGATAAGAAATTGAAGCAAGACTGACCAGTATCAGTATGCTATAGAATAGGTAGCCCAATCTGCTGGAATATTAAAATTCAAAAGTGGAATTGGGACTTATGAACTGGAAACTGCATCAACTATGACTATGTTTGCCCAAGCATAAAAGATATTAATGTTTACCATAAAGCACAGGGAAATGATAGGACCCGGTTGGACCCGGCCAAATATTTTGGGGGACCCGGTCTGGACCCATCCGGGTCCAGACCGGTTCCATAGACCGGGTCCCCGGGTCCACATTTTGCCACCTCTAATCAGAAAACACTCCAACCATAGGCCTCCAACCCACAATTATCATCCATCAATACGTAACTGATGGGCGAACAACCAGGTCAATGCTTTCTGTCACCGGTGGGGCCATTCCGCGTGCGTTAATATTTCACGACAGCGACTTTTTCGTGAATGCGTGGCGTGATCGCTGCCTTCCTTTCCCGTTAGCGACCCTGACCCTTGCAATCGCTTCTGGTATCATCAGCGTCATCATTCACCACTCAACACGCGTCACAGTTCCGTCAACACTAGCTTCTGACTCGGTGACCGCAAGCATTCATCATCCTCGCACAACGCAGCAAAATCCCTGCCGATACTTCCGCCTCATCATTCGCCACCACGGTTCCGTTCCGGAGTCGGTGTTCCGCTTTGTTTGTGGCTCGTGCGTGCGAGACCTGTCTCGCCCGTGACCTCAAACACTCACCGCATGTTTGACACAGGCCGACATCTGGGTCGAGCGGTGACATGCGGGAGAAGGAGGCGAGCGTCACTGGCGGAGAGCGCTAGGGAGTGCCAGGGTGACGGGAAAGCGCCCCAACCGCGATCTTCCACCAGTGACTCACTCGCAGCTCAACAAAGGAGTCGGAAACAGACAGACAGTCCCGCCAGTGGCCGGCGGGCACGACTCCACGAAAAAAGGCCCGCTTTGTGCAGCGCCGTGGCCGTGCCCGGCTGTCCACCCGCGTGGCGCCTCGCGCCGGCTACCCTGCGCCGAGCCCCCGCTCCGCAACAAAGACGGGCACACGAGGCGCCCGCCGTTCCGCGTTTCTTGCTCGCGCGGAGGATTCCCAGTGCCAGCGCCGCTCCCTGGCGGGTACATCAGAGGGGCTAGCGCTGCCCTGTTGGCGAGCCGCCCACCGGGCCACGGTCAGTGTCGGCCCCGCGTCAGTTCCTAGAGGCCCTTCTGCGCCTCGACAACGTTACTCAACGCCCAAAACATCACCGCAAGACGGCCGATATCTGGCGGGCACGCGTCGGGAGTCGAGGCGACGCACCCGCGCCGCTGGGGGTCTCTGAGAATCCCGACGGCGGCGGGAGAAAGAGGGGCCGGTCGGGCTGACTCAGATCCGTCGGTCTCCTCTCCCGCTGCGTGCCACACGCACGCACACCCTAACGCCCACTCGCGGCACACACGTGCGTGCCCCTCTGCTCCCCACCTACCCCCGTCGCGTGGGAATTGCAGCACTGACAAACGCAAGATGCAAATTAACCGGGCCGTGGATGAAGGCGGCAGAACAAACTGGGACGCCTGGCTTACAGGATTACTGCCGCACAATGCGAGCCAGGACCGCTCTGGTCTGACGGGAGCGGGGCGACACGGGGTGTGGGTGGACCCGCTTCAGAGGACCGTGTCCCACCGGTAACACACACCCAGCACCGTTTGATAGTATCGTGAGACGGGAACAAGACTCCCGGCCGCGGCGCGCCTGTGCCCGGGTCAGAGGACTTTTGACGAAATGGACCAGCGAGGCTGCGGGTGTGTTGACCCCTTCCTTGCAGACGCTGAAAGTTGGTCGAGAAACTCGGCGGCGAACTTCAGTGACTGACAGAGACCGTTATGCAGGATTTATAGGAGCGGTTTCACACGCGTCTCGAAGGGTACTTTGCAAGCCGATCCTTTTATGATGCAGCGAAAAAGAATAAATGGAGAAAAGGAAAAATCTTACTTAAAAATGAAGTAGGAATAAACATCGAATCAAAACACAGCTCATAGAACCTCTCAATGCCAGATGCAAGGCCACCTTATACATCTGTATATCTTGTTTGATACTTGTTTTGTTCGCAATACATGATGATGATGATGATGATGATGATGATGATGATGATGATGACCTTGCTAGTAGGAAATAGGCACTGAAGGTGGAAATCCAGCTTTACACGAATATGTTAGTACCAAAATTGATTGCCACCTCAAAACATTTATGACTGTGTGGACGGCACTCTTCTGACACAACCTGTAGGTGTGACATAACGTGAAGGATGTGTCACTCATCGAATAACGTCATGCCTTCTTCAGCAAATGGGAACGAGCTGAAGAGCTCATCGTTATGAAGCCACGCACATCGTACTATACTACAGAGTACAGATGGACGTGCAGCAGAATTTATCACCTCGAGGCACCGTGCTAACTATTCATACAACATACGGTGTCGTTAGCATAGTACAGTGAGTTCCGTCAGACGACATGATACCGCGATGACGAGATGACGAGAGTACCGCGGGACCTTTCAGTCGAGAAACGAATTGGGTGGGCATTACCTGTGGGATGAAGCGACATGGTATGCTCAGAATGGCTGAACTAATCATACTATCAGATCTGGACAAAATGCAGTAAAAATCTTCGAGTCTGAACTCGAGTTTTCCACTGTAACAACAGTCCCAGACCTCAGCTATTTTCTGGCACACCTCAGATGAGCGTTATTGAACAACTACCAGCATATCCATTGAACACACAACGATGAGTGGCTCTGAAACCTTCTCTAGCCCAAGCGAACCCACTAATTACGTCTGTTTATTTACATTTCTGCAGCCAGCAGACAGTTCTGCCATACATACAACATTCATTAGGAACGCCACAATGCCAACGAAGCCAGAGTGGGAGCGAGATGAACCAGCTACCCATCAACACGGCAGACCATGGAATGCAGTGGATGTATTTCAGATGCACCTAGTCGAGGTGTGAGCATCGTGAGTTTATTTACTCATTACGGGCTCCCAATGAGCCATTAGGTACCCGGCCCCAAACAGGACGCTGTGATCAATGACCCAACGGTTGTAGTTGTCTTCGATCTGTGCCTTGCTGCCATAATACTCAATGACTGCAGCTGAGGCTCGTCGTTTTGAGTGACGCCACTACCCGAACACCAGCGCGGCGGCAGCGCCTGCCAGCCGGCTGATCTGTCGCGGTGTGTCGCTCCTACCTACCGGGCTCGCCAAGGCCAAGGTCTCGGCGCGCCGACCGTCCGGCCCCAGGATCGATAATGGCCCGACCGGCCCGCCAGCCAACTGTGGTCCCACGTGGTCCAATCCGGTCCGCAGCACCCCCTCCCCTTCCCCCCTCTGAGAGTCGCCATGGAGGGCGGGGCGGGCCAGTCTGCCCGGCAGTCATGACCAGTTTGAAATCCGGGGTGGGGCGAGCCAAAACGTCCCGTTGTCAGGATCAGTGAAAGGTTCGGTTCCGATAGAGGCTCTTATGTGAAAAAGTAGGCGGTAGGTCGGGCCTCGACGACATTTTCGGGCAGCCTAGCTCAACCATTCATGCCATAATTCGGAAACAAGCGAGAGTATCGTCACACTGATGTCCGGTTATAGATCCTATCGATTTTGAATCACGCTACCGCCTACAGCTCGTCTGAAGTGAAAATCACGATTATTACTATTTGATTGGACCGAGGTAAGGTGGCAGATTGATGCAAGAGCCCGCTTTTTCAGTGCAAGAATTGTCCGCGATTGGAACTCCCTGCCCGCCTCTACAGTCTGTTCCGAAACCATTGAGCAGTTCAAGACATCGTTGGCTGCGGCGTTAGAAGACAGGTTATTCGAGTTCATTCCTTAGTCAAATATCTCAACCTTCTGCTTCCTTTGCATATGCCAACCTTAGCCCTTGTCTGCCGTGGGAGGCGCCTCCACTTCGCCAAGAGAAGTGGAGGTAAGATGCACCACGGTTCCCGACACTAATCCTCCACATTCCTAATTTTCCCACAATAACCACCGTTATGTCCCATTACGCTACACACATTTTCGTCGTTGCTTTTTGGCTTGTCTTGATTGCGCGTTTTGGCGCTGCGCGTTTTGGCGCTGCGCGTTTGGCGCTACTTGTCTCGTCCAACTTTTGAACACTGTGAATACGACAGCACATCTGTATTGCAGACGCACACCTCCGGCTCACAAAAAAACTTGAAACAAATGACATATATTTATGCATCGAGCCGGCGTGTCTCTATCCGAAATGGGTTTCCCTTTCACCTCCATCCAATACCTGTCCAATTCATATGGCTGAGGCGGGAAACCTACTAGGTGAGTTGACTAGGTGAGTTGATACAGTTAGGATTCAGGATTCTTCAGAAAATGTTCGCCTTAACCGTCGCAAAGTGCAGCAGATAATGCCCATTCCACTCACGTAAATTGCCCACAGTGCGGTCAGACCACGGTGAAGGTAAGGTCAGACAAGGTCGGCGCCGTTGGCGTGCCCGTCCGTCAGACCCCAGACGCACGGCCGAGCCACGCCCCGGACCACGCCTGCAGAGCCACGCCTATTTACGGCGGGGACTGCCGGCGAGTGAGGCATGGTAAGTACCCTGGGCACATACACGGAGCGTGAGCTGCGCAGGCTGGCGAGCAGTGACCACATCACCACTCCGGCGCCGAGTCTCTGAATGAGAGACGACGTCCAAATGTTATCCGGGTGACGTCGGCAGTCTGAGCGGCTCTTTCCTCGTACGTCGCATAAATATCCCACTTAATGGTCATTACGGCGGCCATGAAACATGAACTATGCAGGGAGTTACAGCTTGAATTATCACAAACAAAACCCGCCCAGCAACCGGGCAGTGCAGGGGACCAGCGTCGCGACTGCATGGAGAGTCAGCTCGCCAGTGGCCAGTGAAAGACCCAGCCGGCTGCCGGGTCACATAGGCCCCTAACCCACCATCAGTAGATCTCCCATGCTGTATAATACACTATCCCACGCTGTCATCGTATCAATGCCTCCCCTATGCGGACGGGGTAGCGGAGGCAGCTGCTCGACCCGGGACCGGCCGGGAGCCGTCGTACGGATATCATCCGTCATACGGCCGGAGAGCTGTGCCTGTGACTGATGGGACGGGAGGGACGCTCCGTACGGAAATATACCCGGCACCGAGCGAGGCTGACAGCGGCGGAACACAGCTTCGGAGACAAACGAGGGTTAGTTGGTTTCCTAGAGCGAGGTCGTCAAAACTCGGCAACCTATCGGCAAGAGCCAGCTTACAAGAGTTGACCTCACAAGAGCCAACAGATCAACCACGTGGGTTGGAGGCAATTGGTTGACGTCTTTTTACCGCGAGTCATAAATGGACCCTGGTGAAGAAGCTACATTCGACCAGCAGGACTGGGACTGTCACCACGATTTGTCATCGCATGAAACCCCAATCAGCTTTTATGGGAAGCTTTTGAGCTGAACATCAGACTTAAAAGCCTCTTAAGCTCACATATATCCCAGACCACACGCAAAAAGCGTCATTCACGTCATCATTCAAGGACACGTCTGAACTGAAACTGTCCAGTGCCGAGTGCTTGGTGCGAAACCACCCTGTCCTGCCCTGCCACCGCCCACCGCCAACGAGCAGCGACCGACCGCGGCTACCGACAGCTCATTGATCAATGACCGGCCGGGTGGGTCAGACTCAGACGGCCACAGTCACACGCAGGCCAGCGCGTTCCCACCGGCCCGCCGCAGCTGGCGTGTGCTGCCGGCCGGCCATTTACCAGCCGCGACTGACACCTCATGGCCCGCCCTGCAGTTGCACCGTGCACCTCAGCGTGCACCACACCGTGCACCATACTGTGCACAGCTGTCGCCGTGACAATGTGACGGGCGGCAGCACCATGACACAACGACACGAAACAGTGCGGCCGAGCGAGGCCCGCCCGCCCCCTCTCCTCTCCCCAGTACGTCTGACACTCCCCCTTCCCTCCTCCTTTCCCTCTCCCCTAGCACACCAGCACACCTGTGGGTGACTTACGTAGTACCGATGTGGAACGGCGCGACGGCGAGGGATATCGGCGATCGGCGTCCCGTGTAACTCAAATAGGTGACATGGGCCCAGCTGCGGCGGTGGGCGGCGGCGCCACAATAGATCGGGGACCACCGACACGCGACGGACGCTCTCAGGCTAACTGGACTGTCCATCGCGCGTCCCCGGCAGCCGGTGCCGCATTATACACGGACCACACACAGACAGATTATTTTTGTTTGGGGACGCATTGAATGGTGTGTTTACCCGCCCACATACAAACTATTACTCGGGTTTTCGATTAATATTGATCACCAATTAATCTAAACCATGTAAGACCGCGAGCGAGGCAATTCATATTTTTGTACTGAGGCCAGTTTTACCAACAGAAAAATAGCAGCCCGGCGCAATTTTTCTGTCAAAAACCAGCCGACGAGTTTCACCAACCAGGCGAAAAAATATCCGCCGGCGTGAAAAAATATCAGCCAGAAAAATAGCCAACGAGTTTCACCAACGGCAAATGCGGCATTAATGGAGTGTTATTTTGCGCCATTATTTGTAGAAAAACAGCCCAAAAAATAGACGGGGGACCCCGTCTATTTTTTCGTGTTGGAATCGTGTCGTGTTGGAATAATTGGCCTCATTTGTTACTAATTATCGTGATTTGCGCTTCCCAGTTGATATAATAATTTAGTATCATTCATGGCCAATTTGTAAAGCATCTGGGCTTCAAGATTAGAAGAGGAATACTGATGATATTGCGTAAAGAAAGAGCCTTTGTCACCAGTCCTGACTAAAAGGAACCAACAAGACTGGTGTTTGGTGTTGTGGTGTTAGTTTTTTCGTTTATATTATCTTTTTGCTACAAGCACCCAACAGCAAGATGATAGCACATTATTAACTAGTGGTCAGCTTACAAGTTCATTGCTCGTGCGAGTCGCACGGAAGTGGAAAATAATGATGGAACATCATTTTCGAAAATTGAAGGTGCTTGAACAAATGCTGGAAGGAGAGGCAGAGAGGGTAGGCTCATTGGACTCAAGATTTTAAATAAATATGTCACTGTTTTCACATATTCAGCTACATTTGACAATGCAAGGCGCCAACTACTGATAGGTACCACTACTACTTTTGGGTGGAACTTACTTGAGCTGTGCGGAATAGGGAAGGTGCAATTGACATGGCTAAGACCAAAATGGCAAGATTTTCAAGATCAATGACAGTAAATTAAAAAAAAAAATAATAGCATGAAAGAAATGTATAAAGGCTTGTTTTTGAAGCCAAACATGCAAAGTTTGCATGGTTGCGAGCCCGAACAAACTTGCTGTCATAAGATTGTGCCACTGAGCTCAGCAAGTCATGCTGCCAATATTGAAGGAAAAGAAAATAATGTAATGTTGTAAAATGTAAATGAATCCATAACTGTTGTGTGTGCACTGTGCTGATATTGAATGCATGTGTATCTTGCATGCATGAGTCATGCAGGGATCATGTTAAAACTGGCTGTAAGTATTGTGAGTAGTTTTGCAAAATTGTGGAGGCACCAGGCAAATTGTGGCCGAAATGTTATTTGTTCACCTCAGCGCTGAAATTTCTGCTCACAGAGTTTTCAGATCATGCGCCGAAATGTTCATGCAGCCCATCCGTTACACTGGTCATGTTGACAGTGACAAGGATTTTTTCCCAGTCTCATGCTGAAATACAATAATAATTCACTTAGCTTGATTTTAGCTTATGTTTTTCATGCCAGTTCCTAGAATAAAGCAGCCAATATTTTCTGTCATGTGAGAAATATAATAACAATATGCACAATTGCTGGCTGTGGCATGTTGTGAGGTTTTCCCTTGTTTATTGCTGAGGTTTTTCCAGTCTCTGCTGCAAAAACGGTGATGAATCCACCATCGTCCGACGGTTTCGATGACGCCAATCATCGGCGCGAGTGTTGCTGTGATGGCCGACCTGACTGAGCGCACAGCGGCAGCCGCCGTCGCCAATAACGACAGTGAGGACACCTCCGAGTGGAACGGAGACGCCGCCGCTGACGACTTCACCGTGCTGGACGAGGTGGAGCGCTCGAGCCGACAGACCGTGCACCGCGTGCGCTGCCCGACTGGCTGGCGCACCTGCAGCCGATTGGCGACCGGCGGCCGGCGCCGGCCAATCTGCCGGCGCTCTGCCCCGAGCTGCGCGCCCGGCTGGCCGCCGAGGGCATCGAACAGGTGTTCCTGGTGCAGGTGACCGTGCTGCCCGAGCTGCTGGCGGCCGCAGAGTCGCCACTGCCACCGGCCGACCTCTGAGTCTCGGCGCCGGCCGGCCGCTCGGTGCCCGCCGTGTTCCGCCAGTACGACGCCGACACGCCGCTCTGCGTCCAGCTGCTGGGTGGAGACACAGTGGCACGAGGGGGCGCCAACTGGTGGCGGTGGGGCCGCGCGGCCCGGCCTCCCTGGCTGATCGTGGTGAGCACTCCCGGCTGGCTGATGGATCACATAACCAGCGCCGAGGGCTTCTCGCTACCGCACCTGCGCTACCTGGTGATCGACGAAGCCGACCGGGTGATCGAGATGGCCGAGACGGGCTGGCTGAAAGCGGTGGAGCGGGTGGCGGCAGCCACGGCCCGCCGCCCTGCATCGCCGGCCGGCTGACGGCCGCCGCCGTCTGCGCGCCTCACCTGCCGCTTCAGAAGCTGCCATTCTTGGCCACCTTGTCACAGAACCCGGAGGCCGGAGAAGCTGGAGCGAATGTCACTGTTCCAGCCGCGACTGCTGGTGGTCGGCACGGCGGCCGCCGCCGTCGCAATGCCCGGTCAGTTCGTCGGCAGGTTCACCACGCCGGCCGAGCTGAGCGAGTCGTTCAACGTGGTGGCGCCGCAGCCGCTGAAGCCGCTGCTGATGCACCATTTGCTTCGACAGCCCGACTGGCGACGCTCGCTCGTGTTGGTCAACTGGAACGAGGTGGCGCACCAGCTGGAGCTACCGCTGTCTGTGCTGGGCGCGCGCGTGACTGAGTTCTGTGGGGTAGTGCCGGCGTGCCGGCGGCGGCGCGCGCTAGCTGAGATGGCCGCGCTGGTGTGCTCGAGGCTATAGCGCGCGGTATTGACGTGGACGCCGTGGACGCGGTCGTGTCGTACGACATCCCGGCGCTGTTGAAGACGTACACTGCGTGCGTCGGACGGCGCGCATCCGCCGGGCCGGCCAGGCGGTCAAGCTAATGTTGGAGCGGCAGCGCAGCAATTTCCAGCGGCTGATGGTGCAGGCGGGCGGCCGGGTGCGGGAGACGCTGGCGCTGCTGGACGAGCTACGAGCTGCGCCAGTACGAGGCGACCTACGTCAGTGCATTTCCACACTAGCTTCTAGTGGATCGCTGTTGTTTTTTATGCTCATTGCTCATGATTTATTTACATTTTAGAAATATTGCAATGAAATAGATGTATGCCTTGTCATCAGCCTAGAAAACTTAAAGTAAGTAAAGCGTTTTAGTTGCATAATGTATGTTTGTTCATGAACATGGATTTAACATGTCCTAACTCCCAAACATTTCGATATCAGACCCGAGTTGCAAACCAATCGAAAGGCTTAGACGATCATTTGGGGCGTAGCCAGACGGCTCGGCTGGGTGTGAAAGCCGGCGACCAAGGTGGTGACCACCCGATCATAATGCACAGCGGTCTCCGTCGGACGATTGTGTCCGCGCGCAACGAATGATCTGGGCACACGCAGAGGAGTTCGGCAGGACTCTCCACTGAGCGGTACTGGGCGCAGTCGAACGACGGTCGACGACGCTAGCGCAGGTATTGTTAATTTGTTACGACTTACGAGCAGGACCAGTGTAGCGGGCCCGGAGCAAATATTCTTTGCTGTGTGGCGTTCCTTCTTCTCGACCGGGCCCGGCAAACGGGGCCTGCATATCGGCTAAAACCACCTAGCCGGGCAGTCTGACCTCCACCTCGCCGAAGCGGAGCGAACGACGTACCCTCAGCCCTGCAATGACCGCGGTGCAGCAGTTAATCTGGGTAGGTATTTTCCTAAGGTAAGACACTCGCCTTTGCACAATGCTTTACATATATAGGCCTTGGCGAGTTCGTTAGCCCTCTTACTCCCGCTAGAAGGTGCTAATGCAGTGCACGCGAATCCGCCTCGTAGCACCGCACTTCAACTTCAATCGCTCGGCAGCGGAACTGTCCGTCGTCCGTCCAGCTTCAGGTGGCGTCTCTGGGAGCAATGCTGACCGTTTATTTGCCGCTCTTTTGAAAGCTAGGAAAGAGGTGCGGCTCCCGGATCTGTCGGGAGCGGGACTCATAGGCGGCGGAACGGGTAGGGCACCGGGGCACCGCGCCCCCTTTGATTTTGACATTTTAATATTAGCCCTATGGGCGTTGCATGGAAAGAATGGGACCAAAAGTCGGCAGTGCCCCCTTAATTGAAGGTGTTCCGCTGCCACTGGAGTGGGTCTCATCTAGTCCCCACCTCATAGATGGAGGTCCACACATTGCGTTCTCGGTCTACACGATGATTTTCTACAAGGTGCGACTAAAAACAGACAAAAAGGTACATAACAAGTTGAAGGTATTGTAAAAATTAATATAATAGGCTGACAGGAAAAAAGATCCATCTTAAATTTGCCTTAAATGCAAGCTTCCTTACGTCACCTTTATGAATGACGTGCCTACGTTTACAATTTGGTAGTTTTGTATTGTATTGGCTTTTGCTGGGCACCAGAATGTTAATATAGATATGAAAGTTTATAATGCTCTACTTTGCTATTATTACTCTTAAAAATAATGTAATAATTTACGATTATAATATTTCGAAATGTATATAGCATTTGCATTAGAAATCACGCTTCAATTTGATTGAAAACATGCTTTAAATGATTTATTAATCTCCTTGACATATCGTAATTTGATATCGTAACAGAATATCAGCTGACTACCGGCGACAAATAATTTCCGTCCGAAGTTGGCTGGAATTTTTTGTTGGTGAAACTCGTGGCTGTGTGGCGTCTATTTTTTCGGCTGAATATTTTATTTCGGCGGCCGGCTGGTATTTTTTGGTAAAACTGGCCTCTGTACTGCACTGTACACAAGATTAATTGCAGATGAAGCACAGCAGAGGGCTTGGAACTCAACACCAGGCGGTCTCGGCCAACGCGCCGGTCTAACGTCGATCCGTGCATCAGTTGGGGTCAGGAGGTCGCCGGCAGCCCTGCCCCCGACAGGAGGGGTGGCGGCCGGCGCCACAAGGTCGGGCCCTGCCCCCTGGGGTTAGGTGGTAGGGTGGGGTCAGGGGGCGATAAGTGGACAGCTGACGAGCCCGCCGTCCGGTCAGCAGACAGCAGCGGTCGGGGACTCGGCACACCCCCAGCGGCATCATTGTCTAAAGTGGCCCCAATGGCCGCCAGCAGACGGCCCAAAACGGCACTAAATGGATTCCGTCGCCATTTCCGACGGAAGAGACCACCGTTCCGATCCATTTAACATAGCCGACGTGACTCCGGCAGTCCCAAATTAGCATCGACGACATTTGGAGCAAAGTTTATCGATTGTCGTGGTTTAATTTACTCTCAGCGATAGCTTATATGTTTGCAAGTGGTACAGGATGTTGAGAGGGTGTTGAGATTTGGTTGTTAGTTTTTCGTTCGCTGGTTGTGGTGATCAAAGGTGTGGCAAACTCATTAGGACGACAAATGACATCAAAATATAACAAACGACGTCACATTGACGTCACAGAACTGGATTGGCACGCTCAACGAAAAGCCGGGATAAATGAAGAGAGAAAGCCGTTGAGCTTCTCAGCCGTTATATACTGGTAGGTACATATAATACCCAGCATTTAGGCAGGTAGAATTTGCGTTAAACAATACGCATAACAAATAGGAAGGAATTTACGCAAAAAAAAGAAAGAAACAGGCCCAGTTAGGTCCAGCTTCAATGCGCAGTGCGCAGGCTAGAGAAAAGATAAGGCGGCATCCTCCAATGCCTAAAAATGCAAATTATCGTCAAAAAGTTCTTCGATAACACAGTCAAGATGTTTCTCAATTCTTCCACTCACAAGCCATCCCCCTTCGTTTGGAACTAAGGGTGAATTTTAGGCAAGCATTGATGGTGGACTGCCAAAACATTAAACGAATGTTCTTTGTCCATTCTTCAACTGGGATAACACGAATCTACGTACGCCAGAGTGCGTCGCAAAAGGCCAACAAAATGCTGAAGCACTGCAGATTGATGGCTCTTCAGATTTCAAAAGCAATACATCAAACGTGGTAGCATGTCTGAAATCAAACATTTTTGATTCTGTCAACACACCCAGATAAGATCTCAGACTTGTCAAATAATCTGAGCGGCAGTACAAACGTCCGCTCGACCTCTGCCGATATCAGCTATCTCTGCTAGACAGGCGAGCTGAGCGCACCGAGCACGCAGACGGAGGCACGTCAGATGGGCCGCTACCTCAGCTGTGCGGTACCGTAGCGGGTTTCCACTGCCTCAGGTGCACAGAAGTAGGGCTGCAGAGGTGGAGTTGGAGCGGATTCGGAGTCGGAGTCGATCCACTCCGCAGCCCTGCGCAGAAGTTCCCGCCGGATTGACCTTAGTCTGCGGGAGTGTGACATTGCGCCCGAAGATCACTCCATACAGGCATCCGACAACAACTGATTGGCATCAGTTGATGTGCTAGCGGACATGAGGGTTAGGAAGGGCGTCCACCAGAGTGGCGTTCACTTGTTCAGCCTCCCCGGTCTCATTAACGCCCAGTTTGCGCTGAGTGACCGTCTCCACCCGGCGCCCCGTGCCACCGCAGACGGTTGAGTCACCGTGTTCCGCCCATCGTCTCTCACAGCTGCTCGGAAGCTGGCGACAGCTGGAGACAATGATCCCCAGCTGCCGCTCCTCTATCCGGAGGCAGGCCGTGTCCGCTGCACAGTGCACTACTGTGCAGAGCACGCGCCACCAGTTCCGCCACGAGCCGCGGGCAGACGGCGGTGGACAGCCGGCTGTCCTCAGGGCGACGTGACCCCGGCGCTCGACTGGTGACCCCTGCGACCCGGCTGACCCCCGGGGCCACCGCCGCGTCATCACACCACTCGTGGGTCACGCCTGGAGGCGGTACAGAACAGCGACCTTATTGAGGCCCGGCCGCCGCGCACGGGGCAAACGCAATATACTGACCTGTGCCAGCACCCGTGTCTATATGGGGTTCAGGTGCCCTTGTCAAGTCATTGAAGCAAACTCGCTGATGACTGCTTTGGCTCGCAGACATACGATTTGAGCAGCTACGTGCTATGGGCAGCGGTGATCGCTCGAGCGTGGTGCCGATCAAACAGAGCCCCACTTACGGCAAAAAAAAAAACAGAGGGTGGCACTCCTACAACTCACGATACATTTCGCCAGCACGTGTAGTGTTACTCATCACCTGATAATGGAACTAACCGCTTGACGCAAAAGCACTTTCTCTGATTCACTACCAAAGGTGGCAACTTGTCCTTTCATTTCTAGCATATCAAACAAACTAGCATGCGATGTGGTAGAAAGCCGAGAAAATTCCACGCTAGGCCTTGGGCCAGCTTGCACTTCAACCCCATCCATTCTTCATGCCATGTCTCACTCGGTCACGAAGGCCGCGCGACGAGCCTCTTCTTGTCACGAGACCACCATGCCGGGCTGGTATAAGTCAGACGACATCAAAATGTAATCCACCTAACGTCGGAACTGCATTAACACATCAGCCACGGCCATTTGGTCGTGAGACACCCATCACAAAGTGCCGACGCATACCATCGTCCATCGTAAACCAAATTATTGGCAAGGGCTACAGATTCTCGCCATCTGCGGAAGGCGAGAATCCCTTCCAGCTTTCAGTCAGTTTGAAGCCAGCCCCGACACCTTCAGAGCCGTTCCATGATGAGCTTTGACAGCTCCACAGCCGGCCGCCACCGTCCAGGCGCCGGGAGAGGGCCGCTCTGCTTTTTTAGACCTCACGCCCGGTGCCAAGGCGGCGCTGATTGCTGTGGCAACTCGCCAGTATCACGGTCTGGTCCGGCCAGCAGGCCAGCGGGGCCGGTCCGCCGTGTCACCGGCAGCAGCAGCAGCAGCAGCAGCAGCAGCAGCAGCAGCAGCAGCAGCAGCAGCAGCGGCAGCAGCTGTCTGTCCCTCCTCTCAGCCAACCGATCCGCCAGCCCGCCCGACAGTCTGTGTATTTGGACAGTGCGCACAGTGTCGACGTCAGAATGGCCTGATCACTGCCGGTACGGATTGCGCCTGTCCCTGGACGCGGCACACAGGTGTGAAGTGCGACAGACGGCGAGCGGCGCCACGTGGGGTGCGCCGAGAGCAGCCCTGGCGCCGGCGCCGGCTCACTTCATGACAGGGGAACGGGGCGGGCCGACGGGCCTTCAACGGGGGCGGCCAGGGGAGGGTTGGACGTGCTTCGCGGAGGGCGCGAACGGGGTCGATTACAGCTCACAATACCGCAGAGGGGCGGTCCCCACCCCTGTGCACGTAGGGAAGGGAGCGGGTCGCACGTGTGCGCGTTACGTGCGGCTCAGAGAGTGGTCGGACGTGCCGCCCGTGGCGCTCGAGGGCGCCGAGCTCCACGAAGGTGACTCAGAGAGGGTGATCAGCGGGAGGTCAGCACCCCAGGGCGCAGCTCCGGGGTGCCGGCGCACAGCCGCACACACAGAACACCAGAGCACCGCGGTTACGTGGTCGGAAGCAGAGGTTAATGAGGCAGCAAGCACTGACCACAGTGCCCCCTCTCCCCCTCCTCCCGGAACCGATGGCACTAATCGGGAAATGCCTCTGACTCAACTCCTCTTATTCCCCATCTCCCTACACCTGTGTCAACCGAAATATTACTGAGGCTAACGGATACGAAGGTAAATGTTGATCGAGTCGCTCAGATATATCGGTATTGGGAGCGGTGCCAACTGGAGACAGCAACAGTAAGCCTCAACGTGAACGGTTTATAAACAATGCTACCAAAGTGGCTCGCGCTTGCGCTTTCGGTGCAATCTTCGTCTCGTCTGTTTATAGCCGCAAACTTGGGCGTTTACGGAATAGTTCTGAAAAGGGAAGTAGCGTGGAAAAATAGAATTCATGTGTTTATATTTGTAGTTACGATCATGAGCGATCCAGTAATGGCGAGAGGATTACTGCTCAGAGTCTGAGTCAAGTAGTGTGCATGCAGGAACGAAGGCTAGTCACACAACAACCACACATACAACAAAAAGGCACTATATAGATGATCAAGTTACGATCTCTCACATTAACAAATCTACTAACAAAAGGGCATGCATCTACTACAGCCTGCATCACGACTTGTTTCTGATGCCATCCCGTAATCCAGTCACAGAGAACGAGTCCACTCATATCATTGGACAGGCAGGGATTCAAACAGTCGGGAGCTGAGCGGATCAGGCAGGAACAGACGGGCGCATTGATGGCAGAGAATGGTGTCTAGGTCAGTGGGCTCTTCTTCGAAAGAGGTGAAGTTGCGAGAACTCGGCCCTGGTTCAAATCCCTTCCATCAGCGTCGATGATACAAAGGTGCAGCTCACTCCAAGCAGTAAGTGAACTGAAAACAGTGAGTGATGACATGTCCCGCCACACTGTGGTCGTTCAAACTAGACGGCATATCATCTCGCCCTTCCCTGGAATCACCTAGTCTTCGTCGGTATTGACCCACCAGCGGAACCGTATGGATAAAGGAGAGGTGAGGTGAGGATAGAGCAGAGGAGAGGTGAGGATAGACCAGACATGGAGGAAGGTGAACCAGAAGGATGAAGGGTTCTTTCATCCATGGAGCAGAGGAGAGGTGAGTACACTACTGAGTGAGAGTGACGAGAGGACAGGACATCAAGCATGGATAAAACGAGTGCGGAGTGACACAGAAGCGAAGACAGGGCGTCGAGCAGGGGTGCATCACGGCCGCGGCCGATCGGGCGCCCGTCACCGCGGCGATAGTGCCGCCAGCACGTGTGTCACTTGGTCGGGTGGCCGCTGCACATCATCGAGGGCAGATGGCAGACGCCGAGTGACGACACCGCAAACGGCATCAGCGCGGCGCCAGACGGCCAGCGGACCTCGGACTGGCAGGACCAGCTTCAGCCATGGGACATGTGATTTAAACGGGTATATCGTCCGAGAGTAGGGTTATTTATTACACTATGGTAGGGTGACTAAACGATTTACTGTATATCTACTTCACAGATGATTTATAAGTTTTTTAGCATGAAGGTCAGTATCACAGTGTTTTGCCGATCAAAGACATCATTTATAGACTGGAGGTGAATCCCTTGGCCATCAGCTCCAATGGCAAAATAACATGCCCAGAGCCACGAGAAGTCACGCCATGAAAAAGCACTTCTCAGACCCAAATAAGGAAGTGCTATGGTGCATCTCATCCTCCGTAGCCAGCCGTCGCCCACTCACTGTCGCAAACATCGTGTCTACAGCGTGGCCCAGTCATAATAAGCTCGGGTCCCCTCCTCATGACGCCCTTGGTGACGAGCCAAACGATGACACCATACGCACATCAAAATACCGCCTCGCCTAGAGCTACCAACACTCCGAAACGACGCCGAAATGTCGCCGGCGAGGATCCTTCACCAGTCTCCGTCCAATTTGGGTGGCGTGGATGAGCCTCCCACAGAGATATGCCCAAGTTAGTTACGCCTGAGGACCAACGGGAGGACCCCGTGACGCACCGCACCAGGAGAAAGAAGAAAAACAATAAACACACTGCCTAGGTGGGAATTGGAGGGGTCGTGTGCCGTGTAACTGCTCGTGACGTCCTAGCTATCCACCGCGACGAACTGGTCTGGCCAAGCATAAGTCACAGAGAGAGGTCATTGAAAAGCGACTCATGTAAGGAGAAGACAGCCGTTGAAAAGGCGGGATGTTGAAGAAGGGTGGAATGACAGTGTCTGCCCGGACTTTGCACATGGGTGGGAGAGAATGGATTCCGCTCATGGACTGAAGAGCACCAGCCTGGCATTTACTAGGAAAGAAGCAGGAGCACCTCATCAGGGTCATGGTCTCTAGTGCTTTCGCTTGTTGGGATTTAGGAGCACTAAAATCAGCGAGACTTGTCATCGGCCAAAATGTTCGAGAATAGAAAATAGCCTCATAAAGCAGGTCACAATCTTTATATTCTTTTTATTTATCTGCTAGTAATCTTTTTTACACTAAGCTTCAGCAGTCTCCGCACTTCTAAAACAGGACATAATTTCTATAACAACCAAGTGACTAAAAACTGAGCGGAACCCGTCTGCGGTTGCACCCAGCCCAGCCCGCATGTCTCGTCACCTACGACGCGGATCGGTTCCGTGACATGTGCCACAGCCCGTCTCAGTTCGGCCCGCCGCCGGCGCCGCTCCGTCCACCAGCGACATTTCAATCGCCAACGTAAACCTGTCAGCGCGTTTCCGGGCCGCCGGCACAGTTCAAAGCCGAGCGTGCAGCCACGCGCACTGATATCAACACTGGGGCGGCCGCCACGCGCACTGCGGTCGCCGCGGCACCCCGTGCGTACTGCACGCGTCCAACTTTGTACTGATGCGTGCGGGGGCGTGGGGCTGCCGCCGCCGCGTGGTGCGTCCCACAGGGACTGGGGGACCCGTGTGTCCCACACGAGTTGGGACGGGTCATTCCGTGACAGTCATGGATCTGCACGGGCGCGCTGCGACGAACAGCGCGGTCGGAGAATGGGCGCTGGACCACTACCTCGTCATGAACGACGACCCCAGGGGCGCTGCAATCAGGGCCACGGGTCATCCGGCTGTCAATGTCCTTCAACTGCAAATAAACGAGCAGGCGGCGCGGCAGTCGGCAGTGGCAGCAGCGGTGGCGGGTGGACAGAGCCGATCGGGCGCTAAGCACTTCTCAGTAAAGCGACGGGGTAGTGATTAGTACCGGCGCTGCTATTCTGGGTTTCTTTGGCGCGGAGACAGCGATTTGTTGTCATAATCACTATGAAAACAAACGTTATGACAGCTATTGATGTTTGAAGTAATAGGCAGAATTTAGGAAATGGCGACAATAGAAACACCCCTCAAGCATTCCATAAAGGAATCGTATCATGAGAAGTTCAGAGAAAGTCTTGGGAATTTCATGACCGAAGAAAGTAACATCTCTCGAGTCTAAGAAAAAAACCACATGTCTGGTCGTCAACCGATACACCAGTTGAGCGAGAGCGAGGGAGGAGAGGGCGCGCGGCCCGAGGGCGCCAGCACGCCACTAACGGCCCCGTCGGCACCGACAACGCTGGCCAACGCCCCGGCGCCGCCGCGCCGGCAGACACATCGGCCCGCCACCGGCAGCCGGGCGGCGCGCGCGACCCCGCGCAGCGCTGGCGCCCGACTGAGCGCCGCCATCAGCCGACCCTCCTCCCAGCTCCGCGCGCTGACGCCGCCGCTGCGTCAACGGGGCCGGTCCGGTGGTGGCGGCGGCGGCGGCGAGCGGCAGTGCGGCCCGGCGGTCGCTCAGGGTGAGTCATCCACCCGTGCAGAGGCCGCTACATGGCCGCCACCTGCGGCCAGCGACTCAGTCGACCGCCAGCCGCTGTTCAGAGCGTGCTACCATCGCAACCGCAGGTCGTGCGCACACGTGAACCGGCGCCGACGCGTGCAGTGCGTGTGCCGCAGCGCGTATAACACGGTGCGACCTCGGGTGTCGGCGCAGTCCGCCGCCAGCAGTGCTCGGGTGTGGTTCGCGTCGCCTCGCCGAGCGGTGACGATCCAACATGGCCACTCAGGGTCAAACAGAGCCGCGGCGGCCGGCCGCCAGTGCGCGCAACAGTGCACGGACTCTGGCGCTAGCATTGCTCACCACTTTAGCACTTGTGCCGACTCCATCGACCGGTGCTCCACCTGCAGTGAAGGCCGATGTGCGACTGCCTCGCGACGTCTCACTTAAGGTCACCGTGCGGCCATCAGTGCTGTCTCGTTCGAGGCGTGCGCCTTTCATCGACGACGACGCGCTCAACAAGCTAATGCACTACGGCTACCTGCCCGAGTCAGATCGTGAGACTGGCGCACTACGCGACGAGTCTCAGCTGACGGACGCCATCCGGCAGTTCCAGCGCTACGCCCACATCCCCGAGACTGGTGTGGTGGACGAGCTGACGCGAAGACAGTTCGCCAAGCCGCGCTGTGGCCTGCCCGACGTGCAGCCGCGCGGCCGCGGCAAGCGCTACCGGCGCCGCCACAAGCGCTACGCTCTCCAAGGCCAGAAGTGGGACAAGACCGATCTTACATGGACCGTGGCGTCGCACACTCCTGACCTGGACTCAACGACCGTGTACCATGAGCTGGCGCGAGCACTCAAGATCTGGTCGGACGCCTCTGTGCTGACGTTCACCTACGTGCACAGCGCTGACGCCGACATCATTATCAGCTTCCACACGGGCTACCACCAGGACGGCTACCCGTTCGACGGCACGGGCCAAATCCTGGCGCACGCCTTCTTCCCGGGCACCGGCCGCGGCGGTGACGCCCACTTTGACGAAGCCGAGACCTGGATCCTGAACCACGAGGAGAAGAAGCGCGAGGGCGTCAGCCTGTTCGCCGTCGCCGCGCACGAGTTCGGCCACTCGCTGGGCCTGTCACACTCGTCGCGCCAGGACGCGCTCATGTTCCCGTGGTACCAGAGTGTGTCGGACGACGCCAAACTGCCCGACGACGACCGACTCGGTCTGGAACAGATGTACGGCGTCTCCGGAACGGAACCACGTCTGGTGCCCAACCCCTACCCACCGCGAAAGCAGCCGCAGCCGCGGCCAACCCAGCCGCCGCGTCGGCGCACCACGACACGTTCGCCTCGCGTGCGGCCCACGCGACCGGAGCAGGCGCGTCCTGACGCGTGCGACACGCACTACGACGCAATCAGCGTCATCCGAGGCGAGACGTTCATCTTTTCGGGCCAGTACTTCTGGCGCATCAACCAGTACTCGGGCACGCACAAACCAGTGCCAGTCAAGATCTTCAACTTCTGGTACGGTCTGCCGGAGAACCTCACCAAGATCGACGCCATCTACCAGCGACCACATGACCACAAGATCGTCATCTTCATCGGTCGGCAGTTCTGGGTGTACAACAGTAACACGCCAGAGGCCGGCTACCCGCAGCCACTGACTGCCCTCGGACTGCCCGAAAGCCTCGACGGCCTCGACGCCGCCATGGTCTGGGGACACAACGGCAAGACGTACCTCTTCCGCAACGACATGTACTGGCGTTTCGACGAGGCCGTCGGCCAGGTGGAGCTGGACTATCCGCGGGACATTAGTGTGTGGCACGGGGTGCCCTACAAACTCGATGCCGCCTTCCAATACGGCGGCCTCACTTATTTCTTCAAGGGACGTCAGTTCTGGCGCTTCGACGACCGTCTCATGCGAGTGCAAAGTCCAGTGCCGTCATTGTCAGCCGTTAAGTGGATGGGATGTCCATTGACAACGGCGCGTTCAGATAAACTCTTTTCGGAGTCGTCAAGCGGCTCCAGTCTTTCGTTCGTTGCTGCCACCTTGATATCGGCGCTACTGACGACACGAGTGCTGCGCTAGCCCCGCCTCCACTGCCACCCTTTATTTAAGACTTGTTGTGATATGTTGTGTAATTTAATGTGCAGCGAAAGAATGAAATCGCGACGGAACGAGTGACCGCATGAGCGAGCGCGAGGAATGAGAACAGTGCTACATTTTCAGGACGGTTGATCTGCCAAGAGCGTGTTGGTGACCGGAGCGATGGATGTGATGTTCTTATAGCGAGGGTGTGGAACCCATCTCGGACAGACGGACCAAAGAGAATGGAAGCGCCGTGTTAGAGCTCTTTGAACCCAGATAGCACGTGCGGTGAAGCGCTGCAAATTCGGAGAGCTACGCGAGCTTTCTCCCAATCCTAGTCCAAGCGATGTATCGCCAGTGTACATCCACGCTCGCTCTATATTTTTCATTGGCGCAATGCGTTTGCTTCATTGTACTCACGTCAGTTTATAGACATCTTGTGATCAAGGAGGAAACATAATAAACTCATATATTATATCAATCTCACAGCTTTGATGTCAGAAGTATCGGCTAGAGTGGTAATTTACTGTACCTGATGAAAGAGTGACACTGATGGTAAGCTAGCAGTCCAAGGACCTGCTCCAACAATAATAACTGCTTCTGATAGCTATAAATCACCTTGGCCGCCATAATGAGAATGATTATTGACATGACATTTCAATGTTTGCCAAAGCAAACATAAAAACAGTTCATTTGGAATATCTAGCTGTCACCTATGTGAGCCATAATGAAACTTATGGTCATGCCAGGTAGCCAGCTTACACAAAACTAAAAACAATGTTTGTTACAGTGCGCTGGGATGATTTGCGAGCCAATTCGCTGTTGAGGCGTCGTTATGGATTACATCAGCACAATAACCCAATGAAATCCTTAGCTTTACGCGCCATTGCATAACAGTAAGAAAGTATGATGGAATGTCCTGATCACTGATATCACCAGAAAGAAAGCGTGGCACATGGTTCGCTGAAACCGGAAGTGGGGGAAGGGGGGCTGACTTTCCAATGACCGCACTTCCGGATGGTACTCGGAATCCCTTTGATCAACGTCATAAGCAGTCCGAGGTCTGATATCATGCGAATGTGGTAAAATCTCACTCAGTTCCAATGGTGAATTTCCAACAAGTCACGTTCTGGTCCCCAGGGAACTTCTTGAGGCTACTTAATACAGCTTCCTCAGTATTGAGGTTTTAGACCATCCACCGTGCTGAAAATATGCGCCATCACGCTCCAAATAGACACGCCTCCGATTGTGTCGATAAAAGTTATTCGATTCGGCGGGCTGAGAGCCGTAGTCGAGTGCTCGGGTCCGCCCGCCGCCCACCACGACGGGACATTTTTGGAGCCGAGGGGAGCAGCAGAAGCGCTGACGTCACCACCCAGCCTCGGAGGAGACCGGATCCCACAATAAGATGTCACGATGTCTGGCGGAGCCGGCTCTTGTCGCGTCACGATCCCAATCGGCCGAGACCACCGGCGTTCCTCAAGGCTCGGCGCCTGTCCCCATATACACAGCGGCGTATCCCAGGACAATGCCCAGCAGCCGCTTCTGTGCTAGCGGACATGCCACGAGTGAGTCACCACCTCGCCGGTAAATATATTCTCGTAATCCTTTCAGGGTCCGCTGGCAGGCGATATGCTAGATAGTGGTTGGCAATGGCCCGTCCATGTATGGCAAGGGGTGGGCGGGGACTGGGGGGGAAGGATAGATAGCATTTAAAGCAGCGCGTGATGGCAGCGGGTTAGTGCGCATCCCGTACTAACGAGGGCTTAAATAGATTAGAGTATAATTACTCCTGGATAGAAAGTACACGGCGAAAGGGTGTTTACGATGTTTGAGGACTTGGCGGCTGAAAGAGACTGCAAGCTTCTTTCACGAATGCTGGAAGCGTTTTTTCCCGTTGAACAATTTTTTTTCCTTGAACACTCGCCTGCACCAAGTTAGGCATCACATGGCCAATGCGTGTTTTCACTCTACCAGCCACCTATGACAGCCTGTTTACTGTGTTTAGCCGGTAAAACTTGCCTAGGGTAAATCTTAGTAACGGCTGGGTACAAAACATGGCTCCTAGCCTCATGAGGGTCAGTTGCACTAACAAGATTCGTCAGCCATAAATTCAGTTACAGAAAACAATCAATCAGATAGCTGAATCCGATGACATGAGATGGCATCATGAAGTAAGGAAACAGGAGCACTCGGGTGACCAGTGACTACTAGCCCACCAAACTAAGCCATGCTGCCGTTGACTGACACCCGAGGAATGCGCCTGTCCCTGTGTGCTTGAATGGCATGAAGCACAGTGCTTCATGCCATGTCTAACTGCACGGTCAACAATTGTGCAGTCAAACATCAGGTGCCCTTTCCGGACATGCCAATATCATCTGTCCAACGGAGCTCAGCAAGAAATGCACCGATCGCAGCACACCACTCAATCAACAGAAGGAGCTCCGCTTCTGCGATGACCAGGCGACCTGACCACAGTCAGTTCAGTATCAGGGTGCGACCTGGCGAGCCAGGTCGGTCTGCAAGATATCGTCACGGACCTCAGACGTGTCCTTCACCCGCTGCTTCCACATGTCCTTCACTGACCTGACCGTCTCCATGGCCCTGGGGCCCTAAGGGTAGTCGCCAGCCTGGCGACAGCAGCAGCAGACGGATTTCCCTTATACGGTTTGGAGGGGGCCCACACCACTCCAAAACGGCAGACGTCTCCGGATTCCGACATTGACATGCTCCCGCGAACGCCAGATTGCTGAGAGATATTGTGCGGGGTGTTTGTTTTCTAGGGATGTCCGCTCTTATTTTGAAACGCGTTCACGTTTGCTGTTCCTGGTTGTTTTTCATGTTAAATTGATAGCATATCATAACAATACATCATTTCAAGCGTTAAATCAAATAACAGGCATCTTGGATGATTTCCTATTGTAGTTACATGTTCCCGTCATTTAAAACCCGTTCCGACTTTATTCTGTCCCATCAAAAGCATCTGTTTTCGTACAAAACAGCTCCTCCGCTCAGACGTACAGCAAAGCCATCGAGCCTTTGATAACGGTTGTTATCGCACAGACACTACGGTGACTTCGCAAGTTTTGTGCTGTTCGTTTCATTCCCGATAAGGGAGGACGGTGGCTGGCACGATGCCAAGTGAGCTTTTAAAGATTAAAATTATAATGAAGCGCTCCCATCCCACGTTGACGCGGCCAAGTCTCTATCAAAGCTTCTATCGATAACGCCTGGTGTATCCTAGAAAGCTGACCAAAAGCGCAGCCCACACGCCGTCGCAATCCGTTCATTTTACTCATTCAGCCTTCACGCCAAACCAGATGCGCGCCTCACCCCTGCCCACACTCTGACCCAGTCTTCACCTTCCCCATCGTGCAGCTCGAGCCAGACCTACGTCACAGCAGCTCTGTTGCGTGGGCCCGCCCTGGCGCTACCCGTAATCGCCACTGATCTCTGTCGGCTGTGAGCGCGGCGGACCGGCGGGCGAGGCGCGCTCCGCGAGCCGCCACGCGCCGACTGTCGGCCGAGCTGTCACCGCCGACAAACGGTTCCACGGTGAGACTGGTGAAGCAACACCGGCCGAGCAGGGCACCGCGGCGGGGGCGGCGGCGCGCGTGCACAAAACGGCACGTGGCGGATAGGCTGACCCCGCGGTGGCATCGTCCGCGCGCCGGGCCGTCTCAGCGGCACTTCTTCGAGATAGCGTCTGGCGCAGATGCGGCACAGGCGCTACTCACAGATAACAGACGGGCGGGATGGTAACTAGAGGTGGAAATGAATATTAGTCATTAGTCAAAAATTAGTCGACTAACGTTAGTCAAGCACTTTTTTAGTCAGTCAAAAGTCAGTCAACCAAAATGTTTGTTAGTCATTAGTCAGTCATTAGTCAATGATTTTGTTGCATATTAGTCGACTAATTTGTCGTGATTCGTGAGGTGACTTAACCCTCGCCCTGACAGGGGAGGGGTCGATGCGACCCCCCCCCCCCTGAGTTTTTTTTTGCGATGCGCGCTGAACTATTAGTCGGATCGTGCTGAATTTTTCAATAGCCTCTGGGGTATCCTTTGCACAACTTTTGCTAGACAAAAAAAAAAATCGGGTCATGTCAGTTCACCGAGCTATGACGTCATAATAAGTACAACCTCCGACCGTTTTTGACAAAATCGTACATACCGTAACTGGACGTGATCTCATCGACAAGAACGAAACTATTCTGTGTGGTTTATGTCAGAATTTGACTGGACATGATCTTTACATTGTATATTGACCTTTCTAAGGTCAACCAAGATGATCTCGCATGTTCACACGCTGACCTCCGTGATATGAGCTGTGTTTAGTGTCTGTAGTGGGGTTTCTTGAGGTCCTGAATCCGAATCTGCGGTTCAATTTCCACCTAAACGCCTTCAAAACTGTTCCTACAAGTGGCAGTGAACTCCCCACTTCCCCAGGTCTCCGGTTGACGGGCGGCCGCTGCTGCTGCCGGTCAGCGAGCATAGCCTTGCGGCTTTTTGGGCCAGGTACCGTGGTACGTGACGTCATTGAAAGCTTTTTTTATCACCATAAAAAGTCATAAAAAGTCAACAATATGTAATTTTGCAGCTGAGGAATACGCTCTTCGAAGTTGCAAGTCTCTATCTTTCATAGACGCACCAATGTTGACTCGATTAGTTGGAAAGCTCTCGATATTCGCAAACGTCCTCGCCAGCGGCGTGCGTGGCCTCCCATGTTTCCGGGGAATACGTCACGCCAGTAATGACTGAAATGCAGTCCACTATTCCTCATTTTGTTGCTAATTCGTTGCGAAACGCGGTCGTGAAAGTTTCATGACGCTATATTTCATAAATTCGCCAATATTGGCTAAGTAATTTGGAAAATTATAGTTTTTCCACGAAATTTGACCTTTGACCAATGACCTGTCATAACTGGGTCAAATATTGACCCATGGTAAAAATATACCACCAATCGCGAGTACTCGTTGAGACCAATCGACTGGTCTTTGTTGCGAAACGCCACGACGCTTAGTTTCGAAACGCCAGAAGGATCGCATCGACCCCCCCCCCCCCCCCAGCCAGGCCGCGTTACGAAAAATGTCCTGCCAGGGCCGGGCGAGGGTTAACCCGCGCCCCACTGGGGGTCGCCGGCCGAATGCGCCCGGCTGGGGGGATAAATTTTACCCCCCCCCCTCCTCCCCGCCTGTTATCTCCCTAACCAGGCGTCGTAGCGGCTGACAAGATATCTTGCGGTGGCTTCGCATCGCGTTGGCCATAAAATGATTAGGGAGAAAATTTGGGATCGATTTGTGTTTTTTCCGGTGTCGATCGGAATTATTTACGCAGTGCTAACAAATTCCGAAATTTAGTCAAATATTAGTCAAAATCAAGAAAAATGGCGTTAGTCATTCATTAGTCAATCAAGCCTTTTGAGACCAAAGATTAGTCAGTCAAAAGTCAGTCAACCAAAATTGTCATTAGTCATTAGTCAGTCATTAGTCAAGATTTTGGAAAACGTTAGTCATTTCCACCTCTAATGGTAACCGGCGGCACAGGAACAGCGACACGAGACCGGAAGGCCGCAGCAAGGACACTGCCGCCGACTCCTGACAGGAGCAGACGGAGTGGTACAGAGGTGGCTGAGATGTAGTGAGCGGAGCGACAGACCAGCCAATGTTGAGCCTCACGGCTAGTCCGAAGCCTTGGCTGTTGTCTTGGCTGCATGCCATGGGGATCCAGTTTGGAAGGAATGAGGTAAGCGACCGGCCAGTCTGCTTGCATGACTGGCGTGAGTCGGGGCTCGGGGCACCGTCCGCGCGAAGACGTCACGAGTCTAGGCGTAATTGCGGTTGTTCGGCAACACCGGCTCGGTCAGAACTTTGGCGCAGCGGCGGGCAGTGCAGTGTTGTGAAAATCCGTGACTGGTACGGAAGTCACAAGACTGGAATTCATCACTCCACTGGCGCCTTATCCCGCGTGACACACGAGGGTAGCTGAACTAATTCAGCGCAGAAGCTCATCACACATCGCCCACCGTCTAAACAGTCCCGAGCGGTGACGACTGGAACTGGCGAGCTCACTGATTAGCCCCAGACGACCCAGTTCACCACCCCAATCTAGCGGCTGTCAGGTTCTCCGCTGTATCCACCAGCTGCTAAATTTACCCACCCGGCTGCGAAGTACGCCAGTGGTCTCATCCATGGCGGTGCTCCGTCCGCTCAAGAGCTGTGGAGCGTTAGGTTGAATACAGCCGGCGTACGATCGATCTCCATATCCGGTCAGTCGGACGGACGGACGGACGGACGGACAGCCGCAGGCGCGGTGGCCGACCGGCCGAGCCGGGGCCGCCAGTCGGGCCGGGGTGGGGGAGGGGAGACAGGATATATCTGGCCCGGAGTCTGGCCTCCAAATCCGATCCATGCAGCGGCCACTCGCCAGACGCCGCGCCGGGCCGCTCCACAGATTCCGGCCACGGTCCAGCGAGGAGTTCCATAGCACCGCACACCAACCATCCCGACGCACACAACGCGTCGGTGTGACGTCACCAGCACCGACCGACGCGTCGGGGCGGGGCGAGCTCGGACCATAACCTCGCACCCGGCCCGGCCCAGTGAGATCCATCACCGTCCTCCAGCCACGCCCCGCCCGGACCGCGGCTCTCCGCAGCCGCCTGCGAGCGTCTAATGAAGCACTGGTATCATCCCACTGCTGTCAGATACGGGCCGAGCGGGTCGGCCACGCGAGGCCATGTCACCCGCGCGGCCGCCGAGCCGACGGAGCCGCCTCGTCCTCGGATCTCGGCCGCCGGGTGCCAGACGCGGCGCAGACGGCCGGAAGGGCGCCAGAGGGGAGATGAAACAAAAACCGACACGGGAATTTCGGCGACATCTGGATCCACGCCGTAAAAAGGAGAAGGCAGAAGGGCGGAGGGAAGGGTCAGCGTCAGAAAAGGGGAGAGACAAACACGATTAATGATTTCGCTATACTTTAATCAAGGAGCGACAAAATAACAAAAAAGGTGAAAAAGCCATTGAGCTTGATGAAAGAATAATTGTATTTTTATCAATCATAAAGGTTCTATTTTATTGGCGTGCAACTATAATTTTTCCTTAAAGGAAGACTGCCACCTTCAAAAAGTTTTCTCAGATCGGCCTATGATTTATTCCCTGGACAAAACAAAATTTTAGAATTCACCTGACAAAGTATCATCACGTGAATCGCGAAAAAAATTGTCGATTTTCATACAATTATCAATCGGTTAATGTCTAGCGACAATGTTTACACATCACTAGACTTCAAGGTCATAAGATTATTACATTTTATTTGAAAAAGTAAGGTATTTTATAATTTACTAATATATGATTTCATGAGAAATTGGCCATGTTTAATTTATTTTGCATTTAAGTTCGTAAAACATTTAAAAAAATCATGGCTCATTTGGAATGGGTCTGGCCCATGTTAAACCCCATTTCCCACACTTTTTTGGAAAAAATGAACTACTGAATATATAAGTTTAACTTTTATTTTGACACTCCAATATTCTTCTCTGATCTCGAAACAATCAAAGTTTTGGCATATATTTACCAAAAGATAAGAAAATTCATGTTTCAAAGTTATCGATAAACAGTAGAGATGTCGGTTTTCTTGGACTAAAAAAATGGCATCAAACTGAACTTTGGTCTCCGATTTCTCGCAAACGGGTTCGAATTTCGGAAAACCGACTTCAGTCTGGGACATAGGTGGCTCAGCTCTAGTGAAAACCGTTTTGTGGAAAAAAGGTGGCAGTCTACCTTTAAGAAAAGAATAATGGCATCACTGCCAGACACACTCATGCCAGGCGACACCCAGTATCATCAGCCCGACACCAGAGACGATTATTGAGCCAGAAATCCAGAGTCATGCGCCTGTGTTCACAGCACACATCGCCTGAGATAGCCCCGTCCACTCAGCCGCCAAAGCTAATTGGCTGGCAAACAGCCACCCAATATACACACATGCATCCAAATCAATTGTGAATATGGCCGGAACCATGCCCGAATTAGTTACTCTGAACAATACGTTAGTCTCGAGGCTTAATCCATCAGCATATGGGCTTTGTTTGTAGCGAACACGCCTGGCCGACACCCAACGCACAAGGCGTCGATCCAAACATGCCAGCAGTTGACTGAGAGCAGTGCAAACTCGGGGGGAGCGAAGGCACACAACACACACCAACCAAACACACATGCTCAGCTGGCCATCGGAGAGACAAAGACGGGTCGGCGCTGGGCCGCGGGCCGGCCAATGTGTGCACAGTATAGCGGAGAAGGAGATAAGGGAGATGGGACAGGAAGCGTCACAGAGCAGATGGCCAGAGGCACAGGATCGTCGCACCGGATCCAGAACAGTGCAGACATGATAACGTCCTCCAGCGCTGTAGCCAAGGTAAGATATGACGCTAAAGAGAGCCATTGGGATGTCATGAATCGTTTCAGGATGTCCAGAAACAGGACAGAAGAAACAAGATGACATTCACCAGCGCTGTATGTAAGGAAAGAGAAGGCACCAAGGAAGCCACCGAAATGTCAGGAATCATCTCATGATGTCCAGAATCAGATACAGGACAGTGGAAACGAGATCACGTTTACCATCGCCGAAACATGACCAAGTAATCGCCACGCCATATGTGGAAGGCTTTTGGTGTCAATACATACATACATACAAGGTGAGAGGGTGTCCGACCGGGGAAAGAGTTACTCGGCTTTGCGGCAACGGATGTGACATTTCAGGCTAATGGTGACGGGCGTGACGGTCTCAAGGTCCCGCGACTCGTCGCCTGGCCTCACGCCTTTCTGGACCGTGACTGGACACCCGGCCCGGTCACCGACGCCTCGCCCCTTCCGGCGCCAGGACCGGTGCTGTCATATCCACAGCGACGCTTATTTGGACCGTGCCGTCATCAGAGTTAAATATTGGCAATGATATTTACGCCTACTTTTTCAATAAAAAGGATGAAATTGGGTGTAAAACTAGTTATTCATCCAGGAAGAGATGCCATCCAGAAACCGGAGCATTACATATTATAAACATTGAGCTTACAGACCAATGAGCTCAACGTCTGGACACGGTCAGTGGTCGCCACTTCGTGCCAGTCCCTAAGAAAACGCGCTGTATCTTCACAGCATACGACCTCGACTGTTGACCACGTCCCAAGAACGAAGCCTTCAGCCTGACGGAACCATCAACCCAGCAGAGCCCGCTGCCCGGCTGGCCACTTTGGCCACTCAGCTGCACGGCTGCCCAGTGCCCCAGGGCCAGCCCGCGGCTGCGGAGTGGAGGGGGAGGGGGTCTGGAGTTAGATATCGTCTGCAGGGACGGCGGTGACATCTCCAGAGCACCGAGCAGACCCGAGTCACTCTGCAGCCGGCCGCGCCGGCGTCCCTGGCGCCAGCGGAAGTGTCATGACCCCGAGCCCCACCGGCAGACAGACCAGCCACTCCAGTTGTCGGCCAGCGTGACCGGCCCGCCCGGGCCGACCCTCGCAGAACAATGAACGGCTCACAGAGACACGGACAGGACCATACGTCTCAAACGACCACCACCGGCGGGCACCGACCGAGACGCGGCGCCCAGTGACGGCGGGGCGGCCCACTGTGCGGCGCGCCCCCACGCCACTGTGCGGCGCGCCCTCCATCATGTGCCAGCCGGCGCCGGCCACCCAGCCATGCGACGTTTGTTATATTGGTGTCTGTGACCCCCGGCCGCCCTGCGGTCATTGCACGGCCCGGACACGCCACTGAGGACAGTCCCAGAGCCCGCTACGGCCAGTGGAGAGCTAGGAGTAGCGATGCTTCGGAAAGCATCTGGTTGTGTAATATTTGAGTCGGGAGGCTGGGGAGGAAAGGGTAGACTCATCGAAGGGACTGGGAACGGCTGTGGAACACGTGGTCCTGGAACTAGCAGTGATGACACAGTCGTGGCACTATCACGTCACCCTGTGGCTCTCCCCAGTCTCCGTCCCACGAGACTGAAGCTGCGATTCTCCCCCGCAGCAGACACCCAGTCCCAGCTGGTCCCGCCATAACCACAACCAAAGACAACAGCGCCACCTGCCCCGAAAATAATCAAGAAGGAGCGAAGAAAATATACTTTGAAAGAGACAACAGGAAGAAGCCAAGCGGGCCGACGGCGCCGCCGTTGCTACAACTGCCACGGCCGCCGCCTGCCATCATCGTCAAGTCTGGTAGACCGATCAGACTCCCGCAGAGACGGGCTGAATCCACGGTCAGGGCCGCCAAGGCCAGTCGTCAAACCGGGGGATCAGTCCAAGCCATCATCGCGGTACCGCCAGCGATCCTCGCGAGTCCTATCTGCGGTCCGCACAGACTGCAGTGGAGCGTAAATACGCAGTATTTATGACTAACTAGTGACCAGCCCGGCGACGACCAGAACCGGGTAGTTTAGATGGCCGTATCAGTCGCCGGATGGCAGACATGCCATCTGGCTGGTGGCAAACGGGTTTTGGTGATTTTGTGAGCGGCGGGATAGGATTTTTTAAAAGGATAAAACATAAGACACCATCACATAGTGATTGTCCACGTTGCGAAAGGCATTTATCAGCCACGACAGACAACAAAGTCTAGACGATGAGGACCGATAAATAGGATGGAAAGTAAAAAGGCCTAGGTACTAGAGAGCATGCGATCAAAGTCAAGCTACGCATAAATATCAAACAGCTCTTTGGATGATACGTCTACAGCGGCTCTGCCATCGTAAAACGGAACATGACCCGCCAATTGTAATCCACCTCATCCACACAAGCACCAGACAATGCACACAGCGCATCAGTGCCTTCACCCTGGGTTTGGCGCCTCGCAGGGCGGCACGCCGCACCAGTCGCGGGGTGCCGCCCCTTTCTGAGCCAGTAGAGCCGCGTGACTCACCGTCTCAGTGGTGGCCGCCCACCAGGCCCGCGGCGGGGAGCGGGCCGTCTCCACCCAGTCGGCAAGCTCGGCACGCGACACCCCAGTCGCCCCCAAGTCCGCCCCGTGATCCCACGGCCCCGGGCCTGCGATTATCGGCCATAGCTCGGATGGGACCACCCAGCACTCAGCTGCGCCAGAATGCTCTCTTGCAAAATAACGGATAGAGCGTTCGTAATGGCGAGCATCTGCGGAACGGTATGCCAGAGGTCAGAAAAACGCATCCGCTCGCTTTGATGGCATACTTTTTCCTTTTCCCCGAGCCGCCGCATGAGAGGAATCGCAAACATTCGCACGCATGTCGATTCCATCCGATAAGACCGGTCCATGGCCTCGATACACCAGTTCCCCATCGCCGGCCGGTCGGAGACATCTATCCTCACTCAGCGACACGGCGTCCTGACCCCTGACTCACTCCATCGCCACTCCTAGCGCTCCTCTCGCATCGCCATTCGGGCGCCTCATCGGTCATTCATCTACCGTACGCGTCCTGTCCGCGTCCCAGTCCGTTGGTCACCCGCCGGCGCCTCCTGTCTACCGTCAGTCACTCCAAACGTTGTTCAGCGTGTGTCTGAGCCAGTGAGCTGCGTCCCAGCGCACTCGCCGTGGCTCAGACTAACTCTCTGGGTCTGGTCGTGACCGTGGCAAGCGGTTCCGTTGGGCCCACTGCTGCAGGGACTCTTTAGTGCCCTGGCTGCACGTCCAACCCATGTCACCGGGTGACGCCCGACCTCCCCAAAGTCAGTATGAGTCATCGGGTCCACAGTGGGCCAGGCGCCGAAATCAGCGGCCAAAAGCGAGGAGGGGTGAACCTGCAGTCGCCCCACACAGCTCTACGAGGAGGGCGGGTCTCCAGAAAAATCTAAAAGCTGGGGTATTTACTTGCAAAGGAACCATGTTACGGTTGAAGAATGAAATTGGGCACTCCTCTCGTCTCTTCCTAACTGAAAGCCGTCCATGTCGTTGCCAAGCTGCCACCGCACGTGCCATTGCCATTGTAAGACAGCTGATGACTGGGTCACGCGAACGCATATCGATGACCTACGGTACCGAATGAGAGCGATATATTGACATAGTGCCCGAACCACAGTCTTTCTACGCGCTGCAGCTGCAACGGCACGAACCCAGACCGATCATCCGCTAATCCGCTACGTTGGTTTTGGTTTTGTTTTCATAGCAGGAAGCGATACTATGTGGGAACTTCGGCCACAGAAAGCCGTAAGCCCATTCGAAAGAGAAGTGGGAATGCTCGATAACCCCATGCCAGACACTTATGTATAATATCAAAGAGAGCACCCGTTGCAATGTCTAATACCCTCTCTAATAGCATGTCATGTCAGGAAAATGTGGCCCAATCAAAGGCGCCAAGACAATGCCATATTCAGCAGCGCAGCTCAACGCTCTGCTGGTAGCATTTCAGGACAAAAATACCCACAGGACATGGTTTTTGGCACTCAGAAAAACTCGGCAGAGCCTGCAGTTCGCCGAAGGCCAGGCCGGGCCGGCGGCTGCAGATGTGCATGACCATTGTTGCACGCTCCCTCCCTCGCAGCCCCTCTCCTCTGCTGCACTGCAGACTTCTTTGAGGAAGGCACCGGCGCGCGTCGGCCGCCGCCACCACCGCCGCAGCCGTCCGCCCCGACACCAACGTGGTCGCCATTGTTTGGTCACGGGTTTTCAACTAGCCCTTTGATCCTTGGCAACTAACTTAATTTAGATTTGGTTTTATTTGTCGCGTCTCGCAATCAGCAGCATGTTTTCCTGCAAACCTCTAAAAACAGAAAGACGAGGGAGTCCCCTGCATCCAGGATGTATACAGGAAACCGTTAGGGATTATGATTGAGACGCCAATATTAAAACGTGTCGACTTGATAAATATCATAAATACACGTTAGCATCAAAACGAGTACTACCACCGAGGTGAGAGTCGGTGATGAGCGGCATTTATCTGCAGGACAAACAAAAACACCGTAAAGGAGTGACTCAAGGCTCTCGTCTGTCACCACTCATATTTCTGTTTGCTCAACGCTAACTGACTTCATCCCACGAGCGATCACATTGCTGCAACTTTTGTTGACGACGAGCAAAAACTTTTTGCACGACATCGCTGCAAACATCGCGTCGAGGTGACTGCAGGCTGGGAGACTTGGATCCCCGAGGACACGGTCCCCCAGTGGTTGGTCAGGTGCAGCTCATCGGTTATGCATGCGGCCCACGGACGTGTGGCGCTAAAACTGCAGGCGGGTCTCACTCTCACACTGCCTCTCAGCATCGTACTGTCAATATCGAACTGCGAGGTACATTGTTGCAGCCCGTGCTTCTGACAGCAGAATGGCCACGCATACGGCCTGCGTGACATGACTTAAAATTTTATTGAAGCAAAGGCTCAAAAGTTAATCTGCCGTGTAACATAAAGAAAAGAACCACCATGATCATGCATATTGATTGCCAGCTTAGTGTCCACGCTTCTTAGTTATATATGCAGACAGCATAAAAGCCAAGCATAAAGGCTACTTCGTTGCCTGACCAGCAAATGATCACTGAGCAGTCCAAAACAAACTCGGCTGAATGTTTATTATTTCGGTGAGATTATATACAACTTCTTGGAGATTATTGGTATACTGAGCTTTCAGGAAATACCGGCAGCTTGAAACTAGAAGCAATCAGAGACATCCAGTACTGCATCACAAGGGTCCCATCACGTTGGGCACGTAGCACGATTACCAGCGCCGCGAACCCTCAAGGCTCAAGGTCTCGCTCGTCCAGGTCCAGTGGAGCTACATGCACACCGTGCCAAGCTACGGGCCCGGTACAGCGCTCCGGACGAGTATGATTTGATATGACAATGGCGAGCTGCCGAGTAAAATGTTGGCTACGTGACCGTCCGGTGACCGCGCCGGCGCGGCGCCACCGACGGCCATACATTATACAGTCTGGCGGCTTTGAATGCGGCGCCTGAAGCCTCCAAGTGTCATACATGCACGGTGCACACGCGCGGTGCATATTCACGGAAGTGCATTGGTGGGGCTCTCGTAGGATGTCATGCTTTCCATGAATATATGCCGATCATAATGACTGATCAGTGATCAAGTGTGGAACTGAGGGCTCCTGCGCGGCTGCGTATTCAGCGGTGGCGTCGATTTACATTTTATGACACCTGATAAAGGAGGCTGCCAGCTGCGAGATGACATCCAGTTGAAGGGACAATTTAGCATCTCCCACCAGGGATACTGCGCATTCGATAGCCAGAGACGCTTGTAATACTATGTGAAATTGATTATAGATTGATATTGATCTTTGATTATAGATTGATAAGAAACAAATGAACTTTGTCTGGAGTTTGGAAAAACGAGTCAGAAAATTGGATGGGAAAATTGGAATATGGCAGCGGGAGTACGCAAGCTACGCCAGAACCCGATTACCATGACTATTCGTTCAATAGCAGGGTCAACGAGTCACCGACCAATGACTACTCGTATGGTAGCTGCACTCAAGACCATGCGCAATCCAGGTAAGCTGCTGGCAGATCATTAGGGATTTTTAGGGCTTCACAAGCGATACTTAACTGCTAATAGTATTCCATCAAAATGAAACAAATCTCAGAAATTAGGTAACTTTATATCAAAATTGACTGCTACGGCTGGAAAAGTACCCTGAGGCATTGCAACAGCTCTCCGCGCTATGGAGTCCAGCTATTCAAATAAAGGTTAACGTGCCAGCACAGAGTACAATTTCAGCCGCGTGCTTTACGTTGGCTATCTTGCTCGGAATTTACAGCTTCATTTATCAGGATAGCAGACAAAATGGTCTGCAACTCAGATCTGCTAACAGTCCACTGCGTTCACGATATATTACCGCTGTAAAAGAGCAGATGGTTGTGCGTAGAACGTGATGGATGATTATTGAATAGATGACTCCGTTTACAAAGCTTACTGCAGCGATATACGGTATTCTTGTGATAAAAATGATAATATCAAAGATCGTCAGCCATAGATATGTCAAACTTTGGGGATTTTAGCTACCAGCTCTACCTACTCTACCTATATTTCAACATGGCAGCATACAATTACCGACATACACAAGCAAAGCTGTTCACATCATCATGCTGCTATTTAATCAGGTACATCCTGATGAAATTCGTGGAACATGCTCTCGATGTACGGTGTTTACATCTACAATTAAAGAGTGTAGGTAGATAAAAATCAAACAGAAATTACATTTAAAAGTTTTAATAATGCAAAACGCCCCAATGACCGTATCTCACTGACGCAATCAGCCATGCGTCGTCGAAAATGATCCACATGGGCTCTGATCCACCACAGCGCACCCTAATGAAATATCTGCCTGAACCCCATTACCGGCCACTGAACTCCACAATAGTTAGCCATAATAAACTGCAGTTCACTCAGCACGCGGTCCAGCCTGTCACGCCATCCCTTTACAGTAAATAACAACAGGGGGATAGAAAGGCTTTCCGAGCACCCTAGCCAATAAATTCCTCCACCCCTGTCTCATCAATCTACTCGAAAGTAATGACGATCAATTTATGTTGTCCCAGTTTTATGAAGCCACAACGAACTCCCTCACGCACTAAATGAATCCATACAAATGCACGACAGTTTGCAAACTGTGCAAAAGGACCACCCACACCGTGAGTTACCTGTCGAGTGAGCTGGATTGGGACAGGATAAAAGGCAATGTAATGAATGGCAACACTGGAGCTGGAATCGGAGCACCTGCAACTATATATCTGCCCTGTAGGATAGAGGTTATTGTCTTTGATATTCATTGCTATTCACAGGTCATTGTTTCATGGTAAAGGGCTCTCAGAAAAAGACGAAGACCCCCCCCCCCAGTTAGTAATTAGAAGTGTTAATGTTAGTGTCCAATCAAGTTAGTGCTCAAGCCCGTTTGCATAAAAATGGAACACTCAACTTCAAAAAGTATTAGCACAAAGAAACAAATAAACTTATGCTATGTAGTTATAATATCTCATGATTTCATATCTTATTGTTCACATTTTCATCGTTTTTTCGCACTTCATTTTTACGCTGGCCCTGCTGTTTTCTGTTTAGTCCCTTGATGTGAACCGATTCGGTTGCACCGGCGACGTCCTTGAGCCATATCAACACCATCAAAACGACGGACGTCATAATGGCGCTAAAACAGACATCAACACATCGCACACGCGCCTACCGGCCTAACGTCGCCATTGAGCAGCTACAAACGTGTTAGCTCCATCAGCGGGGTGCCGTCTCGAGGCCACAGGCGACATCAGGGAGGAAAACAACGCCACCGTCAGTGTCATCAGAGAGCGGGTTGAGCATCACCGCCGTCGCTCGTCAAGGCCCGGCGTCACTGCCGTCACCCCCGGCGTCACTGCGCTCACTAGTCAGTTCATCGGCCCAGGGTGTGTCGGCTGTCGGCTGACAGACAGACAGGGCGACCCGGGGCGGTGGCCGGCGCGGCGGGCGGGATCGGCGGACAGCGCGGCGCCAGCCACGCTGCTGTTGGAGGATCAATACCACAGCCCCAGCCAGGACACCGCCGGTCCACGACACACGATCGTCAGAAGGACGCTCCGTGAGCGGTGTCACGCAATGTGGATCTCGAGGAATGTGCCGGGCAGGGTTGTGCCTGACTCATGAGTCGAGTCAGAAATTTGACTCAACTCTGACTCAAATGAGTCAGATTTGAGTCGAGTCGGATAAATTGTTGAGCTGTTTAGTTGAGTCTGAGTTGAGTCGGACAAAAATATTAAGGCGTTGAGTTGAGTCAGAGTTGAGTCAGTAAAATAACTTTTGACATTGAGTTGAGTCAAACATTTAGAAACATGAGTCAGCTGACTCAACTTTCCAGAAACAAGCTTTTCATCCCCCCCCCCCCGCTTAACAACTTCGCCCTGGCTCTGCTGCCGGACTTTTTCACCCCCCCCCCCCGCTCAACAGCTTTTTTATCTGAGTCAATTTTGAGTCAACTCACTTGACTCAACAAAAAAATTTGAGTCAAGTTTGAGTCGACTCATATTTTCATTGAGCCGCTTGAGTCATGAGTCGAGTCAAGGGAAAAAATCAGCTCCTTGTTTGAGTCAGAGTTGAGTCAGGGCTTTCTGAGGTTGAATGATGAGTCGAGTCGGCAAATTTTTTTGAGTCGAGCACAACCCTGGACTGCCGGGCCGGGCACAGAGGAGATCCGGGCACTCGGCCAGAGACGGCGCAGGACAGAGACAGAACGTCAACAACTGACGCCCGCGTCCGTGCCCAGATCCACTGACAAGCCAGGCGAGCCAAAACGTTACTAGATAGTGGTGGCAGCATGGAGTGCTCGAGCCGGCGATAGTCGCACATGGGATCGTTTAGGCACCACGAGGACACCATCGACTCAGCTGGGGGCGATACGAAGAGAGTCAGAACAGCGTACTATCCCCAGCCTCTCTCACACAGCCGGCAATAATTGAAGCCCAACTACATCCCAACACAGATCTCACTTCCATCTGCTGCTTTTGTTATACGTCCCCATTCCCATCACGAAAACGAGAGACTCATAAATTCCATCCACGAAACAACACACACGGAAACAGCAGTCTCTCATGACAGTCGCTGCTGTGTGACTATTCCCAGCGTTCCGGTGGTCCCGACATGAGGTATTGCGGACAGGTGACCTCTACAGAGGTCGGGATCGGCACAGACCGTGGCCGAATTACACCGTCATTACCGGCCGGTGATTTACCCGGCAATCATGGGCAGAACGATGCCGGTGTGAAGAGAGGGAGGGAGAAGGAGAGAGGGAGAGGGAGAGGGAGAGGGAGAGGGAGAGGGAGAGGGAGAGGGAGAAAGGAAGAGAAAGAGAGAAAAAAGAAAAAGGCCTACGCCTAAGCCGTAAGTGATCACTTATGTCTTGTTTCTTGGAAAATTGGAGCAAGTATACCGTAGCATCTTACGCATAATCAACTGAGAAATTCTACCCCGAAATCAAAGCCTAGGCAAGGTCAGTGAAAGGCCAGTGACCCTTTCTTTGTCCCATTTCTCACACCTTCGTCCCCACCACATCACCGGGCGAGGACTAGGACAAAACTGCCCTAACTATCGTCCCTACGCCCACCGCCTGCGCCCACTCTCCACGCGGAAGTCCTGCAAACTGCAAACTGTTTCCTGCACACTGTGGCAGCGGCAGCCACCGCGCCACGCACGCCGTGCCTGCGCCGCGTATGCCATCGCATGCAGATTAGCGCCTCTAGCGTCACATCGGACCCCGGCGCCCTGCGGATAACCCAGTTCCGGCGGGGGCGGGGGCGGGGCGGGGGCGGGGGCGGAGCGGGGAGGGGCGGGGTCACAGACCATCTGACGGACATAATTCGGCCGCCGCGACCACCGAGAAAGACGACACCGACCGTGCCGCAGAGGCAGCGGAGGCGGTCACTCCGGAGGAAGTAGCGACACCGATCTGGCGTGGAGAGTGAGAGCGGAGAGAGGGGGACGGAGGGGAGAGGATAGGTCAGTGACCCCGTGGGAACTGGCCCGCTCTGGACATCGGAGCTGGGCGAGATGGAAATGAGGGAGGGGAGGATAAGGGCGGCCGGCGGCCGATAAGTGGATTAGATAATGGAAAGGAATGAAAAGCGCAACGCAAAGGGATGTTGTTTGGGGAGGATAAGCAGTAAGCACTCAACAGGATGAACGAATTAGGGTTGCGAGGCAATCAAAGTATGTCAGCATTCTACACATTGACGGATGAAGGAATTAACCCGCGCCCGGCTGGGGGTCCTGGATTTCCACGCCCTGCTGGGGGGGGGGGTGTTTGAACACCCCCCCCCCTTGTAACTCGGCTCCTGGGCCACGTAGCGATACGCGGAAGGCGGCGTTCGAAGGAGCGTCAAAAATAATGACGAAATCACCTCGGTCAATTTTTTGGTCAGGTCAAAGGTCAGGTCACCAGAGGTCATTGAAGGCAAAATTTCGCCGATTTCCAGGTCGAATGGCGAAAATTTCCAAGAAGCCAACGCATAACTCGGGAACCAATAGAGCTACAGCGCCGCGGAAAAGCGCATTCGATAGCCCTATTAACGCCCTTTCTGAGTATTTCTCTCAGATTTGACCTAACGTCAACGGTTTTGCCTGCAGGGGGCAAAAACTGCAAAAATAGCCGATTTTTTCGGAAACAGTTTTTCTGCAATAACTTTTGATCCAAGCCCTGTACGAGCTTACTTTTACCGGCATCGTGTTCCTCTCGTCAAGACGCATCGAATGAACTATAACTTGACCTTGAAAGGTCAACTTGAAAATTTGACCTCAGGTCAAGGTCATGACCTGACCGGAAAGGGTCATGTTGCATATCAGTCGATCCGTATCGTCGAGCTGAACACAGCTAAGGCGTTTTCATCGCTCTAGCATGCCTCTATCAAAAGTTATTTGCGAAAAACTGTTAAATACCATTCGTGACCTAAGATGACCTCAGGGCATAAACAAAGGTCACGGACACCATTTTCATGTTCAGTGTGTCTAAACCACTTATAATTCGTTGTTTGGGAGTGTTTATAATGTCTTTCGTCCAAAAGAGGCGCATTTCAATTTTCTCCCATTGACTTATAATGGGGAGGCCGCAAAATTGACCTGACCTTAGGTCATCGATATCAAAATTCTGAGATATACATTTTGTACATGCTATTGCTCTTAGCAATCGCTGAAAGTTTCAAAGCGATCGGTCACTTGGTGTAGCTATGACAGACATGAGGTGGGGTCACTTCAAGTGACCTGGTGACCTGACCTTGAATGACCTTGGCCTGAAATTTTCACAACATGTGTAGAATCGATGTATGATAAGGTGTACCAAAAACGGCGGCGCGTTTTTGAGATATTCGCGAAAAACCACAAGGGGGGTGTTCAAACACCCCCCCCCCCCAGCAGGGCGCGGGTTAAGTAGAATGCTCCAGGATGACAAGGAACATCTACAGGACACTTTGGAGCAATCAACGTTGACTTGCTAAGCGAGCCTCATTGCCTCAATTACCCCACAATGCAACAATGCAGACCTAGCCCTAGTGGGTGGTCCCAGCCGTCGTCCTAAGATTGACGAAAGCAGAAAAGGGCGATATAGAACTGCAATGGCCAGTGACTGGACTGGATCGGGACGGGTCAGGTCAAGAACGGACTACGGTCGTGTCATATCAGGTCAAATCAGGTCAGGTATCAGGTCCGGTCGGATGTCAGGTTAGGTCAGGTCTTGTCGGGTCAGTTCAGGTCAGTCCATGTAAGGTTGTGCCGTATGATGTCAGGTTGGTTCAGGTCTGGTCGGTTCTCCCCTCCAGACACCCGGACCCAGGTTGTCGGCGCCTGATAGCCATGACGGTCGTTCCAGCGTCATTTGGCTCGGGTCGCTCCGTCACCATGCAGGCGGAGAAGAACGAGCGGGGAGCGGCGACGGTGGCAGTCCAGACAACTGTCACCCATGACGCCTGTCTCAAGGTCGGGCCAACGCCCCTGGCACCGGCGCCCGGTCGTTTGGAGGTGCAGCGCGGGGTCACCGTCAGTGTCAGCCCGCCCCAGACACCCCCACTCTCACCCTCTCACTCGCCCCCCCCCCCCTCTCTCGCTCCTAGAGATGTCAATTGGATACCAACTTTTTGGTACAGATAGGTACCAAACCGATACCAACCTGGTATTTAGCATTTCAGTCCTAATGTTTTCGGTATTTTATCGGTATTATGAATCCTCACTTATGCCAGTGAGTTTAGCAAAAAGTTGCTATTTCCCTCAATTCCCCAAGCTGGTTCGGTTTTGGGTATTTTCCCATGGTTTTTGTTTAAATTGGGCTTGGTATTGACATCACTACTAGCTCCCCAGCCCGGTCGGTCAGGCGCCGTGCCGAGGCTGTCCACCCCGCTCCGTTGGCCTTTCCCCGATCGCCACGGTGGGCGGTGACAGCATCAGCTATGTCCGGTCCCGTCCACCCACTCGGTCGGTCGGCCAATCGGGCGGTCAGCCGAGCGACTGTGGTCAGTCCCCAACAGCGGTCAGTGGAGGCACAGTCTGTGAGTCTGAGTCAATGACAGTCACGGATACATACATAAGCCGGGCAGCGGAGTCACAGTCCGTGAGTCTGAGTCATATGACAGTCACGGAGTCATACACCGGTTAACCGAGTTATAGTCCGTGAGTTTGAGTCAATGACCGTCACGGAGTCATACACCAGTCAGCGGAGGCACCGTCCGTGAGTCTGAACTGGCAGTCATGGAGAGCAGCGCGGCGAAGGTAGAAATGCCGGCAAAAGTGAAGGAGTTAGAGGCAATGAAAAGGATGACGGTGATTCGATAAAGTAAGGAGACCTTTACTGAATGCATAGGAGAAAAAACATGTTATTACACGTTTTGTCTCTGAAGATGAGGCCATGCTGTGCTGGGATTTGGGAACGCTCCTCCTATGAAAGGGAAAACTCAATTACTATCTCACCGATCTCATCCACCGCGCTATCTGCCAATCGTGAGATATGACAGAGGCAATGTGTGTCAATTATGTTTTCCTAGAGCTTAGTTTCATTAATTACCCTTTGCTTACTGCGGAGTCCCTACCGACCAGATAAAAAACATTCCGACATTCACCATGGCGAACAAAAACACACAATGGGCGTCACCCCGGCCATAGCCACCGAATTAGTACCTAACAACAATAACCTGAATGCGTCACCGCCGGGGTATGCACCGTCAATGTCACCGACATTTCACTGGTCACAAACTACATGACCTCCAGTGGCGGCTGGCAATCAATGCATACCACACGTCAGTAGCCAGTGACCGACCCGACCCGGCCTGACGGCCACTGGACGCCGGTTACACGGCCCGACCGGAGCCGGAGTGGGGGCCGGGGAGCGCGCCTGTCGACCGTCGCCGGTCCGGAGCGAACCATTTATCAGTCGCCGTGGTACAGAAGCGTCGCCCCGGGCACCGGTCGGCCCCGCTCGCTGGCACCGGGGCACCCGGCGCTGGAGGGACCCTCAAAGCAGTGTGAGCCCGACACAGCGGCCGAGCGGCACTAAACGAGCAGCGCTGTACGTCTGCATTGGGATAAACAAACATCGAGTCACCGCTAAAGTATGCTCTGACAAATATGAGAGCCGTAAGCAGACTCTTGCCGGGTGCTGAGCACCCGGCAACAACCACGTCCATCAACTTATGTAATAGGACTCTTGGCGAGTTCGTAGAGCGTCTCTTTTGCAGCCACCTGGCGTTGGTGATTGTTTGCCGCGCCGCTTCCGCCCATTCGTTTTGCCGGTGCAGCCGGTGAAACTGCCGTAATGGTGGGAGCGAGGGCCCGTGCAGCGTGCACTGGTCGTTAGCGATCGAAGAGCCACAGCTACCAAGCGGCGTGTTGCAGCACTTGCAATGCCGTCCAGCACAGCTATATAGGTGGCAGCACGGTCTCGTTTCAGACAGATGGCGCCACCTGACGCACTGCACGGTGACAGGCGAGCCTGCCGCTCCGGGCCCAACTCCAGCATAAGTAACACTGCTAGTCCAACAGAGTTGGACCAGCCAGACGTAAGACCTCAGAGGGCCCTACGCCAGCCTCATGACCCTACATCGGCCTCACGGGACCCCACGCCGGCTCAGTGGGCCCTACGCCGACCACACAGGGTAATACGCCAGCATCGGAGAGCCCATGACAGTTATGACTTTTGAAGGCCCGAGTTGTCCTCAGGGGGCCTATTCCGGCACCTGAAGGCCTGCGCTGGCTTAATGACCCTTACCAGACAAATGAGCTCCAACTTAATGAGCTCAGACATGGTCTTACTACAAACTTTTGTGCTTGTCCTGGGCCCAATCTTACCAATACCGTGAACAGGATTTGGCAGCACTGGCCGGAGTAGGCCGGAGTACACAGGCAGTAATATGAAATGTTTCTATTTACATCCACCTAATCTCGCCCGATGTGTTTAATGATGTAAATGAATGATTATCAATGTTACCTGAATGAATGAATGAATGTATGAATGAACATAAATGAATGAATGAATGAATGAATGAATGAATGAATGAATGAATGAATGAATGAATGAATGAATGAATGAATGAATGAATGAATGAATGAATGAATGAATGAATGAATGAACGAATGAATGAATGAATGAATGAATGAATGAATGAATGAATGAGTGAGGGAATACATGTTGAATGATTATGAAAGCTACCAAATGCCGTGAATGCCCATTCACGGCATATGGGCCCAGGTCAGGTCTGGAAAGTCGCTTCTCACGTGAGTCCCGTGGGTCCACCAGTGCGTCTGAAGCCCTTGAGGGGAGACATGGCCTTTCGTTTCCACTGCCCCGGTCACAGTGTCCACTGCCTTGTGTTCAACGAAGCAGGACTCGGAATAGACAGCAAGCTATCAACGACGAAGGAACGCATAAAATACTGACAACTATAGGTCATGAAACTGCATGCATTTTTGTCGACATGCAGCTTCTAGGTCAATCGTTTTTATTGGGTTATGCTTCACGCACCACGCATTGTGCAGTGCACATGGTAGCATTAGTTTGGTCTACGTACAAAATTGGCCACTGGCCGGACCTTCATTGACCATTAGTGGCCATAAGTGACCTACGTATAACCTAGTTATTCGGCTCAATTTTAGCTGTGGGGTTGCTTACATAGGAAAATTGAGCCAACATTTGGTCAACATTGAGTCAAATGACTGCTGCATATATTGATATATCCATTCATATGTCTCAATTCTTGGCAAGCAGGAATGGAAAGCCTACTGTTTGCAATACGCTGTCACGGAAAACAAAAGGCAAATATCGGATGCAAAATGGGGAAGACGGTATCTCTCCGTCCTTGATTTCTTTCTTTTTGAAATATAAACTCCCATAAGAAACACATACAGGGTAGCTATTATTGTCATGCCCCTAAATATGCCAGCAAAAAGGACGAAGACGAGCAATTTTTCAAGGATTTCAAGGACGAGCAAATAAACTCATACACGGGCTTGCTTCGAGCATAAGCACATACCTACCAGCGCAATGATGCAGTCATCAGGGAGTTAAGGTGACACTCCTTTCTCCAGAGAAAACTTTCACGGCCGCTGAATCATCGTTATCGGTTCTGATCGAAACGGACTCTGGAGATTGAACAGAATCGAAGACAAACCCAAGACACCCTGGGCGATTGGTGTGAATGGCAAGAGGCACAAAATGATAAGCGGTATTCATATTTAGAAATATTCTATATTCTATAAAAAAGAAATATTCTATAAAACAATCTACATTTATCAATTTCAGCCTGCTTTCCGAACGAGCTTAAAATAGCAAGCACAGCTTCGACAAAATCACAAACTAGCCTTGGCTCTGCTATCGGACTCAGAAGAAACAATTTTTCAGCCGTACACGTGTAGCCACCGAACGATCAGGAAAGCACGAAACATAAAAACGGTACTGCACAGCTCGATGTCCGATTTATAACGCCATCTACGTCACTACCAAGAACGGCATCGGTAATGTTCCTAGGACTGCAGTGAAACAGTGGAGGAACAAAAAATTGTACAAGCACTGACTGATCATTAGGAGGCACCTATCAAATTACATCGCCCAGGCTTTCCCACATTGACGAAAGCGGATGGAATGAGAATAAACGGATAAAGTGCACCTATCGAACAAGCTCAACTGTTGAATAACATGCACTAATGACACGGGCGGGTAGGCGCCCGAATAATGAGCTAGAGTTGGCTCCGAGTATGCACTTATAGGCTGCCAGACACTGGACAAGGGTAGGGCTAAGCCAGTTTAACTTTACCCAAATGTCCAGGCACATCCGCTTAAATATGACGAACTTGGGTATCTCTTGCCTCAGGGGTGCGGAGCCGTGGAAATTTCGGACGGCTCCAGCTCCGGCTCCGGCTCCGGAGAAAAAAACGGCTCCGGCTCCGAGTAAAATGGTCCGGCTCCGGCTCCAATACTCAGTACATCCTCTATACAATTAAATACGGGTGGAAGAAAAAAGACAAAGGGATTGGTACACGTTGCTTCTGTATTTGCAAAACAAGGCTATTTTGATTACCACATGTTTGCTGCCTTGTATGTACTGCCAAACCGAACTAGGTCAATAATATTTTCCTCTTCAAAAAAGGAGTCGGAGTCGCCACCTTTTTTGACTATATTGTTATATAGGGCTATATTGTTTCACGGCTCCGGCTCCGGCTCCGGGGAAAAGATGCCAGCTCCGGCTCCAGCTCCGCAGCTCTGTTTTGCCTTATAAGCGAACCTACGATCGCTATTTCCATTTGACAGCCATGTATGCGCAGAACTCAGATGGGACGAAGATCTTGTGTTGAGCAAATACCTCCTCATAACTCAGCATAGTTCAAAATACTGAGATTTACAGAATGGCAAAGGAACTTGTTGTTTCCATTTACTATGGGCCATTTAGGTGTCCTTATTGAGAAGCAAATATACCGATTAGTTTGGTAAAGTCAACTACAAAATCAAACAAAGATACAGAGTTATGCGTAAGGATAAGAATGACAAGTGTGTCACGCGTTGGTTTAATTGTTAACATGACTCGCTGAAGATCGGAGGAAAATAAATGGATGCATTTCATATCGTGGCATAGCAAGCGATGAAACACGAACACCACAATATATTTCGGGACTTAGTGTGCTACCAGGAGTATTTGAAACCATTACAACAGAGAAGCTCCAACAGGTATATAGCATGCCCATATTGAGAAAACTTCCGTCTTAGCTAGAAGCAGTCACCAAATTGTAACTACGCTTAATGCTGCCGAGTACTCATGTTTGTCGTCCGTAAGTATGCAAAAGTTGTAGGTTATGCGTCAAGTCGAAGGAAATATTTTGGCGGCATCAGATTAATTCGGGACTTGGCCCATGAATAGCGACAGAGTACTGAGCTCTGCAGCAGATAACCGCAGAGGTGTCGACTTTAACGCGGAAAGTTAGATTTACGTTACATAAGGTAAGAGATTACCAGATGTCTTGCATAAGAGTGTAAATGCTTTCCACTTATGGAATAACCTTCCCTTCGATTCACGGAAACTACGTGGAATAAGTCTCTACTGCGTTTACGTAACTACGAGACCTTCTCATGATAAGTATGCTTCAATGTTATGTCATGCATGGTAATCCTATCTTCTGAGGGTACTAGGGCTCCTAACGGTTATGCTAGCGCAGATACTTTTATCAGTTATAGCCAGGTTTATATCAAAACGTTATCCTATACAATTATTAAAGACATTTGTAGGGATAGACCGCTTTTAGTCGCTACCCAAATTTAACGTCTAGATATGAACCGAAAAGGTATGCATTTGCAGAATAACCGCACCACGCATTACCGATGTCTTCCTGTCACATTTTTACAATCGCCGAAATAAGCGTGATTTCACGGAGCGAAGGACAACCTCCTACCGATTACTTCTCCATCAAACCTACCTATAGGATTTTTGTCATTGCGATGCACAATAAGATGACTGTAGGATTTCGCTAGTTAAACCGCAAAACGGCATGGTCACTTACGTAAGAGTAAAGTCTTCAGTCATTTCATTCCAACCTAAAAAATGAGGGGGCACCACCAAAACATTCCGTCAACTCACGACGCATTTGTCTTGTTCAGATGATTGACAAACAGTGGAGATAGGACAAATGCCAAAACGGTATTAGAGGGTGTGGCTGCAGGCTGTGCTATGAAGCCAATCGCTGATGCATTGAATTTACTTTATTTTGTTCAAGTCCGGGTCGGTTCCATTGGGTCCGTTCGCGTCGGCCGTCGGGTCAGGACAAGTCGGGTCGGGTCGGGTCGGGTCGGGTTGGGTCTGGTCAGGTTGGGTCGACTCCGATCAGTTCTGGTTGGACCAGGACGGGTCAGGTCAGGTCAGGTCAGGTCGTGTAAAGTCGGGTTAAGTGGATTTGGTATGGTGCTTCTAATCGGGACGTGTCAGTTCGGGTCAGGCCGGCCAGATAACATTAGGCTCGGTAAGGCCGAGTATGAAGTCCAAAGACGGTTGGGAAACACACCGCTGCCGTACGACACGGCTGGTGAAACCAATCCAATTCAAATGAGCCATCAACTGACACCCAACACATCATTTTCGCTGAAACTATCAACACGTGTCGGCAGAAACCGGTCCGCTCATCCTTACATAAAAACATTCCACCCCCAGTGATAAAACAAGCCAACACCTAAAAATCATCCCGAGCTTGCAACGCGTCTTTCCTACTGGACTGACAGGCCGTCGCAACGGCACCCAATTCTGACGGTAATTAACAAATGAGTGACTAATGCCCACGAGTGCCGACATTGGTCGATAATGGCACCATTCAGTCGCCCTGCCGGAAATGACAGGAACCCACACCCGCAATGCGATTGCCAGAAGCGCCCAGCCTATCGCCCGGGTGGGTGCGACACGCGCCTCAAGCAAACAAGCTGTGCCTTCAATACATAAAAAAAAATAGTGTCCGCCACCGCGCAGTGGGCCGAGGAAAGTGGTGCCAAATTGCAGCCAACTCGCTGTCAGTCAGCTCATTTTGTTGGCACGGCCACCCCCCGGTTGCCAATGCGTCGACCGATTTACTTTCAGTAGGCGTTCAGAAGGGCGAGAGTTTTGAAAGTCTGATATACTGCGCGAGACCAAACCTAATTTTACCCTAGTCAAGTTCTAAACAGACTAAGGAAGGTGACGACCATTTGAGGCCTAAGCTGACCCCTCCCTCTCTAGTCTCTACAATGAACTTCAGATGTGCAACAGTTGAGCAAAATCACACCAGCAAACAACCACAGCTTATTGAACCAATCCCTTGCATGACTTCACACACAAACGAATGTCTGACTGCATTTTGTAATACATCAAAACGTAAAAAAAAACAGCAAATAACGCCCTTAAATAAACTTGATCAAATAGCATTTAGTAGCCTCGCCAGCTTCCACCAGCCTTTTCCATGAAAGCAAAGTTCTAATTAACTATTGAAAAGTAAGTCCTTTTTTGGAAAACCAGTAATGCACAGCCGGCAACACAAACGACAGATATTTGGTCCAAAGACGAGCAGTAATGGGCCACCAAATCCGATCCACGCATGTCAATGAACACATAGTAGTCAATGATTGATCAGGGGCACCAAACAACCGAAATGGCATCGCTCAAAATTGCCATCATTGAAAACATGCCTCTCCGTTTCTTTCGAATTTGTGTAAAGGAAAAGTTTGTTACGGTAATTGCACGATCGCATGATAGGCATAACAATATACAAGCCACGCATATTCAAGCATTCATGCTACGGCTGAATGCATGACATGTTGCGCTTATCTCGGCCAGGAAAGTTTTGACACGTCAAAACAGAGTCATGGATACCGGATACCACCCTCCACAGATTGAACATCCCGGAGGTCACGTTAGCCCCCTCCCCCCCCCCCCGCCGTCGCCGACCTCGACCTTGTCCGTTTACCTGTCTCGTGTCAACACACAGACACACACACGCATACAAACACGCGGGTGGGACGACCATGAGGCCAGGAAACGGCTATCAGCCGGCCCGCGGCGGCACACAAGGTGAAACGACGGGCCGCCTCAAAAGGGGGCGACGGGCTGGGCGGATACACCCTGCGTCCTACAGAAAAGGTGCGACACCCATATCATATCAAGATTTCGTGGATTATTACTTCTTCTGGAATGCGTAGCTACATTTCATGATGCCGACGAAGTATAGCAACATTCTCAATGCGAGTCACGGAAAGGAGTAGCAAGGATTGTGCATCTGTAGCGCGATTGACATATGTGTCAACGATCCAAACAAACACACGGGACACAAGAAATTTTGTCTCGCCCGTCCCGTGTGCCAATTCTGCAGGCCGGCAGTGCGACGGATACCGCGTCGCTGCCTGAAACTCGTCCATTGTGGGGCCGGTAAAGTCTGCAGGGCCCTTAGCTTCCAGTCCGGCAGTGGCTGTGACCGAGCGGCAGCTTTGATCGGGCCCACACAACTGCCACCACCTGGCCCTTGCAATGGCATGTAGCAGCGAAACGGCGACGGCCCCAGTGCAAAACGGATAGCAAATGTGGCTTTGCACGAACCCCATCCATTTTTAGCCTTTGAGAGCTCTGAGCGAAAGTGATGTTTGAAACTGATGTAAACAGCCTGACCAAAGATTGGCATAAATTCCCGAGGAAAAAACGAACCAAAAAGTACCAAAAGTAGTTTTCTCACTGACCACTCTCACCAAAATCAAAGCTGATGTATCTTCAAGGAGGGCTTCGGATCTTTGGACAGTGGGATAGGGAAGTCATCAAATATAGCCTGTGATAATCCAAGTGAAGCGGGTAAGCTCAAATGCAGCCAGCAATCATAATCCCAGTGGGGCGGATAAGGTAAGGTAAGAATAAATCGAGCTGCAGAACGTCTCGAAAATCAAAGCACGACAACTTCCATCGGCAGCAAAAATGTTTTAAAAAGCAAAGAAAATAGCCCCGCCCGATCATCATCTTGGCCAAAGACCTGATAAGCCCACTTTGAGTCCCCAAGCCAGAGAGCTAATGGTGGATTAGCTCTCTGGCTTTGGGACTCAAGGTCAGTCCTCCAATCAGTATCCAAGGTCAGTATCCAAGGTCAGTCCTCTTTCCAAACGAGGAAAGCTATCAAATTTCGTGAATTTTGGACGCTGCGGGAGTGGTAAATGCCCGAAGTCCCTCCTGGATCCGCCACTGTGGCAATCTATCTGTGTACCCACAGTCTCGAATGCATATCCGCAGTAAGAATGCCGGCTTTAAGATAGAAAAAAAAAGATGTTTGAAGCCAATCAATTCTCAGGATACCAATCCAAGCCCCTCCCCGTAACGTAAAGATAAAAGCTGTAAACATCGAAGACCGTTGAGTGACTACTTTATCTGGGAAAGGTTCACCCGAGGAGCGGATTGAAAGGAATCGTGAATGTCGGGTGTGTGGGCACTGGCCAGCGTGCAACGTTTCAGACCACGTACGGCTCACATGTTCCCAGTTGCGATACAGTGACCAAAAGCTGAGCAAACACATTCATTATGTAGGAAGGTATTCGCCAGGAATGCGTTTGAATCACAGACTACAAACGAGCCTTCTATTCGCATGCAAACCTCGCACTTTAAGCTTCTCAACTTTAACAATACATGACATAGCGCCAAGTCAAGTACAATAGCCTCCATTTTAGCTACAATTTCAAGCTGTTAACCCCTTCCTTTCCCTGTAGGATGCACTTGTAGGATGCAGAAATGCTAAATGATCCCCGCACAGCCCGTCTGAAGCCGACAACCGGTCCAGCGGGGTTCCAGCCGGCGCCGATTGTCTTATGCAGCGTCCGCCGCTGAAAACAGGCGCCGGCGACTGGCAATAGATAAACGCCGCCGCCGCCAAACTCCAATCCTGTTTCCAGCCTACAGGCGGCGGCGACACGTCAGCTGCCTTAGGATTATGTGGCAGCGCCGGCGCTCCACACCGCGCTTCCACTCCACGAGACCGCAGTTACGGCGAAATTGGGTGACGTGAATGATGCGCACGGGACGGGGGCAGGCACGGATGTTTACATCACCGTCACGAAACGCCAATATTCCGGCAGACGACTTCGGTGGCTGCTGCATTCGTCCTTGGGTTGTCAGACAATACAGGTATGCAGATTCAATTTGCTGTCCCTTTGAAATAGGCCCTGGGCACGGCATTGTGAGCCACCTTTCCAAATCCGAGATGCAAGGAACGAATGCATCTCATTGCGTCACCTCATCTCTCGTAAGTCTCCCAAAGTTCCTATCCTCCTAACAACCTTCTGCAGCCCACTCATCCGCCTCAAACTCTCAGATATTCCCGAACCTTATCCGAATTCCGTCCGCCTCCCGGCCTACGAAGGCCGCAGCTGGACAGTGGAGCGCGGCACAGGGCCCGGCACTGGCCGGTCGCATCGCCTCAATATGCACCGATCGGCCGGCAGTCGGTCCGCGCTGAGCGCGCTTGGACATGTGCCAGAGTGGAGCCATGACCAAAGCCGCGGCACCGGCGCTCTGGTGCCTCCCGACAGCGCTCGGCGCGGCGGCCCGCCCCTCGCGCCACCGACGCGGCCCGGCCGCCGCTACGCCGCGTGTCTCGCGACGCGTGAGCGCCCGCAGCGTTCGACGGCGCCTACACCGCCGCGCCGGCGTGCTGGAGCTGCGGCTCTGCGCTCCGACTGGGCTGGGAGAGGAGGGGAGGGGTGGAGAGGCGCGGCTGCGGGCCGGCCAGCCGGGATGAGGGATGGAGCTGGGGATGGGGGCGTGCTGCGGCGAGGGCTGAGATGCGGACTGAGGTAGTGGAGCAGGGCTGATGGGTTGGAGCAGCTCAGAGCGGGGTAATGGAGCGCGGCCGGCTCCAGCTAGCGGTCAGCCCAAAGATGTGGGCGAGGTAGGAATAAACGGCCGGAATGACACAGTCCCAACGAACAATCATAAGAAGCGGTCACCGTTAAATGCTCGAAAGAATGAACCTAAAAGTAGGGGAATAAAATACTGCTCAGAGGCCATTTTCATCCCAGAGTCACCTACTGACATGGAATGGTAGTGGGCATCTAACTTACATCCAAGACTGATGAGAGTGTCCAGGAAACTTGTCACACAATCCATTAGGGCGCTGATACAGCTTTGAATGTCTGAAATGTCGCCCTCACAACACGACGCCGCTAGGCACCAGAAGTTCACCAATGCAACAGTCAAACTATGCAGAGGCAGAGAAATGTTGTGGAATGACGATCAGCTGTCATATGGCACTGACAATGGGAATTGGGAGGCTATGCAGTTTTTTTAATAACAGGGTCAAACCATGTCAATTAGCAATGCTACAGTACTGTGCTAGACTACTTAGCACCATAGGCTACTTAGCCTATGGTTGAGCCTGAGAGAAGCACCTTGAGCACCTCAATTAGTAATATCTTCAATGTATTTGGGGACAATGGTCAAACTCCTTCCCCCCCCCCCCCCCCCCCACACACACACACACTTCCACAGTACCTCCCAAACAGAGGAAATGCAATCCCTTCAGCAGGCGATTTCAGCCTGGGTAGTGATTTAACAATAAGTAGGTAGGCAATCACCTGGGCAGGCTGCACATTTGGATGGATTAACATAGCATGAATGGCGATAGACTTTGCTTTTCAGGTAAGTGGAATAGCTACACAGTATGCCAGGTAAGTTAGGAGAATCTCAGAATGAGTGATTTAATTAATGTGGTGTTAGGTGCTAGCCCAATGACCAGCAGCTGCTGAATGACTGCCATCCAGTAGGTCAGAAGTAGAACCCATTCAGCTGCTATGCAGACTGGCTCAAAACAGGAATGAAGACTGCCAGCAGTTTTCATTTTTCAAAAGTTGTACTATACAGGGTGTCCCATAAGTTCGTTCTCACCTAAATTTTACGTTTTTAGGCTCTCTTGCTTAAAGGCACGCTGAAATCGGTTCGTTACTGGGCTTACGTGGTTGCCATGGCTGGTAGAAATATGCTCCACAGTAACTAATTTCTGTAGACAAAATAGGTTTTGCTAGAGAGCCCGTTTCCTACACAGACGGCTAACGCCGCAACATAGAGGTCTCCAATACGGGTACGTCTCGGTATTTAGTCAGCACGTGACCATTCGCGACGATTGAGGGTGATTGAGGCCTACCAGTCTGTAGACAATGTCCATCGCTAACTGGACGCACAGTCAGCAAGTGACACCGTTGATTTGTCGGGAGTCAATCATTGCAAGTTTATCCTCTTTTTTGTCAACTCTCAGGAGTGAGCCATGTGGCCAAAACTGTGTGGCGCCAAAGTGGCCATCAAAAAGGTCAAAGTGTTAGAAAGTTGGTAAACAGACTTTTCAGGATGGATTACCAGCTGTCTACCAGTGTTCTTTCGGGGTACATTTAACTCAAGGTGACTTAAGCTTTGCTTACCGGAAGGCTCAAAACAGTCAAAAACGTCTTAAAATGGCCAAACATGAGTTTCGTTATGCCTGAGGCTAAAAAAAACTAAAGGGCTGAGGATATCAACCAGGTCATCTGGACTAACTAGTCCACGTTCGAGATGAAACACCCGTCCAAACCCGAAAACAACCCCATAAGGGCGAAGGAGGAGGCCTCCGTTTCGTCCCGTTATGTTCCTATGCGAAAGGCCAAGGTCACGGTATTGTGGGGTTATAGGCGTCCAGACGCTGACCAGGTTGCGATTGGTGTCCCAGAAACAACTTTGAGAAGCATAATGCTTTTCCAAGAACATCTAGGAGGAGTTTCAACCCTCAAGCTGAATTCGAACCGCGAGTATGAACACATTTATAGAGGAGAAAATGGCATCCGAGAGGTCGTAGGCCCATCTTCAAGCAAGACAGTGCATCAGTGCACAGGTCAAGCAAAGCTTAAAAGCGGTGCAAGGAGACTGTGACAGGCGTTTGTGGCAAGATCACATGCCAGACACCTCATCGGATCAAAATTTTACAAAAATTTGTTGGTTATGCTGAAAATTAAGCTCGTCAAAGCGTAGCGCTGTTCCAGCCTCGAGGAGCTCACGACGCATGTCAAGTCAGTCTGGATTAACTTTAAGCCTGCTATGCAGCCAAACATGCCGGTTGGCATGCCGCAGCATGTGTTCATGTGTTTGCCTATTAAATGGGGAGCACATTGAGGAGTCACAAATATATCAAGACGCAATGTACTCTGTTTCACATGCAAATATAATGTGAGAACGAACTTATGAGACACCCTGTAGACTAGTGCTACAACCCTATCAAGCAGAATCAAACCTTAGGTTTCCCCAAACAAAAACAAACAAAAATATGCTGTCATTGACCATTGTTCCTATAACTAAGGAAACATCAAAAAGTTGTTGCAACAAAATGTCCTCCCCTTGAATGAGACTGTATGAATGAACTAGGAAAACACTATATGAATGAGCTGTCAGACATTACTGAGCTTAAAATAATTACCTTGCATAAAATGCCTAGGAGACAAGAACATTCTCTGGAGATTGTACAAGTTGAAAAATAAATGATTTGTAATTTAGGCAGTACTTAACACAGCAAACTCTTGCTGGAAAGGAAGTTGGTCAACCTAATAGGACATTATTCATTCAGCAGAATTAAATAAGTGTTCAAGATGTATGGTTATAGGTTGCATCCTAGTTGCCTACATAGCCTCCTCATACCCACACACCCTAATTCTAACTGGCGCAACCTTTGGCCCTGGGTTCCCTTGTCGCATGCCCATCCTTCCAGCTGTCAGGCTTGGTGAGCCCTACTAATTCACAGGTGATAATACTCAGTGTGGTTGCAGCAAGTAGCATCAATGTTGAAGAAAAACATTTCATTAAGGCTGAAAAACTATCTTTATAGTTTGAGGCAAAGGCTGGGAGCTGAAGGCTTGATGAATACCATTCAATAGATGGTAAATACCCACCCCATGCAATATGAACAGTAGAAGGCTTGAAAAATTATCTTTGTTCTAATGAAAACCTTACCTTTACTTTGGCCTCCATAGGAAAATGTTGATCCTCCACAGTTATGTTGGTTCGATTGAGATGCAGCACATTGATTTAACACTGAACACTGGTGGGTCACTTTGACTTCTTATATTTAGAATTATATTTCTTATGCAATATGTCCATCAACTTTTTCCACTTTGGAGTTTGGTTGTAAAGTGTATCAAATGTCACATCACAAATGATATTAATACCATACTGCCAACAACTGACATGTAGCTAGGATGATGGGTTACTCCGGAAAGCCATTCACACCATTATCCAATTGATGCCACCGGCACCATCACTATCAAAATGCGCCCGCAGCGCAGCACTTGCTAATATTTGCTATGGCAAGGGGTAGGTAAATGCCTTATGACTGAAGCAGGCAGCAGGCTAGTGATTTGTCAACAATGAATAATTAAAAACAAGCATCGAAGCATTCAAACTAGTGAATAAATATGAAGTTGCCTAGCAACAACCCCAGGGTAAGGGCGAGGGGCGGATGATGTCAGATGTGGGGGCAATATGGGGCAGCTTTTGAGGCGAATGGTAAGGGTGTATTTGACATGTTCCAGTGGCGAAAACTGGCGCAGGCATCCATTCATTGTGGGCGGATGCTGAAAACATTGTTTCGGGTTTCGGCTTCTGTTTAACTAAATAATTACACTTAGCAGTTAGCTGCCCGGCATTACCCGAGCACTGCAGTCACGTGGTAAACAAAAGAAACCTCCCCCCGCACGCGAATGGACTCCTCCACGTTTTGATGGTCAATGTCGACCGAAACCCACACCTTCTTTGCACCTACCAGTCCGAAGTCTTCCTCCATTTGAAGGCAGGTAGTTCCGTGCCCTTCCGCGAATATGTTATGCACTTAGACCATAGTTATCACGATCAGCACTAAAAATAACACTAAAATCCACAAACACCAGCACACCTTCCAGTGTATCGCCCGGCTTCTGATGCTATTTTCGATTTCGTTCGCGAGATGGCATTAGCAACGCTGGTAGGTTCAAGGTTCTGAGATAGATCATTGATTCAAAGGTGAAGTGCCGTACGCTACATCAAAGTGTAGATGCTGCGAGTTGGAGACGACTTACCAAATATTTTTGCATATTATGATAAGTATAATTTTTATATATCCATCTGATCATAAACTTCAAAGCCATACTTCCACTTATCAGCCAGATTCTTTTTCATAACACCAATGTTAACTGAAAGCTGTTATTTGAAAGAAAATGAAATAGGACTATTTTATAATTTAATATCAATATATTCACTGGATTTTCTTTACAAAATTTTGTAACATCGATGTTCAGCGATTACTAGTGTGGTTTGGTGATGTCGACTTGACGTCGACTTCAAGATATCTATTTCTCAGGTATGCTCCACTTCGCAGATGTAATCATTTGTCCTTGAACTTGGGGAGTTTTTACTGGGACAGAAACTAGCGAGTGTTTTTATCTGCCGTTGGTAGACTCTTCCCATCTCGTCAGCTGATGCATTAGAAAATACAGCCACTTGACACAGACAATGATAAATGACTTATTTACCAAACAAATTACAAATATTTTTTTTACTTTTTACTTTTATACTTTTTATACTTTTTTTTCAGTAGCAGCTGAACGAGGCAGACGTGTTTTACGTTGCTCTGAATCATTGCAAAATTAAGGCGCATTGTAAGCTTTTTGATGGATCTATTATATATTACAAGACTGAGAAGAAAATGGTGCTTCTGGTGCACCTCATATCTTTCAGTGACATATTTCAAATTTGATGCTATCTTGCATTTTATTTTGCATTTTATTGGCATTCAGATGGAACAATTTCATATTATAAATTAACTTTGAAGCGACCTTCTCCTTGATATTATGTCAAAAATGAAAGAATTATTTACATGTGCATTCGGGCACAGCCCATCATCAGATGTATATTTGAAAAGACAGCATATACATCGTCACAAAAACAAGAATCGACATTTCAAATTCAGCTCGTGAAAATGACACATCAGTATCCTTCGTATCGTCAGTACACATCAGTATCCTTCGCGCAGTATGGTACCTATCTATATAAAACACACCTATAAACACACACACAAGCACAATTTTGGGGCACATACATACGATAAACTTGTTCTCACATGATACGCCACGAGGTTGTTTTTCAATAGAAAAACACAATTCTAACGAATAGTGTTTGTCTTTTCAAACAACCTGCGGTTACTCCGTACCTGATCCTGATTGATCTCGTAAAGCCACAATCCCAGGAGCTCGATAAGATCGGGTACCACAGGCCATTACGGGACCGCAGGTTGTTTGAGCAAGCACCTTTGCAACCGAAGCAAAAACGCCCGCCGCCAAACGAGAGGATGAGCCTTGCACGTGCAGACCGGAATCGGTGTGCTACGGACTGACGTGCACGGCACCCTATTCGCCGGTCTATAGCGGTGTGCCAAATTTGAGTGCAATCGACCCGGCCGTTTTCGAGATCTCCAAGCGACACCCTGCACGTGCGCACGTGCAGCCTGGGTCCCAACTGACTTGTGCACGGCACTCTATTCACCGGTTTCTAACGATGTACCGAATTTAATCTGAATCGGCCCAGCCGTTTCCAAGATCTGGAAGCGACCCCTACACGTGCGCACGTGCAGCTGCACCCCAACCGCGGCACATGAAAATACATATGTACTAACTGACTTGTGCACGGCACCCTACTAACCAGTCTCTAGCGGTATGCCAAATTTGAGCACAGTCGGCCCAGCCGTTCTTGAGATCTGGAAGCGTCAGCCTGCACGTGCGCACGTGCATAACGGGTCCCATCTGACTTGTGCACGGCACCCTACTAACCGGTCTCTAGCGGTGTACCAAATTTGAGCTCAATCGGCCCGGCCGTTCTCGAGATCTGGAAGCGTCACCCTGCACGTGCGCACGTGCGGTTGCACCCCAACCGTGACACATGAAAAGGCATGTCCCAGCGGGTGCCTACAGCCTTGTGTAGTTTCAGCAGAATCTCCCCAAGAATTACCGTGGTGTTGTCATCACAACAAAAGTGACACCTCTCCGTTTTACCCGTGTCACGTGCAGTAGGGGTCACCCGCAAGCGTCGTGCATAGTAAAATACTTGTAAGAAGGGTATAAGCTACCCCACACACAAAACTGCAAGTGTATCGGTCCACTAGTTGCGGAGATAGAAGTCGTACAAAAGCGTCCCCACAGCGGCCGGCCGCTAATATTTCGCATTTAATCGCATCCTTCTATGGGAGGTATCCCCGTCACCTGTTCGTATACTGTCTGAGCCAAGGCCATAATAGGTGTGAGCTCAAATCTCGGTAATGACGTGCTTTTTTACTAAATTTCTCGAAAACGGCACAACGTGCAATGACGTTCTATATATCACTGGAAAAAGCATCAAAAGTTGTATAACCTATCAACTTTTCACTTAAATATATCTTTAACGTAAAAAGTTATTAAGCATCAAAGACGCTCTCATTGACTTTGCATGTTAAAAAAAGTCTTTTTTAAACGAGCTTAAAAAGAACAAAGGAATTCTGACAGCTTAACGAAGCATAACAACAAGTTCTATGGTCTTTACTCAACAAGTTCTGAAAGTTTAAACAAAATCGTATCATATAATTTTGTACAATGAACGAATGAAAATGTCTCTGCAAAAACGCCCATTGACTTAACATGGGGAGCGAAAAAAGTTCAACTTTGACCTCGTGCAAAGGCACGTTACGAAATTCTGAGGGGTATACGGCGCACACTAGCGTGTACCCAAACGTGTTTGCCATAAAATGCTGGGATGAAAACTATTATCAATGCTCCTTGCAAAAGCACTACACGATATACCTGTGTCTAATAAGGAACAATTTCAATTTGGCCCGGCAAGAACATCACAATTTATTGTTCGATTTTTCAAGTCTCGAGCCTCTAAGTCGCGTGATTGTTTTTGACACTTCTGCAAAATGAATGAACCGAACCAGTTTAGAAAGTGCATTTTAACGGGCAAAAAGCGTATCGGGTGTGCCAACAGATATGATGATGCATAATGCAGTATCAAGACACGTTTGGTGATTTATCCTGCTATGATAAATAGATAGCGACATGTGATCAAGACCAGTGTCCAGGACGCTATCGAGAAATGGGAGAACATTGGGAACGGAAGCAAGATTTACAAATCGGTGAACTTCTATGAAACTCGACTACGACCACGATCCATGAAGTCATGCACTCATCAGCTTTTCTTTTGTCAAGTTTTCATTTCTTAGGGCCCCGGTGATATCCTCATACTTATCCTTCTTGCCAGGCTGCAGATGTGCGCAGCGCCAACTGGGCAGCAGCTGCACTCGCAGTCCTGCACAATCCTATCACAACGTCCCGTATCCTATCCGTATCCTTGCCATAGTATTTAACGCATCACCTCATAATCACCTCAACTGAAAAGCCACGATGCTTGTGGATGTTGTTGTATGTATAAATAAATATGACAGGCGAAAGACTTTGGAAACAACAGAATCCCGAGCGTCAACACTGGAACGATTATTTTATTGAACGGGACACCCGTTCAATAAAATAATAAACTTATATGGCCACAACTTATATGGCCTTGGGGACACCTCCCTCACTTCGCCTCACTTCAAGCGCTTCAAGCGTTGGATGAGTTCTCCATATCATATGATATACCGTGGTTGGACGCGTTAGATTGGACGGCAATCGCCAATCGGACCTTTCCGCATTGCACAATTCTCTAGTCTTTTGCACTTTATCATCTGTTTAACTGACCGGTCATGATAAACCGATGAAGATATTTGCACATAGGCGCGGGAGCCGGGGGGGCAGTGGGGGCAGCTTGCCCCCCCCCCCCCCCCAACTCTAGGGCCGTGGGGGCGGTGCCCCCACAACTTTGAGACGAAGAAATACTGCACTTTTTTGCAAATGTTTTTCTTTTTTGTTGAAAAAGCCAAGGGATGAAAAATAAGTGGCCTAAACCGGTGAGAAAACTAGATTTGGGGGTACCCTAGGTTCATCTCCATTATGGTGTGCCCCCCCCCCCCCCCAAGTCTGAAAGTAGTTCCCGCGCCTATGTATTTGCAGGTTCCCTGCACCACGAGCAACGATTAGTACCTACAATGGACTGCCCGGCGCCCGACACGAGTGTTATGGCCTCATTTAGTGTTATTTGTTAACGTCAATGAATGTATTTTATAATATAAATGTACAGAGAAACATATATGTACATAGATGTGCCTATTTCGGGAGCACTGATCATATAGGGCTCGGACTTTGTGCACAGTGAAGGCTCGGATTGTTATCTTGCTTAGCCTTTCGATAACAACTACATACAGTCCAAGCCTATCTGTTATCTGTAAGAATCTTGGCCAAGCCCACATACGGCTACACATGCGGTCCAAAGTTCGCACTTCGCAAGCAAACGAACACACACACGGCCACGCACGCACGCAAACACTACATAAACAATAAATAATTTAGTCGGTGAAGTGACACGTTCCGAGCGTTAATTGGAGCCAAATGTTGCTAATTGCTTATGGTTAATCAACACTCTTGGACAGGGTTTCGAAGTCGGAGTCGGAGTCGCTCCGAGTCGTGGCAACCAGTTAAAGTCGGAGTCGGGTCGTCCATGTTGCTTTGACTCCGACTCGGGGAATGTGTGATTAGAATGAGTTGTGACTTGTGGCCTACCCATGAGGTTGGTCATAAGCTGTAGCACACATCTGATATAAATCAATTTAAAAAGGTTGGATGAATGGGGCCTGGCTTTCGATCGGCAGTCTCGGCTCAGCTTAAGCAGGACGCCGTGCTTGGTGCTTTCAACCAAAATGGCGTAGCAATAAAGAAAAAAAAAACACCAAATTGCTCCAGCTGAGACATCTCAGATCGGCACAAGTTTTCACCTTTAACCAATATTTGGTACCTAATTGGTCTAAATATGGCAGGTGAAAATATAACTGCTGGAATGTCGACCTTTTTAAGTTCATTTATCATTGACCTCAGTCCTCACACCACCCGGTGAATTTTCACAGCAATGAATTGCTAAAAGAAGGAATAAAGTGTCTGCAGGCTGCGACAAATCGTACGGCATTCTGCTAGCAAAACGTTGAGAAGCCTTTTCACGGTCACCGCTTCACCAACTTCCCCTCTTTACCGGCGTAGGTTAAGATTGCGCCCATAGTCTTGGCAGTGCATTAACTTAGAATCGGAGTCCGAGTCGAAGTCGGAGCCGATCAAACACCCTGAGTCAGAGTCGGAGTCGGAGCAGTCCTATCACGACTCCGAAACCATTCTCTAGGATAATCGTATGAGTTGACGTAATGACATGATGTGGAAAGTGAAAATGATACCTAGGTATTGATGGAAATTTATGGACTTAGGTACGCTACAAGAAGATTGAATTGGTCAACCAATTCAAATTCAATCTACTTGTGGAGTAAGTCTATAGATTTTCATCAATAGTTACCACTTACCATTGAAGTTACTTGCTATCATGTTGATTTTATACATAAGAACCTCATTCATTTTATTTGTATGACATGTTTGAATGCAATTTTCTCAATAAGTGAAGAAAAATGTTGGTAGTGCTCAACAACACATTGGTAGTGCTCAGCTGAACATTGGTAGTGCTCGGGCACTCCCAGGCCTATACAAAACGACGCCCCTGCGTATGTTCAATGATTGCAACAGGTTTCAAAATTCTAAGACAAATTGAATTATTTCGAACACTGTCTTTCCTCAGTGTCTGAAATGTAACTATTTAGTTTATATTTAAGTTCCCTCTTTTCCGTCCTCAGGACATTCCGTCCTACAAATCATTCTCCTCCACACCTCAACCCCCTGCTCCGGGCTGGACGGGTAACTTTATCCCACGCGGGGTTACCCGTAAGATGAGCACGTCCGTAGCCCGGTGCGGTGAGCGCACGGGGGCTGGTCGGCCTGTCCTCTGGACGCCGGACGGGCTCAGGGCCCCCCGGCGACTCACTCACCAGGGTGCTCGCCCAGACCAATGTCGGCGTCGCCCCTAATTCCTATCAACCTTCCAGCCCTGAAATGGTCTCCTCAGACCGAAAGACCCTAACCCAACAAAAAAAAGTTCATGCTGTTCACTGTTCCTATGTATGAAGGGCCGTACGTACATTATTATTATTATTATTATCATTAGGGGAGAGTGGGGTAAGATGCCCAGGGTGGGAAAGACGCCCCACCCCCTCTAGCAGCGAAACAAAGAACCGGACCTGGAAATTAATGTTCTTAGCGTAAAGCGGAAGCCTGCCTTGTTAACTGCACAAAAAAATTGCGAAGCTCAGTTGGGCAACGGCTGGCTGATGATTGCATGTTTTTTATTTGCTGCTTTCAAAAAATATTTTGGTGTCAGAACATTGTAAATATCAAAGAAGGTAAATAATTTTTGCGTCCCTTACTATAGTCGTGATACATTAGCATGCGTGTACTGTGTCCCAAAAAGTTTGTTTCAGGGTGTAGTTTTATGGCTAACAAATTGTACTGATTTACTGTTACTTCGGTACCTTGGGGTAAGATGCCCCCTGTCCTGATGGGGAAAGACGCCCCCCCCCCCTAAATCCGTAGGCTGTCCTTCAAACAGCCCGTCAAATCATTTATTACATACTTGTGATGTAGACAAAAGCCGATCTTGGACTATTGAGAGTCCAGTACGGTCGGGTGCTCCCCATGCCGGTCTCTCGGCCCACATAGCGACTTTTTGGGCGGCATCTGACTCTGAGAGCCCTCACGATGGCCTCTGTGGGCCCCATTATTGGCTCCAGGGCCCCTCACGACATCCTTTGAGGGCTCCCACGTTGGGCCCACGGGCCGCGCTGGCATCGGAGGTCCCCAGGATGGGCTCGAGGGCCCTCAAGCATCATGAAGACCTATAAGAGCCCCACAGTGGTCTCCGAACGCCACCACAGAGGCTTGTTTGGCCGTGCTGGACTATGATGGCCCTAACGATGACCTCTGATGCCCCTTACGACTACTTTTGAGGGCCCTTATGATGACGCTTGGTGTCTACTGCAGGCTCGAAGGGACTACTGATTCGTTCAGGCGATTCACGTGCCCATTTATGTCACTTATAGTGCAGGGGGCATCTTTCCCAACGTCAGGGGGCGTCTTTCCCAGCCTGTGGGGTAAGATGCCCCCTTTCACTTCTTCAGGAAAATGCTTAATAGCAAAAAAGGTTATAATATTTCAGGCACGAAAGTGTGATATTTTTGGAGAAAAATGATGTCGGCTTCCGTTGAAACTCCAAGTTTTTGCTTTCCCATCGTCATTTTCGAATAATATATGACATAGCAAAACCCTGGGCATCTTTCCCCACTCTCCCCTATGTCAAACATCCACCAACCACAGAACAGTGGGCATTACGGTGGCATAGCCGTGGGCATAGCACAAACAGACGCACACATGCATACAATTACACACATATTCATATATGAACACTTAATCGACTAACACAATATTCGGCGCAGTGTACGTGCTTTGCTACTGATAAATTGTTAATCGTTAAAAAAGAAAAACTTATCTATCACGCACCGAAACATGCAGATTTATCTGTATTGACCACTAGTGCAATAAGCATTTTAATTGTCGCGTGACGAGTAAGTGATGTATTAAACGGTTACTTAGGCTAACTGTTGTTAAACCGCGCTCTTATAGTGTGGGGGGCTATTCCCCCTCCCGTCTTTTCGCATCATCTCTAAAACTGATGCGCTGATCGTCGTGAAACTTTCAGTACGCTCTTGTACATCAATTTTACAACTTGTGACCAATTTTTTTTTTTTCCAGAGCCTATGATGGATTAGCGACAAGTGATATCAGAGTGACGTCATGTTCTGCTATTTTCGAAAAAAGGTATTACGGGAAGAGCTGTCACGCCTACAGTTTTGAGGATAGAGAGCAATAATTGAGGCAAAAAAGATGTAGAATTAGCAGAGCTGCAAAACTTTTCTCTTTGATTTGTGAATTTATGTACTTAGACCCCCAAATTTTAACAACAGTAATTTTTTACATAATGCCTTAATAACGATACCTAAAAGTAAGATAAAAAAAAACTAAAATCGGAACTTATGTTATGTACAGTACTATTGGTCTGCTATCGATAGGCCAAATTTGAGCTCAATAGCTCCATTTTCGGCAAAGTTATGGCGACAAAACTGCTCAAAATGGATGACGTCCAATTTTGAACTCAATTTTTTTAGCCGTTATAGACCACGGACAGTAAAACTTAGACCACCATTGGCTTTCCCATGATAAGCTGCATCGAATAGATACCCCTTTTACGCAAAAATATCAACCTGAAGTTTGACTTTTTTACCTGACCTTGACCTGACCTCCCCCCTCAACGTAACCTAAACCAGCCCCAATGGTCGTCTAGCCAACACCATTGGATTGGAAATGTAAAACTTGCCATAAAACATGTATTACACGGTCCTAGTTTGGGCTCATATTTTGACCCTTAGTGTGACCTGACCTGACGTGTGACCTGACCTGGTATCAGAGACCTCTTTAAGCAACATATGTATTAGGCAACCGACGCTCTATCGATGATTTTCGATAACATGCCTTTTACTCGATGTTATAACGCATTTCCTAGGAAACACGTAAACAGTAAAAAAAAAACGAGCTTTGACCTGACCTGTGACGTCATCGATGAACCCGAGCTCAATGAAACTACTTCAGTTGTCACAGTTTTTTAAAGGGATATCGAACGCCGTTTGATTTTTGTAAATCCTTCCAGTAGTTCGGGAGGTACGGAGGGAGAGGGGGGGGGGGGTAAAAATAGCCCCCTCCCACCAGGTCGCGTTACCTATAATCAGATACCCTACTTCTTCTCTTTTTTTTTTTGCTAAAGGCTAAGTCGTTTTATTTATTTAGACAGTAGACAGAGAACGTCAAAAAATAATGACGAAATTTCAAATAAATGCAGTGTGACGTCATCGATGTCACACGGAGTTTACCGAATTTCACTTTTTTTCTACTAAAGCATTGTAAAATAAAAAGCATTTGGTCATGTCAAAGGCAAGGTCACCAAAGGTCATTTAAGGCAAAATTTCGCAGATTTTCAGATCGTATGTCGACAATTTTCAACAAACTGACGCATAACTCGGAAACCGAAAATGCTGCAGCGCCCCGAGAAAGCGCATTTAATACAAGATTACTTTACTAATAATCTAATAGCCCTTTAATTGCCAGTTTTTGGTTGTCAGTTTTAATAGCCGCATTTAATTAATACTCTTTCTGAATTGTTTCCTCGGATTTGATCTAAAGTCAACGGTTTTGTCTGCAGGGGCAAAAACTGCCAAATAGGTAGGTAGTCGATTTGTGCGGAAACGGGTTTTCTGCAATAACGTTTGACTCAAACCTCCACGAGCTTGCTTTTACCGGCATCGTATTTCTCTCGTCAAGACGCTTCGATTGAAATATAATTAGTCCTTGAAAGGTTAACTTGAAAAGTTGACCTCAAGTCAAGGTCGTGACCTGACCGGAAAAGGTTTTGCTACATTTTAGTCAATCCTTATCGTCGAGCTGAACATATCGGCGTTTCTATCAATCAATCAAAAGTTTTTTTTTCGCGAAAAACTGTTAGATGCCTACCATCCGTGAACTGAAATGACCCTAGGGACTTTCAAAAAGGGTCACTGATGCCATAGTCCAGTTCGGTGCGTCATTTTTATACTAGTGCTTCGGTGTTAGAAGTGTTCAGAATGATATTCGTCCAAAAGCGGAGCCTTTTAATTTTCTCTTATTGACTTAGCAATGGAGCCGCTGCAAAATTGACCTGACCTTAGGTCAACGATATCAAACCAAGTATTTTTTTACATACTGTTGCTCTTTATGTCAATCGCTGAAAGTTTCAAAGCGATCGGTCACTCGGTGTAGCTAGGACAGGCATTTAAATCTTTTATGAGATGAGGTCACTTGACGTGACCTGGCGACCTGACCTTGAGTGACCTTGGTCTGAAATTTTTCACAACATATGCAGAAAAATGCATGATAAGGTGAACCAAATTGGCGGTACTCGGCTCGGCGCCACCGTTATTGAGCTATTCGCGAAAAACCGCAGGGGCTGTTCAGTGTTCAACCCCTAGCAGGGCGCGGGCTATTCTAATAAAAAGACACTTAATTCCATCTTTACAAAAATATACCGAAATGAAAAATATACCGAAAGAACAGCTATACTTTGATAAGTACATACGTAGATAAGAATATAATATTCGTTTCCACTTCCAGCCGGGAAGGTATGGCGGTACGGGCTAAAGTTATTTGTCTGTGGCTCGTAGCTACCTATATCAAAATGATAAGTATTTCCGGCTAATGACTAAATATTTAACATATTTGTCTTTTCCCCTCGCAATTTCGCCCGCGCCCCGCTGGGCTATTCAGCCATTCGTGCCCCACTGAGGGGGGATGGGGCAGAGTCTGCCCCCTCCGTCTCACTTCGGAACCGATGATCGTAGAAAGACGGAGAGAAGGGCTATCGAAAGCGCTCATCACAGCGGATCTTTAGAACGTAATTTTTTTGTTTGCTTAAAGCAGGTCAGAGGTCAGTTCAAGGTCAGGTCAAGGGTAAAAACTGCATGCTTCTACATTACTAGCCTTGGAGCCCAGTTGGTGAAGAAGGGACTGAAATTGCTCCCTAAACATGTTCTTAGGCCACCAAGACAAGATGCATTGCATACATTAACCCTCGCCGTCCGAGGGGGAGCGGGTGCCGCCCCCCATAGTTTTTTTTTTTCGCGATAGCTTCGAGCACGCCAGCGATAGAGAGCTGAAACTGGGCATACCTGATCTCTTTGATCCAAGCCACACCTTGCGACACGAACCGAATTTTCAGGTCAGGTCACTGACCTATGACGCCATAGGTGAACCTCTGCACGGCCCTCAGATGTCGCAACTTCGCAAAGCCCTCATGGTGCCAGGAAAACTTTCACAGGGAGATAAAACTTACAGGATGTAGTATCCTCCAGAGGTCTCAGAACTTGTATATCTCTGATTTTCCTAAGGTCACATAAGGTCAGGTCGGTCACGTGACCTCACCATTAGGTATAAGACAATGGGGAAAAATTAAAACTGCTATTTTAGCGCCGGAAACGGTCTCAATCTATTCCAAGCACAGGAAATCCTGACTTGCAAGGCCCGATGCTTCACTTTTACATTTGTGACCCTGTATGACGTCATCCATGACGTCACTAAGGTCATAAAAGTTTTTCGTCAATAACTCCCGATGAAATTGAGCTAGCGAGTCGGGAGAGCCGCCAATGGACTCAGAAAGACCTGCTGAATCGAATGATGTGCGACATGACCTCCTTTGACCAGCTTCCCCAGCCAGCAATTTTGCTCCGGGCCCAAGCAGGCTCAAGTGCGGATTGCCCGAGATTTTTAGTGGGGCTAAAGTCGGCTAGGGCTTGGGCTAAAGTCGGCGTATGACACAAATACGCCGACTAAAGCCCATGCTCTGCCGGAGGTATGCCCGCTCTGCGAGCTCAGGACAGCCGTAGTTTAGCCCTAGTTGAGCGACGATTGGCGTTAGCCCGATTTAAGCCCAAACAGTGAATCGGTTTATATAATGGAGATTACTCTGGGCCCGAGCGGGCTGAACTCCGGCAAGCCCACTCTGTGTGCCCTGTCTATCCCGACTTAAGCCATAGAAGTGAATGGGGTTTATACATTGCAAACTGCTGTGGCTTTGCTCGGGTTCGGCTCGAGTGATGGCTCCTGTTTTCTCAAGTCTCGACTTGACTTCATCTTGCTTTTGCTTCACACTGGATCAAGTAGCAAGGAGCAGCCAATGCACTTTCAGCAGGTTGTGCGGTTTCAATGCATATTTAAAATTGTTACGGTCAGTCGTATGCTCTGTTAACCGGTCATCGAGGCTCGAGCATTGCAAAAGGAAAGCAGTGGTTGACTTTGATTGAATGTATATTTCAAACGACTACAGACACGTCAAATCAAACACAAAACAAATACATGAAACAGTGGACTGCAAACTGCAGCAGTAATATGGCATGAGTCAAAAAAAAAAAAAAAAACGCCATCAAAACTATAAAACAATCACAAGGCCCGCTAGCCTCCCTCCCCGTTCATAATACTTGGTTAAACACTCAACTGAAAGCATAAAGTAAGGACAGCAAGCAATCGCTCATAAGACATAAAGCAATAAGCAAACAATCGTTTATAAGGAACTTCACTCTGGTGAATGGGAGCTTTGGAGGCGTCTGGCTCCTCCACACACACACATCTGCAGTAGGTGGTCGGCCAGCTTTCGGCGCAGTTTCCGTATATGTAGGTATACCTACTTAATTATAAGCAGGCAGTTTCCGCTAAACCACTTGGCGAGGGCGACTGCGGTGTCCACCCGGTCCTGTGTATAACTATTCCATTTTTTGAAACCATTTGCTCTAATGGTACGTACCTGAAAAAGAGATTAATTGGTTTAATTTAACAAAAAGACGTATATTGAGGCATAGAGCAGCATATTTTAATAAATCCAACCGGTTTCAAAGACCTCTCGTCTTCGTCATCAGGGATTGAAATATACAGAAAGGAGAAAGATTCATGTAATCTTTCTCCTTTCTGTATATTTCAATCCCTGATGACCAAGACGAGAGGTCTTTGAAACCGGTTGGATTTATTAAAATATGCTGCTCTGTGCCTCAATATACGTCTTTTTGTTAATCTTTACCAGAGCAATGAACAGTAATATCAATATCCACTCTGGTTTAAAGGGACCCTCCCACCTTCAAAAAAGTTTATGAATTGGCATGAAAGTGATGTTGCTCGGTTCAGAAAGAGCGAAAACGAATATCTACCAAATTTCACCGAAAAATATTCACCGGTTTTCAAGATATTAGACTTTCACTTTTGTTTACTTTTTTTGGGATCTCCGCTGTTTCTAGCGAATTTATTTTAGAAGTGCGGCGTTTGCGGCAGATGTTGCGCGCAAATAGCATATACCACCGCGTGCTACAAAACGTTTTAGTCAAACATTTAAAAATCGTTAGATATTTGCGCTGACGTCACACATTCAGAGGGGTATTCCTAAGCATTAGCCCCTCTGAATCAAAATGCTGCAATTTTGAAATTCAATATTTCCGATTTAAGGCATTTCTCGATGTTGTGAGTGCCGAAACCGGTAATTGTGAGCCAGGGACCCCATTTTGGCTATCTCAACTCAAATCTAATGTTAAGGTGGGAGGGTCCCTTTAAGTAACATTGCATGTTTGCTTGAAAAATAACTTATTGATGCATTACTACTGTAAAAACACTTCTCATTGATCCGTATAAAATGTTCATTTGATTTTAAATGCGGACAGAGAATGAGCGTGCTCGGTGATAAGTAGATAAATATTTGTGTTTTGTATTTCATTTTCCTGGGTCAGAAGTGCTGGTATTTCACAAAGATATAAAGGCACGGAATGCAGCTTTTCTGAGCGAGGGTATAAGTCGCCAGGCTGAACAGCTATTCAGCTTCATGTTTGATGGCGTCAAACTCAGTCAAAATCATGACGTTTACATACGATCAAGCGCACCATTTAATACACTTACCTACCGTAAAACAGAACTCCATGCCAGTCCACTTGATAAGAGCAGTGAGCACTATCCCTTCTTCGCGCTGTCACACGCGCCCAAACATCAACCACCAAATGCCCCAACACCGGTGTGTCGTTTCGTCGCACAGCGCACAGACTGTCACAAACGCTGCACATGATTGGCGCAGAACTGCGCATGCGCGAACAGCCGAACAAGTATGGCTAAGCTCCGGCTTTACTCCAGTTAGCCGAAGGACACAGCCAGCTTGACAGCCCGCGCTCCGCCCAAGTTAAGCCTGTTTTGGATGCGCGGGCAGATGTCGGGCTGAGCTACTGCTATCCGCACGTGGGCATAGCTGCGGCATGCCCCAGCTCAGCCCTAGTAAAAAAACATTGGTTTTGATCAAAGTGGGCAAACCCAAGCTAAGCCCAAGCTGCCCGTCGCTTGCCACAGTTCAGCCCAAGCGAATTGCTGGCTGGGTCGTGACCTGGGGCGCTGACCTGACCTTGACCCGCGGTTAACACCTCAAGTTGACCTCACCCGAACAAACAAATAGGTATACCTACCATTCGACGCGACTGAGCGAGGTGAACACGATGATGCTGAAATCGCGGCTCTGTATTCGTTTTTTTTTTTTGCAAAGTTGTTTATGAAAAACTGAACCCGTGTGTTGGGTCACTTGACCTGACCTTAGAGGTCACCAGTTGACATGAGACCTTAAAATCGGGTACCAGTCGCTGCTTCTCGTAACGGCGCACACACTCGTTTTTCTGCGACGCTGTAGCTTCAACAGGGGCGAAACGGCGAGGGGGGTCGTATTCGCCCCCCTCGGCCGGGGCGTATGTAGAAAACGAGTATGTAGAGTACAATATCATTCAAAAGTCGAGGTCAAAGTCAGGTCAGGTCAGGTCACCAAAAAATAAAATATAGAAAAGGACTTGTGCGACACATGTTTTATGGGTCATTTTATTCATAGAATTCAATAGGCACACACAATAAGTGATATGGACCACCTCTGGATGCATTTCAGGTCTAGGTCAGGTCAAGGTCAGGTCAAGTGAGGCCAAATTTTGAAGCTGGTTGTTAAGGCCTAAAAAGGTGTCTATCTGATGCCGTTTTTCACGGCGAATCGAATAGTACTATTTTTGTTTCCTTACCTACTATGTCTAGAACTTCCAAAATAATCATTTTTCAAAAAGTTGTGTGTCGTGACGTTATAAAATTTTTGAATAACTCCCACATTATTGAACCGATTCTTCTAAAAATTGGTATGTAGGTGCACATAGGCCAATTCTCTGACATATATTCCGGTTTTTCGATACACCCAAATTTTGGATTTTATAATTATTTTCCCAAAAAAGTCAGTTTTTTAAAACATTTGAGCCAAAATCCAACATTTTCAAAAAACCGAGATAGCCATATGATAGACAAAGTAGAATCACGTATAACCTTCTTTGTTACGTCTTGATTCCTTTAAAAATGAAGATGTTAGCGGCGTTTGAAATTTTGCCGTTTTTGAGGCGAAAATGGCGAACATGACGTCACCAAAACGTCATTTTTCTCAAAAAATTCCGACGAATTTCGCTCAATTTTTCAGAAAAAATCTTAAATTGATGTATGATAAGGTACTGAAAGTTTGACGTCGCTGGCCTAACGCGCTTAGAAGTTATTGGCGAAAAACGGTAGTGGGGGGCAGATTCTGCCCCCCCCCCCCAGCGGGGCGCGGGTTAATTGAAGGTGTCCCGCCGCTACTGGCTGTCAGAGGCGGTTGACACGTACTACGAATACTCGTCACGACCCCTACTGGTTGACCTGACCTGACCTGACCCGACCTGACCTAAATGTATACATACATCATCTGTGATAAAAACTAAATCGATAGGTAGGTATTCGTGATCAGCACCCCGAAAATAGCCCATAGCACCCACCCTTTACGACGTCCTAACAGGTCCCGAATTTCCCGACTTTTGGGTCATTGACCTGACCTGGAAGGTCAACCGATGACCTAGGACCTTAAAATTGGGTAACATCGACTTCCTCTCGTGACTGGCAACACGCTCGTTTTTTTCCGCGCAGCTGTAGCTCGATCAGGGGCCAAGTGCGAGGGGGGTCGTAACCCCCCCCCCCCCTTGTGCCGTCAAAGGACGCAAAATGGCCTGTGCCGGCGAGGGCTAAGGTCCCAGGTCATTGGTGGACCATCCAAGTCAGGTCAATGACCCAAAATTCGGGAAAATCAGGACCTGTTAAAATGTCGTAAAGTGTGGCTGCTATGAGTTTTTTCGGGGTGCTGATCACAAATATCATGTTAGTTTTGATCGCAGATGATGTCTTTATGCATTTAGGCCAGGTCGGGTCAGGTCAGGTCAGTTCAACCAGTGGTCCTGCCGGGTATTCGTTGTATATACAACCGCCTCTGTTAGAACTCAGTTAAAGGTAGTGTGCCAGCTTTCTTGGACCGTATGGAGTTAATGGCCCAGATAAGGAGAACCGGATTTTTAGAACTTATCCATACCTTCAAAACTCATGGAAACGTCTTAAATTCTTCAAATTTTGAGTACCCCAGTGCGAAATTCGCCCCGACGGGTTGTCGGTCGTACCCCAACCACATTTCACACCACTATGAACAATAAATGCACACACTGAAATCGCTATTACCGATATGCTCATCCAATCAAGTTTCGATAAACCCGTTCATCATCATCTCCTGCGGTTTCGAACACGCCTGTTAGGTGGCTTCTGATGCTCGTCGAGGTCGGAATTTCCAAATACGCGTGGTGCGTCGGGCCGCGCGCTCTGACTTCGGCCAAGAAAAATGCGTCAGCTGATCATTGTCATTTCTGCCACTTGCGTGTGGTGAAATGGGGTCATAACTTATAAGACGGCTTTTTCATATCAATTATTTTACATTAAATCATATTTCAAACCATAAATAATGTTCGACAGCCAAATAAAAGAAACAATACCAATACGGGCTTACAGTTTAAGGCTCGACATTGTGTTGTCTACGATTAGACAGCTGATAACTCATTCCCGTACGTCGTATGGTCGTAACACTATAATGACCTTTGCTTATTGTCACAAGTGCGCCGCATTCGCGATTGTTGCTCGACGCCTGTTTGCAGGTGAGCCCACTACAGTTGTTATACATATCTAAAAACCGAAAAACTTTTAGGCGAAAAAGGCACTATTCCAGGCCCATTTTTGATATTAGGTAAAAACAGAAGCTTCTTATCCTAGGAAAAATAAAATGGGAAATCTTTCAAAGGTGGCACACTACCTTTAATTTAGTTATCGTCTTTTCGCCCGCTTGTGTCGGCTCGGCCGCCCGTATTTCTCCTCGGCCGACGCGCGGCCGCTGTATTGCGGCACAGCATCTCTCGCTGGAGCGGGGCTGTGCGGCGCGGACTCGTGCAGTGATTGGTCGGCTGCTGACCACGTGATTGTGAGGTGAGGTCGGGTGAGGGCGCGCCGGCGGAGGGCAGTCGGGCAATGTCTGTTGTCGCGGCTGGTGCGTTGGGACCTCGAATGTTATGTGCGTTTGCTGGGGACGTCGGCAGACTCGTCTGAGAGGCTTGCTGTCGGCTTACTCGGCGACGCATATACATTCGAGGGTCTAAATCTGGGACTGAGTCTGTCCGGCTCGTTCCTCATTCGCTTTTTGGCCCCAACCACCGATAGCACAGCGCCGTGAATATGTTAGCCTTACTAGTCTGAGCGGCCTGTTCGGCGAGCATATTCACGGAGCTGTTCGGATCATTTGAGCGTGCCTTGCAAGGTCGCTATTTCATACGGCAACGCGCCTATTCGGGGAGGATATTCACGGGTTGGGGAGCCATGAACGAGGCTCTCATTTCATAAAGTAGGTTTCTCTTGGTTTAGGTGCCGCTTTTGTACTGGGCCGAGTCTGAGCCCTGCCCGGCCATGATTGTTCATTTTGCTAGCGATCAAAAATACATCCGCCGCCTGGTGTATTTATACCGTTCTTTAAATTGGAATCGCAACAGCCTCTGACAGCTGGGGCATTCCACGATAGATCGTACCAGGCCCGTCACCCTCATCTCTCAGATTTGAATGAAAATTGGTACTAGGGGTAATCATAGGCTCCAAAAACACCTGTCAAAATTTCAGACTTCTCAGATGAAAACTTTTTGAGCTACATTGCATAATAGTTTCTTAACTTCAGATTGTAAGGGTGAGTTTGATGAGCTATAACTCAAAAACGAGCTAAGCAAGCAACAAACGGTAAACAGCTTTGAACTAACGATGAATCAAAGATTAATACAACTTTTTTAAAATTGGAAAGAAAAGCTTAACATATTGAAAAAAATCGTAATATTTTTTTGAATTGTCTATAACGGCCCTTGGGACCAAAATTTTTGCCGTTTTTATTTCTTCAAAATAAAGTTCAGGTCATTTAAAATCGACATGCAAAAAATTGGAAAGGTGTTCTTTCTATAAGTTCCTCATTTTAATGCATACAAAATGGGTTTCCGGGGGGTCGGTACGACCCCAGCTCGCCGTTTCGCCTCTAATGGAGCTAGAACCTTGCGGAAAAAACGAGCATGTGCGCCGTTACAAGATGCATCGAATGATACCACATTTTAAGGTCTCGGGTTCATTGGTGACCCCTGAGGTCATTTCAAGTGACCCAAATTACGGGTCCGGTTTTTGGTAGATAACTTCGCAACAAATGGTCGCAGAGCTCCGATTTTAGCATCTTTGTGTCTGCCTGGCTCCGGCGCGTCGAATGGTATACTGTTTGTTCTGGTGAGGTCAGCTTAAGTCGCTGATCTCGGGTCAGCACACTGCCGTGTATTTGGCTCCGCTCTCCGACCGGGCGGCCCAGCCGGCAGCCAGCCCCCGGGCATCACGTGACCGCCCCGAGTCCGCGGCAAAGCCAACCAGCGCGGCGCTGGACAAACAGCGCCGCTACAGAGATGGTGAACAATCGGATCAGGCCACGAAGCTGGGTGAATGAGATCATATTGCACATCATTCGATTCGCAAGGTCTTCCCGAGTCCATTGGTAGCTTTCCCGTCTCTCTAGCTCAATTTAATCGAGAGTTATTGACGAAAAACTCTTATGACCCTAGTGACGTACGAGTGACGTCACGCAAGGTCAACAATGCAAACGTGAGGCAAAAATGCCTTAAATTGGACTTTCAGTAACCAGTGATGTCACCAGGCAGCTTTACCACGCCATTTGTAGGCTCTCTTCCCGAAATCACAATTCGGGACCATTACGGTGACGCAAAATAAGTACATTTATAGAAAGAACACCTTCCTAATTTTTTGCATACTACTTAATAATGATCCAAAAATGTTTTTAAGCAAATAAAAATTCAAAAAAATTTGGTCCCAAAGGCATAAAAATACAAATGAAAGGAAACTCGATGTGTTATATATCAAAAATAGTTTATATTTCAAAATTTTAAAAATGCATATTATTCTTTGTTTCAATGCAAGTTCAATGCCGTATAGCATTTGGCATTTGGATTATCCGTTTTAGAGGTACAGCCCGCCAAACTTGGCGCTGCAACGCAAGATCAAAAACATGTTATACATTATAACTCAAAAACTACTCATCGGATTAGCCTGAAATTGTCACAGGAGGATTCAGAGCCCCTGATTACCCCTTAGACCAATTATCATTAAAATCCGAGAGATGAGGGTGTCAAATTGGAAAAAAGTGGTACGATCTATCGTGGAATGCCCCAGCTTCGTAAGATGTTATCAAGGTACCAAACATTCTTCGTAAATGTTCAAATACTTAATAATTCGAATTCAGCTCCAAAAACTAGCCTAGAAACATGTAAACCTCGAAAAAGTAAATCGAGGTAATTCAAGGTTAATGACCTGACCTGACCTTCAGGTGACCTTGACATCCTTCCTAATGCATGGGAGCAACATCAAGTCGCATATTTGAACGCTTGAAAGTTGAAACCAAGGCTATAGAACTCCGTTGAAACCACGAAAAGACGTTGCAAACGCGCGGTTAATGCGAGCCGACATACGCCGAATCGCGATTCCGGCCTAACATGGTCTCCGAAAATAAGTCACAGGTCAAAGTTCATTTAGGTCAAGGTCATGACATTTTCAGGGTAGGTGTGAAATTGATCAACGCGAGGGTCATAGGCCGCGGAACGGGGAGGGCACCGGGGCACCGTGCCCCCCTTTGATTCTGGCATTTTAACATTAGCGCTATGGGCGTTGCATGGAAAGAATGGGACCAAAAGTCGGCAGTGCCCCCCCCCCCCCCCAGTGGCGGATCCAGGGGGGGGGGGGGCAAAATGGGCATTTGCCCCTCCCAAACGGCGTAATTTTAACATAACGCCTATGGACGAGGCATGGAAAGAATCAATAAATTGTTATGGTTTCCCCCCAAAAAAACTGTGAGCTGGATCCGCCAATGCCCCCCCCATTAATTGAAGGTGTTCCGCCGCTACTGGCGAGGGTACTGAAAGTTTTGTCGCGATCGGCCGCTTTTTACGCGAGCTATTTGCGAAAAACCGAAAGGATGGATGTCCGTTCGACCCCCGCGTATACGGACGAGGGAACGAACCATTCCAACGTTTCTGAACCGATTGCATCGGCCTTCTGGAACGGGAGAACGGAGGAACGTACCGTTTTTCTCGCGAGCCGCAAATTCGTGTAATAAAATAAAAAATAATGCTTAATTTTTTCAGAGGCGGATCCAGCTCAGAGTTTTTTTTTTGGGGGGGGGGGGCAAACCATAACAATTTATCGATTCTTTCCATGCATCGTCCATAGGCGTAATGTTAAAATTATGCCGTTTGGGGGGGGGGGCAAATGCCCATTTTGCCCCCCTGGATCCGCCACTGAATTTCTGACAAGTTTCTCAGAATCTCCCAAATAAGTTTTATTTTGCGCATTTTTTAAAAAAATACATTTAGTTCGAATGTTTGAATGGACGGATTGACAGAGCCCGCCGAGGCCCACGCTAAGCAGAGCTTGTTGCGTAGACCCCGACTCCTACCGTCCGATCGCGCAATTTCGGGTAATGGAGAATTTAGATGCCAAAGTTTAACGTGCCCTTCAAAGCCGAACACGACCGGTCCCACTCAACCGACTTCAACTGGCTGCCGATTTTTTGTTTTTTGTTTTGTTGGGTTAGGCCCTTTCGGTCCAATGAGACCATTTCAGAGCCGGGAGGATGATAGGATATAGGGGGAGACATGGGCAGGGCAGGCACCCTAGTGAGTCGCCGGGGCTGAGCCCGTCCAGAGGACAGGCCACCCAGCCCCAAGGCACTCACTGCACCCGGCTACGGGGTGCGCTCCCTCGGGAGCAGCGGTGCCGCTCTAAGGGAGCAGCCCGCATGAGATAAAGTTGCCTGTCCAGCCCGGAGAGGGGTTGCGGCGTGGAGGAGAAGGATTTCAGTATCCTGAGGATAGAAGCACGGAACGGTGCCTGCGGATGCTCCTACCAACCGAAGACCATCCCCCTCAGGAGTCTCAAATATCGAGCGCCGGAGCGACTCGAACCCGGGCTCTCACTACCGGGAGTCCGGTGCTCTACCAACTGAGCTACGGGACAGGCTTAATTTATTACAGGCTAATTTATCTAATTTGTACTTTTTGACATTTGTACATCACATTAAATGACACTGCATATAATTTGATAGCAGTAACTGCTTATGTTCATGCGAATTTCACCTTACCGTTGCTGAAAAACATATGACGTCAAAATATTTGCTTTGCCTTTTATTGTAAATAATGACTCTTAATAGCCAATATTATTCGTTTTTTGTATATTTTAAAATACTAATATCAATTTTTTTTTAATTTATAACAACAATGACAAAATATCAGCCAAACATAAATATTACGTTTCACATTCATGTCTATTTATTTTTAGCGTTTCTATGACGGATTGGCGCATGCGCAGTCATTGTTTAACGACAAATCCGATAAAGAATAGGCGAATGTGAGTGAATATTGCGCTGTGGTTTCCTCTGTATTCTAATAAAAAGAGGAGGCTAATCCTGCTTGATAAATAAAGTGTGTCAAGTGAAAAATAAGCGAGATCATGGGGAACTTGAATGTTTACCGTACATGCACAACTGAGAGCTGACAAGCCCACTTATCCGGAGCGAGCAAGGTGTAGTTCTTCAAGAATACAAATAGGACACTTAATTTTTCTTGCCTTTCATATTTAACGGTGATGTTTAACGAGCCCTGAAGCTACACTTTGAAATGTTTTCGGCAACAAGCAGCATCTCCTTGGATACCCAGTCACAAGTATATGATTTTAAGAGTGAAGAAAATGCATTAAAATGGCAAGGACTCTTCAAAGAATCACTTGGAAAGGTAAGATAACTGTGATTTAATTGGGCTAATGATGCTCTGTTAAGCTTTCATGGTTCATTGTTAATTTAATGTATTAAATGTTAATAGCTTTATACTTCATTTGTTTTTCCATCTGGTTAAATGCTATCTTATGATTAACGACTTCTTCCAAGAATGATAAGGAAATTATAGAAAGGTAAGATGAAAGTAATTGATACGTAACATACCAATGAACCGCATTGTAAAGAGGTTTTTTGAATATCAGCCACATTTTTTATATGCAAGGAATTTAATGGCATAAGTTCTATATGTTGCTGATTCAGACTTCTTCCATTATTAGCCATTATCGCAACATAATTAAACTTCTAACAGTTACATTTCTTAGTTTTGAAAGTTTCCCATCACTGAAGCCTAGATTTTACTTGTGTATAGATTCTTTGTTTTAAGTAATTAGCCTCATAGTTTATTGTTCAAATGACCTACGACCGTATCTTGTTTCCTCAATACCTAACTTTATCCTCATTGTTGTAATCAGTATAGTAATGCCATACAAGTGATATAGGTATGCAATAGACATGTTGTCTATACCTATCTGATCAAACCTACCTAGTTAAATCAAACCTAGTTATCCTAAATGATTTATCAGTGATACCACCAGTGTGCCTGCCTATACATTGTCAGCTGGCTGATCAAGTTGCACCTTTTTTCAGGTTTTGAGCCAGTTGCATATAAACCTGACTGCCCGTGAGGAGGCTCTGGAGCATGTTGAATCCCTGATTCTGCAGTTGCTCATGGTTCTGGCTGGAAAGCCAATGCCACACACTGTGCAGGTATGCTTACATTTGAATGCATTCTCTAGCTGCAGCATTTTCTTCCATAATGAAACTATCAATATAAAAAGTGAGGACATATATTTGATACGTGTTTCAGACACCTAAGGCAACACCTGTAATAGAAAACTAAGTATAATATACAATATTTCATGTAGGTCTTATATGCAATGTTAATAGTCTCTAATCCTAAATCATGAGAGCCTCATAATGTGAGCACACTGCTAGACACACTATCTAGGAATGATAGACCCAACTTATTTGAGTGTTAAATGTGTATTTCAACATGCTGATCTCCCTCTAGGATGTGGAAGACAAAGTTGAGAAAACATTCCCAAACCCAATCAACAAGTGGGCAATAAAAGAGGCCCGTGGTGTACTGGAGAAGGGGAAGAAGAAATCAGTTGAATTGCCAGTGGAAAAAGTTCACAACCTCCTAGTTAAGGTAAATAAAAAGACCCAAGTGCTTTGAGCTCTTTAATCTGAATGTGCATTGTATTTGTAGTTCACTGCTTTAGATGGTGTCTCAATTAGGTAAGGTTGACATTCAGACTTGTTAGAACAATCATATTCCAAATATTCTCTTCATTGCTGAATGAAAGTAAAGGTGATTGTCCTAAACCTGACAAAGTATTCTCATGAGTCATGATAGTTTTCATTATCTATAAATTTTTAGACTAGACTTTTATTACATCCTGATTTGTCATGTTCTGGTTTGACATATTTTGTGTTTGTGTTTCAGGAGGTGTTTCAGCATAAAATCGATTTTCAAGTGTCATTGTACATTGTGGCTGTTCTGGAGTATATTGCTGCTGATATCCTCAATGTAAGTTGTAGTTAGTGTTTTCATTTTATTTGTTTTATTACTGTCAAATGTCCCATGCTCATTCACGAGCTAAACTAGACCAGCTGCTGATGACATATCAACTCCCTTTTATTATTTATATTGAAGGGCACACTGATTTTCGTGGCTGTTGATAGTCTGATATTCAAAGTGCCCAACTTTCTCTAATAAAACCTTTTTTCATTTTTACTTGTTAATTCTTGAAAGCATAATTATTTGCATGAAGTAGGTAATTCCATTGTCTGTAATTTGGGTAGTTGCTAGGATGAAGGGTGTTCCAGATGTGTTATGGTAGATAGAATAAGATGATATACAATCTCAGGTAAATTCTTGCATGAATGTAAGTTGCCAGTAGCTTCTGGTTAGTTAACTTGTAATCAATGTAGCAACCATTCTGAATTCCACATAGTCTGCAATCGTCCACCTCCTTATTTTGTGTGATTTTTTACACTCCTTATGAAATCCAGGCTGAGTTCCTTCTAATCCTATCCCCAGAGATTCTCGAGATAGCGATCACACCGTCCTGTGATAATTTGGACGTCATACTCCTTATTCCCTTACTTGAAGTACTAATCCTGGTGAGAAATAGGATAAGGTGATTGTTATGGGGTTTAGTTACTGTCAAAGATACATATAGTAGTCTTCTTCATTATCAGTACATGAGAGATCTTCTTAAAATGTGATTGTTTTCATTTCTAAGAGACGTTTTAAAGCATTTTAACTTTGATGCAAATCAATTAAACATTTTCCTTTTCATTTTTGATTATTTTTCTCCAGCCTTTTCAATATGTGTTCTGTATTCACAAGGGGTGAAATATTGCTATTTTTATTGTGATCAGCTTCACAATAAATGTTAAAAGCATCTTAGTATGCTACCCTTTAGGAGCGTACGTGATCAGAATTCGGGAATGCAGTCTCGTGAGCAGTCTTCCTACTAGCTGAGCACAATGCACTGGTGCATCCCATAGCACGCTGACCAGTCGGTATGTCTGCCTATGCTCGTGGGCCGTTTGATCTAACCTTGCGCCTGTGCGCGTCCGTTTCAGCTGGCGGGCAAATACAAGAAGAACATCCACCATGTGGAGCACCACGCCATCACCACGCAGGACATCAAGACGGCGATATCGGCCGATCAGGTGGGTCGGCGTGCTGACCGCCGCGGAGGGAGGAGTTCCTCCCCCAAGAGTTCCTCCCCCGAGGGTTCTTCCCCAACACAAGTTCCTCTCCTGACTTGTGCGGGTCCACCTCTTCTGCTTCCGCTCCTGCTCCCGGTCGGTCGTTGTCGTTATGATGTTCCTCTCCCTCTCCTATTCGGGTTCCTATTCATCCGTTTTTTTTTTTCGATAAGCTCATCCTTTCACTCCCTCCTGATTTCTTTTGCCACTTGTGTACGCCGATGGCGAGCGTGAATCGGTGAATCTGGCAACCATGAGTGCAAGCCCTCAAACCAAAACAACGCTTTCATTCCGTTTCCCGTCCCTTCCCACCTTGGACACTCTCCTCAGATCCTCCGCTGTCACACGACCAGCGTTGCTTCTGCCGGGCTGTCACTGTATGCACTGTGCGGATGTAGTGCGGATGCTCGCCCCGGTCGGGCAGAGCCCAGAAACGTGCCAGGGACGAGCAGCTGACCCTGGTAGGGCTCAGCGCTGGGGATGGATGGGACGCTGCTTGGCTGCTCCGCCGCCGTCAGGACCGCTGTGCACTGTCGCACTGGTAGAGGCGAGAAGCTGTGGCTGGCTGGGTGTGGGGTTGGGTGGCAGGGGCTACCGTGTTATTTGATTGTGTCTGGTGTGACCAGGGCCTCTTTTCATGAAGTGAGTACTTAACTTATGCCGGTTTTTGGTCTTGTATTGCAAGTGCATGTTCAAACTATCGTCATCGCTTCACATGCAATTGCAATACAAGACCAAAAACCGGCGTAAGTTACGGACTCGCTTTATGAAACGAGGCCCAGGGTTGTGTGAGATAGCTGGTAAAATCACCCAGTTTTTGTCAAAAGAGACGACCTTTTTGCTGTATCGAAGACAAAGCAATCGGGCAAAATTTGGGTTGTTATAGGGTGCTTACGAATGCAAGAATGTGTCGTTTCTATCCAAATCTTTGTATTCCTACCCTACGTCGTATTCTTCAGCGATAAAAATGGATGAATTGTATTTTCTTAATAAGAGTACGTTGTTTTCTAGAACAACTCTGAGGGTGCTTTTGCCAGGTGTAACGACAGGGCGTCGTCCGCAATGTGTGTGCACATATGTACATGTGTAGGCGTGCGTGGCTGCGGTAGCGACTGGCGTGGATAGTCGCCGCGGCTGACAGTGCGCGTCTGTGTGTCTGTCTGTCTGTCCGTCACCGCCGCACGCGCTCGCAGAACTGGATAGTGCTGACCAAGGTAACGTGCTGAGTGCCGCATGGCTGCTACACTGCCCCTGACGGCACCGCTGCCCCAGCTGGCGCCACTGCTGCTTGCTGCTCCGCCTTCCTCCCACACTGCACTGTGGTGCACGCCGCACAATTTACTGCTGCCTCGTGCATATTCCCTCTGTACTACGTAGATTCCTCCGCATTTAGGAACCCACTCAATGTACCATCTTATGTCTTGTGTACCCGTACTTGGAACATCTGTTTGTCTGAAGGACATTCCCCGTCTGAGGGCAGTGATCAGCCAAGAGGATATAGAGTACCTGACGCTGGTCAGACTGTTGAATATTGTTAGTGTGGTCTGAAGCCTCAGAAGTCGCGTGGCAAAACAGTAGCGCTGTCGGAGAGCCTTGTGCTTCTCGTCAGCTCCGCCCCAGTCCCCTCTTGCATGACCTATCGCTCACAGTCACCCCATATCGGTCTATTAGGCCGTATCGGGGCGATGCATTGCACGGCATGAGGAACCACCCGTCCCGTCTTCCTGAGTCACTGCTGGAGTCCTTTGTGCTGACCGCGGTTAACATGGGATATCGGAGAGCCATCTTTGGCGGGGGCGGCACTCGGCTGGTATTGGGGCGGCCTTTGTTGCCACAGTGTCCGAAATAGGCGGGAAGTGGCGTCTGGACAGACAGTTTTATGGATTCGTGCTGGATGGTAACTTAGAGACATGGTACAGTGCGACTGCAAGTGTGGCAAAAAATGTCTGATCTGTTATTTTTTTTTTTTTAGATATTTGTATTTCCTTGGAAAGCAGTGCTTCTATAGCTACTTTTCAAAAATATTACGATCCAGAATGCATGATTATGTACCGTCTTGTCTAGTTCAAGACCAGCTCATCAGTAATCGATAGGTAGCGAATGTAACGCAATCTCACCAATTCCCGTTAAGTACCTATGGATCTCAGCGCACCTCTTTCGGTAGGAAATGTTCCTACAAAATATTGTAAAATAACATGGCCAGCTAAGCGTCCGTCGATACATCTTGCGACATGATTTTTCATAGGACGTAGCTGGGTATGCGCTCTCCAGATTTTTCCATTCTTCTGACTTGCCCCGGGTCGTCTCCGTCTTTTTTGCTGTGTCACCCCGACCCACTGATCCACCTACCGGCAGCACTTCGGAGAAACTCGCCGTAGCCCAGTTTGACATAGCCGTCTGTCGCGCCCCCATGTCTGCCTTCCCCACGTCTGTCATACCCGTGTCGGCCACGCCCTCACGTCTGCCTTCCTACGTCTGCCACGCCTTCAATTTGTCATACTCGCGTTAGTCATGCCCCCGCTGTCGTGCCGTGGTGCCTGTCACTGCCCCACCTAACCTGACATGGTGTCTGACCGTGTACCATGCGTCATGCCTCGCCTTTGTATCTATCCCCTACCCTTCCGTCAGGTGTCTGTCTGTCATGGTTGTGTCTGACCCATGCAGTCTGTCACACCCCATCTGTTATGCCCGTCAGTCACGCCCCATCTGCCACACCCTCCCACGCCTGACACCCCGCTCCCCGCCGCCGTCCGTCAGGTGCTCATGGACATGTTCGAGCAAGACGACGACGTATCCGCCTTCTCCGCCATCGAGGACGAGCCGGTCACGGCTATCAACTACGACGAGGCCGTCAAAGAGATCATCCTCGAGGAGAAGCAGTACATGCGCGACCTGAACCTAATCCTGAAGGTGTTCAAGGTGCAGATCGAGCGGACCAACCAGACCACCCCGCGCGACATGGAGCTCATCTTCAGCAACCTGTCTGATGTGTACGAGTGCACTGCCACCGTGCTGGGTCAGCTGGAGGACACGCTGGAGATGACCGATGACGGCTGGCACCTGAGCGTCGGCAGCTGCTTCGAGGAGCTGGCGGAGGTGAGTGGAGAAAGGTGGTCGGTAGGCTATTTAGAGTTCATAAGTTTTTATTTTTTGAGGGTCTAGCCGCAGTATGACATGGGATCTTGTTAGCCCCCGCTCTGTGACATTTTCTCTAGGCCCATTTCGATTTACATGAGCTGCAATATCGTTCAGCTCATTACCACAACGGGGACGTTCACATGTCTCCATATCCTACCCACTCGGCTATCCGCGCCTCGGTAAGACTCCGACGTGTATAAGGAGGAAGCGCACAAATGTATTTTCAACCTCAGCTGCTCGTCCCCTGCCGTTGCACGACTCGGAATGTGACGTGTATAACGATAAAAGAATGCACAACCGTTTTTCATAACCTCGCCATCCCGGTTCTTTGCCTGTCCTGTACCGGTACAAGAATCGGAGTTTGACGTGTACGAGAGGAGTGTGCGCTGGTGTGTTATAACCACTACCCTCCCCGTTCCCTGCCTGCCTCAGGACTCGGAGTTTGACGTGTACGAGAAGTACACGACAGACGTGCTGGAGCCGCAGTGTCGAGAGCACCTGTCCTCGCTACTGGAGCAGACGGAGATCTACAACCGGCTCGGCACGGCCGGACACGGGTTCCGCGAGGCCGTCAAGTACGTGCTACCCAAGCTGCTGCTGCTGCCCGTCGCGCACGTGCTCAAGTACTTCGATAATATCAAGGTAAGAACGGAGTGTGGGGTGTGTGAGCTGATGGGAGACTGGAGAGAGATGGAACTAGTAGGTAGCAGCTGAAGGTTGATCGGATTTTGAAGTGTATCTGGCGACGAAATCTGCTCAGCTTCAGTATTTGTGCTCTTGGTGGAAACCACAAACACCAAGTGATTGCGCATACCTCCTACAATAACCCTCTCCTGAAGGAAACCATCTGGCTCGCCGAATCGCAGCAAACGAACGCCCTAGCTTACTTGCACCCTATTGACCAGCTTCGTCTCACTTCTAGCACACATTTTGATCAGCGAACCCCTTCCTTAGATGTTGCTCCCCCACTTGGTCCATTGTCATGCCCGTCTTACATGCTTTGTTGCCCCCCCCCCCCCCATGGCCCAGAATGCTGTGCTTACGGGTCCCATATCTGGGACCTTCTTAACCCGCATCCCTCCCCCCCCCCCTGCAGATGCTGTGCCACCTGGCGCAGACGGAGGACGACCGCGAGGTGCTGGAGCAGGCGCAGGGCATGCTGAAACCGCTACAGACCCAGCTGGAGCGGATCGTCTCCAACAGCGGGGTCACGGTGCTGCCGCGCCGCAAGGCCGGCGACCCCCCGGCGCGCAACAACCGCTCCCTGCGCCAGGCGAGCCTGCAGAAGATGAACGAGGTGCAGCGCTCCATTGACGGCTGGGAGGGCAAGGACATCAGCCAGTGCGGCTGCAGCGAGTTCGTCAAAGGTGCGGAACGGGCGAATGAATGGGTTCATCGAGCTGTGGTGGTGATTGTGGGGCGGTAATGGTGGGACTGGGTGGTGAATGGTATGGTGGGAGCCGTTAGAAGAGGACTCTCGCTTCAGGTGTCTTATGTTTCGCTGTTGAGTCTGACATATACGTAAAGCACTACGCACCATCTGATGTTGTTGTGGTCTTTTCAATTTTGGCTCACTTATTTTTAATTTTTATTACTTACACACACACACACGCACACACACAAAACGCAGAGCTGCGCTAACTGGCCTCTCCGCCAACCACACTACCAGGCAGATACCCCAGCGTATGACCTGATTCTGACGTACTCACTGTGTCTTCCCGCTCGAACTGCCTATGACCTGACCCTGCGGCCCTTCTCTGCCCACAGAGGGTGTTCTGGGTAAGGTAGGCAGCGGCCGTAAGCTGACGGAGCGGCATGTCTTTCTGTTCGACGGTCTGATCGTGCTCTGCAAGCCCAACAGTCGACGCTCGTCAGTCACCGGCCCCGTGGCAGAGTTCCGGCTCAAGGAGAAGTTCCAGATCAGGAAGGTGGAAATCAAGGACCGCGAGGATAGCGATGGTAAGTGTTGGGGGACGGAGAGACGGGCAGGGGCTAGGGGACGTACGTCTAAGCAGACGAGGGGTAGGTATCATGATATGGCATCATGATATCATGGTATGGGGGATAGGGTCATGCGTGACGTCAGCCCCAAGCGTTGGTGATAATTATTTCTAATGTTATTCTCAAAGACAGTAACTTCAGATATGTTAAAACACTGTTGTCCAATCGTCAAATGCCAGTGACGTTTGTGCTTGATTGTCACTGAATCGGACGTGTTCAGGGAGAAGACTCACCATTACCTTTTACGTGGGGAGTTGCCTGAATCCTCGCACACGGCAGGCTCCCCTGTCAATTTTCATAAACGTGCCACTTCCCGATGCATAAAGGTGGATGATGTTACCTGCTTACGCATTATACAAGCCTAAGGTTAACTTTTGCGAGCAGTCGCCCAACTTTTGGCATCGTTGCTGCTTGTGAGGCGGACACAGGTCAGCTCGCCAGCGCGTACTCTCCATATTCATACTCATCATCATATTCATCCCGCATATTCAGTATCCTGGTCCTGCGTTACTGTCGCCTGACTCCTTCCGCGTGGTGTAACCCGTGCTCGCGTGTTTTCCGGCAGATCTGCGGTTTACGTTTGAGATCGCGCCGCGGGAACAGAGCAGTGTGATTCTCTTCGCCAAAACGGCGCAAGACAAGAACGAGTGGATGGCCAGTCTCATCATGCTCAACACAAAAAGGTACGCCCGGTCGCTAAATGCTACCCTGCTGAAATATACGTGTGCTATAATTGAGCAATAATGTACTGTCAATGCTGCTGTTTGTTTCTCACGTCATATATTGATGCAATTTTATATTACGGTAGTGTTACCATAAATGTGCAATGACACTGGGGCCTAACTTGCACTCAGGGCATATTGTTGTCTTACTACTTATGTAGCCAAGATGCGGGACGTATAAATTTAAGATATGCGCTTCCACGACAGTTCTCCGTCTACCTAACCTCCCAACCTCCCCGTGTGTGCCGTACAGCATGCTGGACCGCTCGCTGGACATGATCCTGCTGGACGAGGAGAAGAAGAACCCGCTGCGCCTGCCCGATCCGGAGCTGTACCCGTTCGCCGAGCCCGACAGCCCCGAGAACATCGTCCTCGAGCAACCAGAGTCGGGCGGAGTGCCGCTCATCAAGGTGGGTTGGGGCTGAGGGAAAGGGAGAGTTAGGGAGGGAGGGGATGAGATGGGACCGGGGATGCTCTGACAGATGGACGGGACGGGGGTGGTTGACGAGACATAAACGCGCTGGTAATTCGTTGTACTGGTATAGAAGGGAAACGGTGGAATTGGAGAATAAAGAGGGAGGAGACGGCGTATGTGGGCACCGCCGGTGGTTTTGATGGTCATTGGTCGTGCATATGGCTGGATTTTTCCCCCTCAAGAAGATCACCAACAGCCTGATGGGCGCGCTTACACATAAGAATTCAAACGATGTGATTCCAAATTGTAATATCCAATGTTTGAACGGCGGCGCCGGCTTGAATGGTTAGTGGCTTGCACGTCTGATGCACGATGGTTATACATGACCCTATTTGTCGACAAAGTGATAAGTGCTGTGGCGTATGTGGGGTCTCAAGTGCGGTGAGTTGGCTGCTGCAGCACGGGCCACATGCTGGCCCGTTTCGGTACCCCTGCTAGGCGTGTATGGGCCCTGAGACGTGTAGTGAGTGGTCGCTGTATCACGGTCCCCATGCTGACCCGCCTCTCCGTATCCTTTGCAGGGCGCCACGCTGACGAAGCTGACGGAGCGTCTGACGTACCACATGTACGCCGACCCGATGTTCGTGCGCACCTTCCTTACCACATTCCGCAGCTTCTGCACCGCACAGGTGGGTCAAACGATCATCTGGTGGGGGGTGAAGGGGAATTAGGGTTTATTAACTGGTAGTTTAGCTTTGTTTTCAGTTCGGCATTTACATTGTTTGCTATACGTTTGTCTATGTATTTATTTGGACCACATTTCAAGGTATCTTTGTCCCTTTGAAAAGGCTTTGAACGCTTTGAATACGTTGTGTCGTGCTACCAAGCGTTGTCTACCAATATATGCATGCGATAACTTTGTCGACCGTTAACTGTCCCGCTGCTCGAGCTGCTAACCCTGTGCTCGTCCTGCCACAGGAGCTGCTGACGCTGCTGCTGAAGCGCTACAACATCCCGGAGCCGGCGGCGCTGGCCGACCAGTCGCCCACACCGACCGGACTCGACACCAAGGCCGTCAAGGCCACACTGCGCGACGACAACAAACGCTTCCGAAAGGAGTACAGCCAGCCCGTCAAGTTCAGGTGAGCGACGGCGACAATCTGGACTCGTACAGGCGACGTTCAGGTGGCTGTGCAGTGACATACAAATTTGTCAGGTCTCTTGTGGTAAATATCGCTATGGCTTCTATTCGATATGAGGCCATCGGTTGGTTTGTAGGATTGCTGAAGCTCATTCACATAACGTTTATAAGGTTAATTATGCTTGTGCTGAAGTTGTGTGAACACTTAACACATCAAAGTACAACCAACCCTCAAGATGTATTTTCGATCGCGAGCCCTAAACTGCCTTCCGCCCTTGTATCGATCATCAGTCTCTAACCGTTGGCCGACTCCGTTCAGGGTGTTAAACGTGTTGAGACACTGGGTGGACCACCACTTTTACGACTTTGAGCGCGATCAGAAGCTGCTGCTGCGGCTGGAGAGCTTCCTCACGGAGATCCGGGGCAAGGTGATGCGCAAGTGGGCAGAGAGCATCACCAAGATCATCCAGAGGAAGGTGAGAGACGGGACCAGAGAGGTGGGAACCGATGGGTTGTGAGGGGAGTTTTAGTCGCCGATTGGTGCCGCCGTGGCTGGCAAGACGTTTTTGTGGAGATATGCTTGCTCTAGAAGTTCGTGAACTCGCATAGATAAGGCTGATTTTTTCCAAACTGCACCATGATGTTAAGCAGGTCGGACGTTGAACGGGTTCAAAATGGGCCGATTCGTCGTATGTTCCTTTTAAAGTTTTCTTTTGTATTAATGTCACACTCTCGTCATTTCTCTATGTAAAAAAGTATTTGACTTTGATGGGGAGTAATAATAAATAAGCATCTTCTCTTCTCATCATGCCCACTGACCATCTTACTAATTGCTTACCCTGACCGTTACCTATTCGCCCCACACCACTGACCACACCGGAGCATTTCCCTCTCTGTACGTGCACCGTCACTGAGTACCACCACCGTCCCCCCCCCCCCCCCGTCGTCCCGCAGAAGAAGCGTGACGAGCTGAAGCCGGAGGTTGTGTTTGGAGTGGACCGGTCGCCGCCGCCTACTGAGTGGCACGTCTACAAGAGTGAGGACGACTGGAAACACCCGCCGGTACGGACCGGGCATGGGAAGAGGAGTGGTGGGAGGGTATGGATGGGATGAGGACGACTGGAAACACCCGCCGGTATGGACGGGGCATGGGACTCCGGGGTGGGGGTGGGTGGGTATGGATGGGGTGATGGTGTGGAAACACCCACCCGCCGGTACGGATCGGGCATGGGACTCCGGGGTGGTAGACATAGACATAGACTTATATTTTGGCATTCCGAACGGTGGGGGTGGGTATGGATGGGATGAGGGGGTTTGGATGATGAGGGTGGTGAAAATATGCTGTTGGAGCCTATGGGCGTTGTCACCATGTGTGGTTTCTTGGGTTTGCTGCCTAGATGGTGTTTTGGGATGATTAAGAGCGGTACTGCATAGAAATGGCAAAGCCACTGCTTATATTGCTTTCTCACTCGGGGCTTGAAATTTAAGGCGAAGTGATTGTTTGCTACGTGCGAGGGCTAACACAACTACTGTCCACTGTCAGTTTTCCTTCGATGTAGCTTTGATAGGTTATCTTTTTACCAGAATTTGAGCATGATAAAACTTCCTCCCTTTCCCCCACAGGACGACTCTGGCGTGATGCTGCTGCTGCTGCTGCACCCGATCGAGGTGGCGCGCCAGCTCACTCTACTCGAGTTCGACCTGTACCGGGCCGTCAAACCTGCCGAGCTGGTCGGCTCAGTGTGGACCAAGGAGAACAAGCAGCAGGCGTCGCCCAACCTGCTCCGAATGATACACCACAATACCAATGTAAGGACGTGGATGTTTGGGCAAAGACATGGGGGAACTGGGTTAGTTTCGGGATGGGATTGGGGGCGGATGAAGGAAGGGGTAGTGAGGGGTCGTTCGAAGAAGCGTGCTCGATAGGTAATGAAGATGGACCGGCTCACCTATTTAAAATGCTTATACGTTTCATTGTATTTGTCATTTTACTTCTTGTTCTGTATTCCGGGCGCGTACCCCACAAATGTTGGAAGAATGGTGACAGAAATATTGGCGCAAGCTGACATAATAACGCTCTAGTCTAGGAACGAGGTTCATGCGCTTCCTTCGTTCTATATCTCCCAAACACCCTTAACTGCCCCTCGAGGCGGGTGCCCACCCTAGCCGACTTCTCTAACGTTCCCACCTCTCCGTCAGGTGACTCGGTGGCTGGAGAAGTGCGTGGTCGACACGGACAACATCGACGAGCGTCGCGCCGTGGTGTCGCGCATCATAGAGATCATGGTGGTGCTGCAGGAGCTCAACAACTTCAGCGGCGTGCTGGAGGTGGTGGCGGCGCTCGACAGCGCCGCCGTACACCGGCTCACGCTCACATTCGAGGTGAGAGAGGGAGGGAAAGGAAGGGAGAGTGAGATGACTGCAGGAGGTGGAAGCAAGAGGAATCCAGTAATGGGGAAGGAAAAGAAGGGAGAGAGGGAGGTGAAAAGGAGATGTCGACGGAACCTGTTGGGAGCACGATGTCTTAGAATGGAATGTTTTCCGAGCCAAGCTTTTTACGTTAATTGGTGAGTCATCAACCGATCGATTGTCGGGCGTATCAGCCGTCTGCGTGATAATTCACTCCTACAACCTTTGTCCATATCGGCAACCATGACACATCGGCTGCATTCAGCCCGCGGGGATATTCATGGTTACCAATTGACTACGTGTCATCTTCGTAACCACCCTGCGCTTCCGCAGGAGATCGTTCCGAAGCTGGACCGGGCGCTGGAAGAGGCCCGCGAGCTCTGCCACGACCACTACAAGAAGTACCAGGAGAAGCTGCGCTCCATCAACCCGCCCTGTGTGCCGTTCTTCGGTGAGTGGTGGGCACTTTCTATAGTTTATAGCTTTGACAGTTGCGTTTAGCGTGTTAGTTAGGATGATGACATTCACGGTGCATCATCGGCCTTGCTGGATCGTCGTGACAGCAGAGACTATGAACGGTCGTTTTAAGGAACTGGGCCGATGAAGGTAGAATGGGTAATTCATCGCAACTTTGGTTATTGGGACTCATGGATTGAATGTGTTTTACTTTCTACGACCTTGTCGACTACACATTGAAAATGCACCACTGTCGAAGCCCGAAGGTGACGTGTATGTTTTCACTCACCCCAGGCATGTACCTGACCAACATCCTGCACATCGACGAGGGTAACCCGGACTTCCTCCCCAAGTCGGATCGTCTGATCAACTTCAGCAAACGGCGGAAGGTGGCGGAGATCACGGGCGAGATTCAGCAGTACCAGAACCAGCCATACTGCCTCAAACCCGTACCCAAAATCAGGGTCAGTAGACGGAGGGGACTGGACGTGGGGAGGACCGGGTACGGGTGTGTATGTGATAATGTGGTGTGCTGGGTGTGTGGAGTGGCGTAGTTGACAGTATCTTCCGTGAACGTCTTCACTCTTCAATGTTTTTTCGTTCGTCTCCTCGTCGGTATAGTTGGTACTTGGTTCTGAAGCTTGCATTTTGTGACAGTGAAGGTAGCTACTGGGCAGGTTGCTGGTGCCATGATTGATTTATGTACGGCTTTGTGAAATGCTTTGGCCACGACCATATCGTCAGCGCCTCCTACATTTCTGTATTCCGCAATCCTCCTCCTGTGTCTCTGCCTCTGTCTCCATCTGACCGTCTCGGTGTCGTCGTCGGCAGAGCTTCCTGGAGTCGTTGCGGCCGTTCGAGGAGGGCAAGGAGACGGAGGAGATCAACAACTACCTGTACACCCGGTCACTGACCATCGAGCCGCGCGGCTGCCGCGTGCCGCCCAAATTCGTGAGTGGATTAGCGGCAGAGAAATCGCCCGGGTATCTGAGGGGAAGGAAATTGTCGCGGTTAGATGAGAGCAGCTACATCCAGCTGTGATACAGCTAGATTTTGTCAGCTTTTACATACTAGACCGAACATAGTTTACGGAGTAGCATTTCTTTTGTTGGTGAATATTAAATGTTGATTTCGTGTTCCTGCCGTTGGGTATCTTTTATGTGTTTTGATTCTGCTTTGCAAGCAGTTACATTGCTTCATTAGGCGCAACCTTTGCTCAGCTTTGTTTCTGTAGCGAGGAAGCCCTCATGAAAACCGAACTATCTAGCATCTCCCATGGTAGGTTGACTTCAGAACAATCTGGGCCGTTGACGAATAGCTTAACATGGGAAACGCGCTGTCAGCTTTGTGCTGTATAAGTGTGTATTCATGTTCAACTTGCTATGAGTTCATCCGGTTCATATGTTGATGTTAGCTGGTGCCTACTGAACCGCTAATTCCCAGTAATATCGCGTAAGCGGACAGGTCGACGGTTCCCAGAAAGATCATCCTATGTACGGTTTTTAGAATTTTACAGAAGAAGCGAACAGCTTCTGAAGCGACTGTGACACATCAATATGGCTTGAACGAATTCTTGCACACGGTATCTCAGTACAGGAGGCAGCTAACCATGCGGATGTTCTTGGCTCCTGCGCGGCTCGTCGAGCTGAATCGACTGATAAAAAATCTCAGTTTCGATAAATTTGACATTAAGGCTGTAATTATTGCTGAGAACCCGCGACGTGATCAGTCCGGTCTCTTCTTAGTGACCTGTTTATCGTGAAAGCTCCTCGGCAGTGTCAGCGTCAACATGGCCCTGTGTATTCCCTGAGGATTACTCAGCGTCGTGTATTTTCCACGGACTGCTTCAAACATTGACATCACGTCATCACATTATGACATATGGTGCACACTGCACTGATCTCCCAGCAACACATGTCGTGTCCGATAAGGACACGTCTTCTAAATATGGAGGCATCACAGCCTTTTTGGTGGTCCCAACATGGCTTATCAATCTCGTCTCACCCTATTCCTCTTCCCTCCAGTTGTGCCATTTTAATTTGGGACATAGCTCGCCTAATATTCCATTTTATTTTTATCCTTTTCCCTCTATCTCGTCTCACCCGTCTGACCGTTCTCTTCAGTTCTACCCCCCCTTTCCCCTCCACCTGCTCCCGCCGTGCCAGTGCAGTGGGACGGCATTTCGCTGACCCTTCCTCTCCCTCCCTCTCCCCTCTGACCCCCTCTCTGTCTCCTCCAGCCGCGGCAATGGGACGGCATCTCTCTCCGCTCGCCGGGCATCAAGGCGCGCCGATCGAACGTGCCGCACCCGCTGCCTTCGATGCGCCACACGCCGTCCCGTATCGCCGAGGAGGCCAACAACAACAACCCGGAGACGCCGCGCGTGCTCACGCCGCCCACACCGTCGACTCCGTGCTCTCCGCCGCACACGGCCAACAGTGACAACAGCGTGTTCGCGCCGGTGGTGCTGGGCACCGCCAGCAGCAACTGCAGCTCAGGTGGGAAGAGGGGATGGGTGGGGAAGGGTTGGGAGGGGAGGCGATGGGAGAGAACGGTTTGGGAAGGGCGAGTGTCCTAGGTAGGGTTAGGCTGTTCGCCGAGACGGGACATTGGATGGTTGAGAGGGCGAAGGCAGGGGGCCTGGAATGGATGGGGACGCATGGTTTGGTGCGGAGGGCTGAAGTTGGAGTTCGAATAAGACGTTTGCAGTTTGCAGTACGGTGTGTTGGGATAGTCCTGGAAATTTCATCGCGATGAAGGTTATCCATTATCCAATATGATACCTATCTACCTCAGTTTTAGTTCGAGGGTGGTGCATTGTTCGTTTGGATAAGTTTGTAAGTATTCTGCCCATGCCTTCCACGGTTATATGCAGCTGGCATCGTGTCCAGTCTCAGTTACTTGGTTCCCCCTCCCTAATATTTAAAGCTCTGACGACCTATTCCGCGCGTCGGCAGGTTACGGGACACTGACATCTCTACCGCCGCCTCTACCGCCGCCGCTGCCACCTCGCCGAAAACGCGAGCTCTCCCTGGCGGACGTGTCTGCTCGCGTCCAGCAGGCGCCCGACGCGCCCGAGCTGCCGCCGCGCAACAGCTCTCCGCCGCCGCGGCCGCCGCGGCGCGACCAGACCCTGCCGCGGATGCACTCGGCCAGCCTGCTACACGCGCACTTTCCACCCGACGTGCCACCGCCGCGGCGTAACTCGTCGGTGGATTCCCCGCCGCTGCCGCCGCCGCCGCCAGCCACCCTGCCGCGCCGGCTGCCCGTCACCGGTGACCCGGCGACCGATCCGTTCTCACGGATGGGAATGGACAGAGGTGAGGGAAAGGGGAGCAGAGAGGGAGAGAGCGTAGCAGGGATTAAGAAGGCGGGATATAAGAGAGGCCCGCGACAATATGTGATATAAATAAAAGGAGGAAATGGGTAAGAATACATGGGAGCATCAAAATAATGAGGAAATATGAAACATGGGTGATATGATATGCAAAGTATTTAAACGTTTATGGCATTTTATCGAATAATTAATAAGCTCGCCTTGTGAAATCGGCGTAGCCGTGGCTTTACCCCACTGATTCCGTGCATGCATCATGTTTGACCCCATGATGGCCAGGCAACTTGCTGTATAGTTAGTTTCCAACCATTATGTGGGCCTGTCGCCGCCGATGGCTCAGCTTCGGCCGCGGTGATGGTGACTTGTCCCGTGTCAGCCGTCTCCGCGGCCGTCGGTCCCGTATCTGACCCCCGTCTTCCACCCCGTGTCTGCACAGGCGCCGTCCGCTCGGCCAGTCCGTCGTCGGGCAGTCGGAGCGCGCGCGACCCGCACCCGCACCGCAACCACTTCAACTTCAACTTCGCCATGGCGCCGCCGCTGCCGGCCGCCGGCGCCGGGCCGCAGCTGCCGCCCAAGCCGTATCGGCAGACGTGTTCGCTGACGGAGCCGGGCGGCGCGCCCTAGGGTCGCCCCCGCCCCCGCCCCCGCTGCCGCTGCCGCCGCCGCCGCCGGGCCGTCGCTGTTCGGCGGCTCGCGATGAGTGCCACGCACTACGAACAATACTGTGATAGATTGTTGACAAATCCCGTGAATATTTCTATTAGCTGTAATCAGCGGTGGCGCGGCCGGGCTGGGCTGAACTGGGCTGGGGATGGGCGGGGTCAGGTCAGGTCAGGGCGGACCGGGCCGGGCAGGGGCGGACACAGAGGTCACCGGAACCTTGGGCTGTCCGTCTGTCCGTCCAACCGACCGGCTGGCGGGGCGCCGTCGCGGCGGCCGGAGCCAGCGGCCGGCGCTGCCAGGAGCCCGCGGGCCTGCCCCGGCCCACATTGATCTCAATAGAGAAGTGCGTTTCCTCCCGAAGAACGATCGACTGGTGGTGTGTGCTTACGATGCCATATATACGCTCATTATCAATGTTGCAAACGTATTATAGACGAAGTCGAGAGTACTTTTACCCATATGACAACAACGACGCTGATGTATGATTTGTTTTGGGATGTGAATTGTTGACGGATGCTATCACGTGACCGCTCCGCGGGTTCGAAAGCCGCCATTTCGAGGGCTCATCCTGGAAACGAATGGCTTTAAGCGTGCTGGTGGACGCGGACGGGTGCCGAACGTCCGCTGCGCCGGGCACACCGGGGCCGGTGTGGCGTGTGAGTGGCCGTGGTGCCGCCCGCTGGTGGCCCAATGTCGCCCCCCGCTGTAATATACAATTGTACATAGGACCGTGGCCGGGCGTTTGTGCTGAACCTGACGGTCTGTGTGGTTAGGAAGCTCTGCTAACGTACAGGTACGGGTACTTTGGTACCTGGCCGCAATAGTGACGACCTAGCCGAGAAATGCGGGGCGCCGTGAACCCACTAGCCACTGTCGTACCCTTCGCATCCCATAATATCGGCTAGCAGTATGAATGTGATCAGTGATGCCACTTTTATGAGCATTGCGCTATTGGAACAGCCTCTGGAACCTCACGGATCTAACCTGGAATCGAAATTAAGTTCGTGAAATGAGTCCGCTGAAGATTATGACCAGGGTCAAACATCTGCATAATGTATTTGAACGGGCTTTTACTTTTTTAAATTTATTTTGTTTTTTTATTTGGACGCCGTTTTGCACGCACATTTCCGTACATCTCGACATAACACGCACACTACACGGGAGTTGGACGACCACTAACTTGAATGGAGTTCGTGGGTCGCACCGTACAGTCCACAGCAGAAGTAATGTGTGGTTTCAGTCATGGGTATGTTCTGCTTCTGAAGCCTAGGAACGATTAGCCAGACTGCAACGAGACTTTAAATGTAGCTTACATGTATCTTCAGTCTTCACCCTTGCAGCTACAACTTTATCTATTGACGTCTTCTGTTCAATCAGTTCGCATTTAAAAATCGTCGGTCAAAGTCATCCGTTGAGATTGGTAAAACTCCACACATTACTTTAGCGTTGTGCTGTACGTCCTGGCTTTTGATTCCTGATAATACCCACGCCTACGATGACGGCATGACCAGTGACCACTGATGCACTTGATCAATTGGACTTCAGTTTGCCTTTGCTGCCCATTGGCGGCGTTGTAGGTACGCGGAAACAGAAAATTTATTGACGATGCATTACCTACCACATTACCCTCAGTCCTCACGTCTTATCAGTCAAATGTCGCGTCTAAAACGTTCAATTTGGAATGCAATATTTTAAGCGCACCTTTTACTACATTGATGAATATGATGCTTGAATTTGTTAATGCTTATACTTTTTTATCATTGCCTTGAGATAAAGTGTAATAAACCTAACTGAATTGATGAAATACTAGGACTTACTCCACAAGGAGATCGAATGGGTCGGAGCGCTTTCAATATGTATTATACATATCGTCGTCAGCGAATCAATAACGGGTCGAATCGAGTCGGGTATCGAAGAGGTTCGGGAGCTGCGCGGCAGAGCGATCACATACTATTCGAATTATGCATTAAAGAGAATAAAAAACACGTGAGAACAATCATGATACACTAGCTGCTAAAATGAATTAAAATGGGGTGCTAAAATGCATAAATGGCACGTATAAAAGTACAATAAGGGGGGGGGGGGAAACAGGATACCTATGGTGATAAAGACTGAGTAGAAAAGGGAACAAAGACTATACAAAACTGAGTGCAAAAACTGTAAAAGGACGAGTACAAATATAAATACATACAAAGGCCGAACTAGACGTAAACACTACTGACAAAAACGGCGGATTATCGGCAGCCAGCGGTCATGCAGCAGGGCACCCGAGTTCCTGTTCACGTTTGCGTCATTCGGCGACACCAGGACGGCTTCACGCCGACCAACAGTCCGAATATAGGCCGATTCCAGGAGAAGTCGCATCTGGTGATGACTGGCTCGATTCAAGATCTTGATGGCATCGAAAGCAGGTGAGCAGTCTCTATGGGTACTGAAGGCCGATGTATTGGCTCTCGAGCGGACTGCTCCAGTCCAGCTCTCCCGGTGTTCTCGGAGTCTCGTGCCCAGCTCACGATCTGTCTCGCCGATATAGACCATTGGGTCACCGTCCACTTGGCAGGAGCACTCGATCCGATAGATGACGTTGCTCTGTTGTAGCTTAGGCAGATGGTGCTTAGCCTTGCTGCAGAGCAGCGAGCCGATGGTGACTGAAGGCTTGGAGACGAGCTGGATCCCGATCTTGCTGGCCTCCCGTTTGAGTTGGTAGAACAGGGGGCCGGCAAACGGAACAGAGACTCGGACAGGCGCCGGGTGTGAGTTCGCGCTAGGTGGCGCTGGTAGGGCCCTTGCCTTCAGTCTGAGATCGGTCCGACTTCATCCGCCAGAAGTTTCATCATCATGGCTACCCACGATCATTCATCGACTCGGCCATTCAGAAGACTCGGACCGATCTCAGACTGAAGGCAAGGGCCCTACCAGCGCCACCTAGCGCGAACTCACACCCGGCGCCTGTCCGAGTCTCTGTTCCGTTTGCCGGCCCCCTGTTCTACCAACTCAAACGGGAGGCCAGCAAGATCGGGATCCAGCTCGTCTCCAAGCCTTCAGTCACCATCGGCTCGCTGCTCTGCAGCAAGGCTAAGCACCATCTGCCTAAGCTACAACAGAGCAACGTCATCTATCGGATCGAGTGCTCCTGCCAAGTGGACGGTGACCCAATGGTCTATATCGGCGAGACAGATCGTGAGCTGGGCACGAGACTCCGAGAACACCGGGAGAGCTGGACTGGAGCAGTCCGCTCGAGAGCCAATACATCGGCCTTCAGTACCCATAGAGACTGCTCACCTGCTTTCGATGCCATCAAGATCTTGAATCGAGCCAGTCATCACCAGATGCGACTTCTCCTGGAATCGGCCTATATTCGGACTGTTGGTCGGCGTGAAGCCGTCCTGGTGTCGCCGAATGACGCAAACGTGAACAGGAACTCGGGTGCCCTGCTGCATGACCGCTGGCTGCCGATAATCCGCCGTTTTTGTCAGTAGTGTTTACGTCTAGTTCGGCCTTTGTATGTATTTATATTTGTACTCGTCCTTTTACAGTTTTTGCACTCAGTTTTGTATAGTCTTTGTTCCCTTTTCTACTCAGTCTTTATCACCATAGGTATCCTGTTTCCCCCCCCCCCCTTATTGTACTTTTATACGTGCCATTTATGCATTTTAGCACCCCATTTTAATTCATTTTAGCAGCTAGTGTATCATGATTGTTCTCACGTGTTTTTTATTCTCTTTAATGCATAATTCGAATAGTATGTGATCGCTCTGCCGCGCAGCTCCCGAACCTCTTCGATACCCGACTCGATTCGACCCGTTATTGATTCGCTGACGACGATATGTATAATACATATTGAAAGCGCTCCGACCCATTCGATCTCCTTGTGGAGTAAGTCCTAGTATTTCATCAATTTAATTCCATCTCCACATCATGTCATTACGTCAAACCTAACTGAAGTGCTCAAAACAAAACATCGGCAGAGGCTCTTGCGTGCTATCTCATCTGCGTGCTTCTGCTGTTAGCCATGGGAGCGAACAATACAGGGTGTCCGGAAAGTCCTGGCGCTTCTTTTGGACGCCGTCTAACGCGCGCTGTGATTATTGGACATTCAGCCAATCACCACAGACATGACCCCTCGTTGACCGCTAAGCTAGGGGTCGTATAAATATGACTTTGAAATCGTTTTCAGTGATGGGTAGATGGGCGAAGATGCGCCTTGTCGCTGAATGCCTGCGCGCGGCGGCCGGGTGCGCCTTGAACGAGGCGCGAGTTGCAGGGCGATGCGGTGTTTTTCGATGAATGGTTTAGCAGGTAGAGGCTTATTCCGACTCGGGAATTCCTTAGAAAATATCCTCAGACCGGTACGACCGCGGTATGTCAAAACTGCAGAGAACAGAGCAGCATTTCAGCGCGGCAATCGAAGAAACTGCGGGGGTCTGATTGACGAAAATGTCCCATCATCTTCGTCAATGTCGAATAAATGAATAACAGGCTGGTCCACGAGGGGTTCCTGGACAGCCACATCAACCCGAGGGTCAAGACGACTTGACAGAGGAGCTTGCCGGGCCAGATCACCGTGGCGAAATGAGATTAGGCCGCCTTATTCTCCTAACCTGACCCGCTCGACTAAGGCGTGCTACGCGTTTTGTAGAACAGGATCTAGGCCATTTCTCACCCCAGCCTGGAGTCGTTGAAGACTCGCATCATGACAGCATGGGAGGAAATGGCAACGCCCCACATCGTCAAAACCCGCAGGCGCTTCCTCCCCTACGTCGAGGCCGTCGTCGGCGCCGACGGTGGTTACATTCAATGAGCACGTAGCGGAAGCATGTGGCTTGCTGTCCCTGGTCACTGTTTTGATCCATTAATGAGTATCTATGAACCAATGACATTTGTTTTAGAAAATGTTGAAAAGCGCCAGAACTTTCCGGACACCCTGTAAGTCACAATAAACAATGCTTCCGTAGTTGGTAGGTAAGCCCAATTATGTTCTTGTAAGCCCCGATGCCGGTTGTTTCCAGCTCGCCGTCGCAGCTCACTACGACTGTGAAATCTGCCCGGTCCGCCGCGAGCGGATCGATGGAATGCAGTCGGCTGCGCTGCAGCGGCTGCAACGGCCGGCGCGACGCAAACAACTCGGCAGTCGGCGCTTCCCTCTCTCCCTCCGCCCTCTCTCTCGATCGCCTTTCCCCTCCATCTCCCAGTTGTACTGTTCCTTTCCCTCTAGCTCCTTTACCGATTTCCCCTTTGACTCTCGTTACTTCTATATTCGATCGTCTACTTCCTTCATCTCTCATCTCTTCCTTCCTCATTCCTCGGCTCTTGTAATCAGTCCTTCTCATTATCCCCAGTTCGAATTTCCATCCCTCCCTCTTTCTCCCCTCCCCTGTTCCCAAGCGGCGCACCTAGAAAAACCACGCACAATCCACGCACTTTCAGCAGACGCACATACCGGCGAGCAGCGCCGTTACGCAGCCGCCGAGACGACTCGGGCTGACAAACAGGGGAGCGAGCGGCGGGCGGGGCGGCGGACGAAAACAGGTGCCGCCTCCGGCGACCGGGCATTGACCGGCCGCCCCCGCCGCCGCCGCCGCCCGGGCGGGGACGGACGTTTCTCCGGGCGGCGCCGGCCCGCCCCGGCCGCGCGCGGCGGCGCACCGCGCAAGTCGGCGACCCCTCCGTGCGCGCACGGCCGCCGGCGCTCGCCACGCTCGTTGCAGACCAGTGTTTACGCATAACTCTGTGCGCCTCAGTAGACGACCATAACGCCGGGCGAAGCCAAGATGTAATGATGCTGTTTACTCTATTTACAACTACCAAACAGGTCGGCGGAACAAAAACGACAATAACAAGGCGGTGTACAATAACAGCTCGCCGGCGGCCGCCTCCGGCCCGGCGGCCGCGGCAGCCAGTCAGCTGTTGGTCGGCCGCCGCGCGCCGTGCCGCTACGGTGGTAGCTGGCTGTCACTCTCGGGTTCGCTCGAATGCTGACGGGACTGGAGAGCGCTGTGCAGAATGCAGAGCGATAGGAGAAATGTAAAAATCAACATTAATTAGAGTGAAAGCATGAAACTGAGAGAGGCGACACCTGTTCGGTATAGGCCGTGGTGAAATGCATCGGCAACATTCCACCCGAAATACCGTCTCTTCTTTTGTTTGTTAGGGTTAGGTCGTAAGAAAGGCTTTCCAACATACTAGGTCGCCAAGAACAGCTATTAAAAAAGACACACGCATACATACATACCATGTGTTCAACACCCCGCGATAGCTTACGTTTGGCGTGAAACATCGCGCATATCGAACAAATCGTAAGACGCGGCCATTCGAACTAAAATCTCGTATTTCGAACCTATCTATGTAAAGAGTTATAACCGTGGTAACAATGATCGTTGGACTCAAATATGTTTGTGACTTGTTAAATTCATTCATTTCAATGAAGTCATTGAAGAACAGATTTTGTGAACAAGCGTTTCCACAAATATATTTATTTTAAATGCCACATTAAAAACGCGAAACAAACAAAAAGCGAAGGCACAAGGGAAGGGAACAACCGACAGTCTCGGGCACACATCGGTACCAACTCATCACAAAGCTCTAATCTCAGGAACTTCACAATGACGTGCTCAAACTGTCCCGATTTTCCCTCCATGCCGCGTTATAGCTAAGATATGTCAAGACATCGTGATTATTACAAGCTACACAGAGAGATAGACTTATTCCGAGCCGGCATAATTACATAGGTGTGAGAGTGTCAACTAATCAGTTCACAAAAACCCGATATCGGCGCGGCAGTGCTATTATAAGTAATCGGTTCACAGCTTGTGAAAGTCTCATCGCTTGGTCCCTAGTGTTACGTCCATCCCTGACTTCACAGATCTGCAGTAGCCGCCGGAGCCCGCACGGTCCGGACCTCCGCAATCTCAACAACCAGAGGGCGACACAGCCCGGGGTGGACACCTCGGAGGGAGTCACAGTCTCGGTGACTTATGTCCTCCGTTTATCGACTATCCTGCGGCTGGCCCACGGTGCCACCAGCTAATGACAGTCTTGGACAGCGACGTTGAAGCTGGCTCCAACCCGCGAGAAGAATCATATGGACGGCATAGCGAGTCCGACAACACTGGACTTAAATGCTCCTTATCACCAGTGGTGAGGGGAAGACATGGCTGGCGACTATCCCAATTGATGCGACATCATGCGGCTATGCCCGCTGACGCGACATCATACGGCCATGGCCGCTAACGTCACACTGCCACGATCACGTCACCTCCCCACCACGACCCGCTGCGTCCAGCACACCAGCACACGCCGCTCTATCACAGAACCCCTCCTCTGCGGCCGGCGGCGGCCGTTCTCAGGGAACCTCTCCCAGCAGCGTGACATGGAAGCAGCGCGGTGCCGTACCAGACGGCTGTGTCAGACTGAGGGTCAGCCGGCCGGTGAACACGCCAGTTCCCGGCGGCTGGAAGAACACCGGCAGGTGGATGTAGCGCCGCGCGCGCGACAACATCCGCTCGTGGTTGACGGAGAACGGTCCCGACACGTGTAGGTCCAGCTGAGGGAGGAGAGGAGGGTGTCAGCGGGCGGCATGTCATAGCTTGGTACAACTCAGCGGTCAGACGCGGCCAAGCGGCCAGAGGTGAACATACTTCAGAGCTCAGCACATCAGCAGATATATACGTCGATGGCAGTCAATTATCAATCAAGCTTCCCTGCTATAATGTTCTAGCATGTCCCAAGAACACAGCCCTCAACCGCCAGATTTAATCCGGCCTAGTCTGCGTTCTATTTTTGAAATTACCGGTAGATGCAAGGCTGGATTTACGGTCAAAGAATCATGCATCCAGATCCAAACCAGTAAAACGCCTTTTGGGCGAAGAACGAGCGAGCGAGATAGTGAGCCCTGCACGTGCGGAAGGGCGAGAGGGTACTTCCAACGGGCTTGTACAAAGCACCCGGTCGCTAGCGGTGTATCAAATTTGAACGCAATCGGCCCAGCCGTTCCTGAGATCTGGAAGCGGCATTCTGCACGTGCGCACGTGCAAGTGGGGTCCAAACTGACTTTTGCACGGCACCCTACTAACTGGTCCCCAACCGTGTACCAAATTTGAGCCCAATCGGCCCAGTCGTTGTGCCGTTATTGAGGTTGCAATTTTGGGGGTTCTTAAAAAATGTCCAACTTTACCACGCGCCACGTGCGGTGGTTGGCAAGAACGCATGGTGGCCATCACACCACAGAACTTTTACGTCCAAGTGACATTCAGTAAAGAAGACCGCTTGTCAATCGGATGTCCCGTTCCTAAGATATTAGCTTTTGAAGAGCGTCCCCACGGCCGGCCGGCCGGCCGGCCGCTCATACTCAGGATTTTCCCTTAATTCAGTATGAACTCGCTCGCTCCGCTCGCTCGTAATAATCGAGCTTATTGCCACTGGTGCGTCCATACCTCGTAGTCGAGCCGCGTCCGGTTGCTGATGGCCAGCTTGACGGCTCGCTCGTTGGGCGGAAACTCGATCGTGTCGGGCTCGACACTCAGAGGGAACTTCTCGGGCTCGGCCGCCGCCGCTGGCGAGATGGCCTGGCCGGCCACACGCACCAGGAGGCAGGACGGCTGCACCGCCTGGTTGCTGTCTCTGGAGGTGGGGTAGATGGGTAGGGGTGACTAGTTCAGCCGCGGGAGAGAGAGCTACTAGAGTGCACTCCAGGTGTTATCTGAATAGAGACAGCGACTAGTATGACAAACAACAAACCAGGCAGGACCGGAATAAGGGCACGCATGATAAGAGACACTAAAATATGACATTGGAAATAAAAACACCCACATATTACGACAAAATAAAGGATTGGCCAAATAAAGTAGCCAAAAGCGTGTAAGGCAACTGAACGTGGTGAGACAACTGACAACTCGACGCACCTAACACGCGTGAGACTGACTGAATGCCACCTGTAACCCTAGCTCCAAACAGGCCGCCCTTGCTCTGACCGGAACCGGCACCCAGCACTCACAGCGGCGCCGTATCGGCCGAGGTCGACCGTATCCTGTCCCTAACCGGGCCCGCTCGCCATTACCAGTCCTCGGCCGGCTCACGGTACTCACAGAGGCGCCGTGTTGGCCGAGGTCGACCGTACCCTGTGGTGAAACCCGTACCCTGTACCCTGGCTCCCCACAATCCTCCTCGCTCCCCAGTCCCCATGATAGTCCTCCCGACTCCCTCGTTGTAGGCACGCAGCACTCACACCGGCGCAGTGTCGGCCGAGGTCACCAGGTAGAAGGTCTGTGTGAAGTAGCCGGCCGCCGGCGGGCTGAACCGGGCCGCCAGTGACACGGTTTGACCGGGCCGCGCGTCGCCCTGTGTCGGGTGGAAGCGGAACACGTCGCCGCCCACCTGAGTCAGGTCACAGGCGCGCGGAGTGCTCTGTGGGACAGGTTACAGGGTCAGGCCAGCAGATCAGGTCACAGGCAAAGGGCGTGCTCTGCGACTCAGGTCAGAGAGTCAGGTCACAGGCGCACGGAGAGCTCCGTAGGTCAGGTCAGCGGGTCAGGTCGGATCACATAACGGCTGGGCGCGGTCGGTCAAATCACTACACAAATAACTGAATGATGATGATTATGCTTGGCGTTTACATAAGAGTGCTGCAAACGGTTTGCTTGTATGTCATATGTTATAGGTCCCACGGATAAATAATGAAATACTTAAGTCGACAGAATCAGTCAAAAGCAGCTGGTTATACAAAGTTGGCGTCCTGCCAGGCCAAAAACAGACTCCCAGAGCGCAAAGTGGTGCCAGTTGTTCCTGGCCACTAACCTGAATCCAGGGTTTGACGAGTGCCTCCAGCGTCCAGCGCAGTCCCACACCGCTCGAGTTGGTGAACCCGAGCGAGGCCGCCGAGCGCTGTCCCACAGCAGTGGTCGGGAACGTCACCTGGTCGGAGGCGAGCTGCAGCGGCGCCGGCCGGCCGGCCACTCCGCCGCACGGGGGCGACAGGATGGGTGGCGGAGGCGCCAGCTGCTCGGCGCCCACCGGACCCGACTCGACCGAGACCTCCGAGACGGGAGGGCCGCGCAGCGCCGGAGCGGGCAGACGTACAGGTCGCTGGCTCTGTGCGGGAGCGGAGAGCGGTCAGTCAGTCGGTCAGCAGATACACGGACACCGGGAGGGCACAATAGGACGTCAGACACTGCACTGACACAAATGGGAGATGATTTGCTGAATTCCATGGCCTCCACACAGCCCGGCAGTGACTTATCGGCATTATGTCGACACAATCGGAACAGATTACGTATTACTTCCTCCCACGGCATCCCACACACAGAGACCCAATCAAACTCCCGGTGTTCATTTGAAAGTCCATGATCCGTTCCACTGTTCTCACCGTGTTCAGGTGGTTCTGAGCCGCGGCATGTGACGGCTCCGTGTGACAGGAACGCTGGGCCGGGGCAGCCCGGGTGACAGCCGTGGCCACTGAGGTAGGCACCGGCCGGCGGGTCTCCCTGAGGGCACAGACAGACACTGAGGTACAGGGCGCCGCTCGAAGCACGGTTTGAATAGAGAACCGGACGTGAGAGTACGAGCTACAGGTGCCAACTCTTATCACAAAGGGCTATGTTCACAACACTCGGATGAACATGCCAGTGTGCAGAGGCGAGCAAATCGGCTACAGCGATCAAATTAAAAACATTAGGCATATCTGATTACAGGAAAAACGTCACCGTTACACCACAAAACGTTCACAAATCATTAGTTTGACACACTGTCCCTTGAGCGGGTCTCGTACTTCATTTCATCGCCAGTTATTCCTTTCAATACACATTCCATAAAACGGCAATAAAAAATTACGGCAGCACTTTCCAAAAAAAAACCTGCACACATCATAGCGTGCATGAATCGCGCATCTATCGTTCCAGCCCCAGCGGAGAAGCGCAGTCCCCTCCCGTCCACCCACCGTGTGACGTTGGCGAAGGAGGTGTTGTTCAAAATGCTGGCCATCGTATCGTCAGCGTGTAGGACGGTGAACACATCCGAGCAGTCGATCGGAGCCGCGCGAGAGCTCAGCGTGGCTGGAACAGAGGGCAGAGGTCAGCTCAGGATAGCACAGAGGTCAGGGCAGCGCAGAGGTCAGGGCAGCGCAGAGGTCAGGGCAGCGCAGAGGTCAGGGCAGCGCAGAGGTCAGGGCAGCGCAGAGGTCAGGGCAGCGCAGAGGTCGGGACAGTATGGAGGTCAGTTCAGAGGTCGGAAGGTGTGAGTGGCACGGTCAGAGGTCAAGAGACTAGGTGATGACAGAAAATGTCGGGTCAAAGCTTGTCCGTAGAAACAGGTTAGGCCAGATTAAATCATAGATCTGGTAAGACTATAGATTATACAAAATCACATCAGATCAGGCAAAGTCGAAATGGCATTAATTATAGATACCAAAAGTGTAGACTGTAGACTGAGTGAGACTGTTTGAGCACTGGGTGAACTGTCTCCGCCCGACTCACCTCTGATGGGCAGCCGGGTCTGCCTCATACAGCTGAAGAACGTGTCTGCCACACTGGGCAGCTTCCTCAGCGCCTCCATCTCCAGCGGCGCCGGCTCCTGCTCTCCCTCGAATGGGCTGGTGAAATCCACAGCCATCAGACCGGGCGACGGCAGGCGGGACGACAGCGGTTGGTCGCTAGACAGCCTGACGAGGAGGGGGGGGGGGGATGGTAAAGTCTGCCATCGGGCGACGGCAGGCGGGACGACAGCGGCTGGTCGCTCGACAGTCTGAGGGACGGGGAGAGGTCAACGGGAGACCGAATCAACGGGTCAGTTGTTATTTGTTTGCGGGTATCGACAAAATGCGATTACGAATTAACGAAACGCTTAATTAGGTAAGCGGTATGAAAATCGTTTTATATTCTTTCACTGAACGAAACACATCCGGCCACACGCCAGTAATGTGATACTTATCACACAGACGGTCTGAGCTGATACCGCCATCGCATCGCACTTCCAAGACCAATGCCTTACGTCAGGATGCCACACAGCTTAGCCAGCGCGCCAGGCCGCCCCTAGTCTGCCGCCAGTACTAGAAACGGACAGAAGCCACCCGATCCACAAGCACCCCCTCCCCCTACCATGTCGGTACTCTGTCGGCAGTCACTGCCGGAGCAGTCGTCCAATCCATCCCCCTCTACCCAGTCGGTACTCACTGTCCGATGGCCTGTCGAAGCAGCTCGTCACCGCTGAGCACCCGCAGCGTGGCCGGCGGCGGCTGGTCGGCCAGCACGCGCAACACCAGCGCCACCTGACGCACCTCGCCGGGCGACAGGGAGACGCGAGCCGGAGTGGCGCTGAACTCGGACGAGGTTGCCGGGTGCTGGCACTCCGAGTCTGCCGGGAGGCCGGGGTGCGTGAGAGACCGGGAGCGAGAGAAGTCAGCTGCGGTAGACAGGTAGACGGGGACACAGATGTGTTCGGAAACAACAGTTCCAAGGATAAAATCCGCTGGCAGCACTCTCATTCTGTCCATACGCTCAGAGCTTTTCTCTCATCTCACTCGCTTCCGCACCACGTCTATCTTTATCTCCTACCTCGCATATATCGTCCTAACCTTCCTGTCCCCTCACCACCCACAATGATCAGTGCTTCCCTCCCACTGCACTCACTTCCCAACTCTCTAGCCTCTCACCTCGCTCACTTGCTCACGCCTCTCACGGTCGCTCCTCTCTCACCTCTATACGCCAGAACGGTGACGAAGGCCCGTCGGTCGCCCACGTTGGTCAGGGTGAGCGGCGCGCGCACGGTCGCTCCCGGCGACAGCTCACCCAGCTGGAGGCCCTTCTCCAGTGAGACGCTCAGCTGGACGTCCGAGGCGCCGCTGTAGGCCACTAGCGGGATCTGGGGCGCGGGGAAGGTAAGAGGAAAGTCAGTAGAGGCCAGAGGTCGGCAGAGGACTCGTCGCGGGTATGTATAACTGGAGGAGCTGAATAAGAGCTCCATCTTTCTGTGTTGATTGCGGAGAACGACGAAGGAAAGTCATGACGGAGCGCAGGAAACGCTAAAGATGAAAAATAAAAGTCCGAGGATGGCCTCACAAAAATAAATAATAAAAATTCGATTTTGTTTGTTTGTTTCGTTGGGTTAGGCCCTTCCGGTCCATTTAGACCATTGTAGAGCCGGGAGGATGACAGGAATTAGGGGGAGACATTGGTCTGGGCAGGCACCCTAGAGAGTCACCGGGGCTGAGCCCGTCCAAATGGACAGGCCGACCAGCCCCCCCCCCCCCCCAAGCACTCTCTGCACCCGGCTACGGGTATGCTCCCTTAGGAGCTGCGGTGCGCTCCAATGGGAGCCGCCCGCATGGGATTAAGTTTCTGCCCGGTCCGGATCAGGCATTGCAGCGTGGAGAAGGGTTTTAATGTCCTAGGGATGGAAATGACGGCACGGGTCGATGAAAATTCGAGTAGCACGTGCGGCTACATAGCAGCGAGCTCGAAGAACTGACAACTACAGCTAACAAACAAACAAACAAACAAACAAACAAACAAACAAACAGCTACAGTCCAATGTAGGTACCGACTACCGACCACCCCTTCCAAAATATTACCGTTAGATCACCATTCTATCTCGTCACTCACTGTGAATTTGCTGCCGACGGCGCCGCGCTGCCGCACCACGGGCTTGATGACCAGCGCAGCGGCCGTCACCTCGACCTTGTTGGGCTGGTAGACCAGGGTGACCTCGCGCCCGGAGCGTGCCGGTAGGTGCAGCTCGGTAGTGGTACCGCCGCCGCCGCCGCCACCGCCGTCCTCCTCGTCAAACATGCGGAACTGGAGCGAGCGGATACCGCGGGGAGGGTTAGACAGGGAGAAAGGGAGCATGGTTCTATGCAGGAGAATTAGGTAAGCTGTGGTCGTGGACAAAGACTGTGGCTACAGGCGGTCAAGAGCATTGTCAAGAGCAAGAGCACTCGCATTGTCTAAAAGAGTTCATATTGACTCATTTTACAAATGCTTTAATGACGATATTGCTCCAGTTTCAAAACTACTGAAATTGCACTCTATCTCCTCGGCGGCCGACAAATCAACAGGCAGCTTCTCCTTGTACGTGAACTTATTACTGTAAAACCCGTCACCCGAGCCCACCCTGAGTCTGTCACCCGATACCATCCAACCGACTGAGGCCGCGGCGCCCTCTCACCGTGAACTGCGGCCCGTTGACGATGGCTAGTCGCAGCGACAAGCCGTCCGTCTCTGAGCTGTTCCTCAGGACCAGGGTGCGGGCGGCGGGCCGGCCCCGGCGCACACCGGTCCACAGCAGGAGCCGCTTGTTACTGTGGAGCGCCGGCGCCGCCACTCGGTGCGACTTCCTGCCGGGGAGCACAGTGAAGGAGTGGTGAGAATATGATGGGGTCAAGTAGACGGACTTAGGGATAGACCTGGGATAGACTAGACAGCTCATAGTCGTACAATGTTTTTCTTACACGGTAAAATGAAACATCCGGCCAGATATGTTATAAGAAAGTAGAAACACATAAATATTTGCTACGATCATCGTAAATTCTAACACGCTTTCATCGTTCCAAGACGTAGGGCTCATTGTTAAGAATTGCTTTCCCGTTGAACAACACAACCGATCACCACATGAGGCTTAGCATTGGGACGCCCACCACAGGGCGATTACACTCCATCAGCACTCACGGCGGCTGCGGCGGCGGCTCGGCCGGCTGTCGGAGCGCCGGCTGGGCGGGGGCGGGGGCGGCGGCGGCGGGCCCGTCTCCGGCCGGTGCCAGGGCCAGCACACTGGTCTGCACGCTGGTGTCCCGCACCTCAGTCCAGTGGCCGTCCCTGCCGCCGCCCCTGCCGCTGGCCAGCGGAGGCCGCGGACTGGCTGATCTGTTCGGACAAGAGCGCGCAAAACATCGTCAGCTAAACTTCGCGATACGTTTTGCGATTCATGTTGTTATACTTTGACTTTGACGCTACACACTCAAAACGCCACCCACTCCGGCTATAAGATGGGGTTCCCGTTGTGACACACGCACACAGTTATACGGGAGTCACTGACCGCATGAGGACTCAGCGGCAGCATAAGTACACAACTCACAAGCGCTTTTTCAGCCAAGATGCCGTTTAGCCAATATCGCATTCGCGGGCGATTAACCACCAATATCAATACGATTCGCTCAGACACGAGTAAAACAGTCAAGCACCATCTCATTCACCTACTCTGCGACCTTTTCTGACCTCGCACCCGTCTTGTAACCCCTCGGTGACCTCCTCACCTGCTCTTTGACCTGCTGGCGGACCGTGAACAGGACGGGGAGCGCCGCTTCCTGGTCTTCGAGTGTCGGCGGGCCGACTTCATCTCCGGCGAGCTCGGTCTCAGGCGGTCCACGGTTCGAGAGTCGCCGATCACGCCTAGAGGGAAGAAGAGACCAGGATGGTCAGTCAAACGAGAGACTCGCACCGACATGTGTAGAAGGAAATGTTGCTATTTTTTCTAGCTTTCAGCGACTATAGACTGAGGTTCTGTAGCTTTCCGACGTGATCATGGAGGTCGCAACTCGCAACCGGCGTTAGTCAGGCAGAATATGATCAACCGCTCAATAATAACATTCGCTAGGACATGCCTCCACTTCAGTCCAGATTACTGCAATATTTACATCAAGCGTACTATAAAACGTCCGCAGATCTTTTCAGAAATCGAAGGTCGGGGAAAAAAGATATGAAATCTCACCCAGACAGCCAACATAATTGAAAGACGATCAGAAATGATCCTTCATCAGCTACTAGATGGAGTCGACGAAATAAGTCTAAGTCAAAGTCACCCACCTCTGATACCCATGGAATCGGCCTTTCCAACGACACCCCAATCAGCGCACCCAAGACAAATACCCAACCCATGCAGTCAGAACCACCTTGTTAATGGACGCCGGTGAAAACAGGGCGCCGGAGGGCATATAATTAGTCACGTGACATTTGGAACTTCTCCCCCTCCGTCTGCCTTCTACATGGTAAACGTCACGTGTGAATATCACGAACCTTGATCAAATCGCCCCAGGCGCCCTGTTTTCACCGTCGTCCTTGTTAATGGTTCTCCCCGCCGTCTTACCGACAATGTCCACCTCGTAGACGGTTCCGTCGGGCTGCACGGTGAGCAGCAGCTGGCCGCGGCCGCCGCTGTGTCGGTCGCGCGGCTGGAACGTCAGCATCACGTCCCGCTCGCCGCGCGGTGGCACGGTGACGTGGTCTGGCCGCACCCACACCGAGTCGCGCAGGCCGGTCACCGACAGACGCAGCTCGAGCGGGATGTTACCTGGGGACACGGGAAGAGGTGAGGGGAAGTTACAGAGGGTGAGGGGAGGGATGAAGTGAGTCGTCACAGCTATCTGGCGGTACGACACAAAATAGAGTAAGGTGGAAAAAGGATAAGGACACTGTTCGGGTCCCGGCTCCGCAGTAGAGGCGATCTCGGTGTCAATCTTATATTCTCATACGCACACGGTACAGAGCACACCTCTCGTAAGCGCGGTCAGCGCGAGACTGGCCGGCCGTCGAGGGCCAGCCGGGGCCGGGGTACTGCGAGGTCGCCCAAAGGTCACGCTCGCTGATTGGTCGGCGAGATAGAGGCGCAAACCCCCACAGACACCTCTTCGTTTTGGTCGGTCGACACACCCTAAGCGGCATGGCACAGATTTACGGGGGCAGATACACCTTTCCATCCGTCCCCGCCAGCTCACACAGAACTAAGCAATCTAACGATACGACAATCCGTCCAGCTGAAAATACAGCAACCCCTCCCCATCTCTGTTCTTGTTTTATCTCATACACCCATGCCTCTATTTCAGCCCACCCCCCCCTTTCGGCAATCGCCCCAGCTACGCACCTGCGTTCTTCATGGGCAGGTTGACGGAGGCAGTCTGGGCCGGCCGACAGCGCAGCTCCAGCGGCTCCTTGACGCGTGTGCGCAGCTTTACCCTTCCGACGGTAGCCAGGAGGCGGCAGCGCAGCAGTGGCTCGGAGGTGGGCGGCACGGCGCCGTCCAGTTCCACCTCCAGAGAGCCGTGCATCAACTCTGGCAGCGGACACTCTGCTAACGGAGGGGGGGGGGGGGGTCAGGGGCGGAAAGTCTGCCAGCGGACGGAGGGAAAGGGGATCAGAAACGGACACAGCGCAAAAGACAGAGTGCCTTTGCATTCTGTCTTTTGCGCGGTCAAAGCGGCGGTCAGCTAATGGTACGGAGTAGATAACCGGAACGACACGGCGCGTACACCCGCGAAGTGGAAATACGGACGGATACAGAGCGTGCTGGACAGATATTCGGCGCACACACAGTGACGATCCAATGGACACCCTCACTAGACAGTCGGGAAGGGGCTGGGTGTTCAATGCCGATTATCCAGCGGCTCCTCACAATTACAGATGCAATTCACTAACCGATGTCAACTGAAGTTTACATTCTCGGTAACCAGTACTTTGACTCTGACAGATTTCTGCAGTAGCATCCGCCTATTGAACAAACGCTATGACGAATTCCCTGGACTCATCCCAACAAAACCAAATTACACGACCTCCCGCCGCGTTAGACACGCTCAGCTCTCTCTCTCTCTCTCTCTCTCTCTCTCTCTCTCTCTCTCTCTCTCTCTCTCTCTCTCTCTCTCTCTCTCTCTCTCTCTCTCTCTCTCTCTCTCTCTCTCTCTCTCTCTCTCTCTCTCTCTCTCTCTCTCTCTCTCTCTCTCTCTCTCTCTCTCTCTCTCTCTCTCTCTCTCTCTCTCTCTCTCTCTCTCTCTCTCTCTCTCTCTCTCTCTCTCTCTCTCTCTCTCTCTCTCTCTCTCTCTCTCTCTCTCTCTCTCTCTCTCTCTCTCTCTCTCTCTCTCTCTCTCTCTCTCTCTCACTCCCTCTCTCACTCTCTCACTCTCTCTCTCACTCTCTCTCTCACTCTCTCTCTCTCTCACTCTCTCTCACTCTCTCTCTAACTCTCTCTCTCTCATGCTAAATGCTTGTCATTTGGGAGGCTAATATATTTACGCTTACTTGGCTGTTAAATGTTTATTTTGTCAGCAGGCATGCTCAGCTTTGAAGAAGCCGTCTCCGAAAATGGACTGGACAACACGGGCTACGATGACGCTTTGGACGCCACATTCAGCGAGGGAGAATGCACAGGTAAATTTCGTCCTACGATTTGTTTTACATGTACAGTTATCCGCTATGAAGCAAAAGCCGACGGATCAAGCCCGTGTATCTGCGGTCCGGGATCCGGTCGGCTTGGCGGGCGAATACTCCCGAGTTACTGCCATCCCCTGGGTATGAGCAGAATAAAAAAGGCTACTAGAAGTCGGCTTTGATCCGGAGACTTCTCATAACCATAGTTAACGGATTGCGCATTACACAGCTCCGATATAGTTTGCAATGTTTTCACAATGATTTGCCATTTTTTTCAGCGAATGAATACGCTAGTAACCATCCTTTTTTACGAATCTCTCTCTCTCTCTCTCTCTCTCTCTCTCTCTCTCTCTCTCTCTCTCTCTCTCTCTCTCTCTCTCTCTCTCACTCTCTCTCTCTCTCTCTCACTCTCTCTCTCACTCTCTCTCTCACTCTCTCTCTCTCTCACTCTCTCTCTCTCACTCTCTCTCTCACTCTCTCTCTCTCACTCTCTCTCTCACTCTCTCTCTCTCACTCTCTCTCTCACTCTCTCACTCTCTCTCTCACTCTCTCTCTCTCTCACTCTCTCTCACTCTCTCTCTAACTCTCTCTCTCTCACTCTCTCTCTCTCACTCTCTCTCTCACTCTCTCTCTCACTCTCTCTCTCACTCTCTCTCTCACTCTCTCTCTCACTCTCTCTCTCACTCTCTCTCTCACTCTCTCTCTCTCACTCTCTCTCTCACTCTCTCTCACTCTCTCTCTCACTCTCTCTCTCTCACTCTCTCTCTCACTCTCTCTCTCTCACTCACTCACCCTGCTCGCCGTCCAGTGCCGGTGTGAGAAGCGCCACGCTCAGTGTGACCGGTGAGATGCCCTGTGAGCTGGGGTCCACGGGCGGCAGTGTGAACTGGGCCAGGGTAGACGTTAGACGGGTGGGGGCGGCCGCAGCCGGCAGGACTGGGGTCTCCGTCAGCTCTCCGTCCGGAAGGTGGAACACCCGGCCCGCCGACATCACCTGCAGCAACGACAGCCAGACGTTAGAACCATGAGATGAAGCGCGGTAGATGTGATGATTACGAGCAAAGAGACACTTTAATCGGCTGCAGTACATAAGCAATAATCCTGCTGAGTCATGTTTCTGAACAAAAGACAATTAGACACCTCACATATGGCACGGCTTTCAATACTAAATCAGTGATTACGCCTCACAGCAGAGTGCTGTGCTACAACTACTAGCGTGCCCTCAATCTCTGCCACTCACCGACAGTGTGACCGGCACGGGCGCGCGGCTCAGGTTGACCAGAGTCAGCGGCACCACCTTCCTGCAGTTCTCGGGCAGCGTGCCAAAGTCCAGCAGCCCGGGCTCCTGCAGCAGCAGCTCGACGGCTGGGCGTTCGGACACCATCCGCAGCCGCACCCGACAGGTGTGCCGGCCGGCCGGGCCGCTCGTCCGCCGCTCAATGGATTCCACACACAGGGTGAGGTAGACAGTGATTCGCCCGGCCACGCGGGGGATCAGGGTAACATGCACGGCGCCCTCCTGGTGGCCATCCAGTAGGGTGCGCGTCCGAAGGCTGACTGTGAGCGGATCGGAGACCTTCTCCGCTGGCAGCAGGCTGTCGTTCAGCTCCACGCTGGACACACTGGGTATCAGCTGCACCCAGTGTGCAGTGCGGTTCACCACCGGCACACACAGCTCCGAGCGTATGTCCGTGCACAGAATCTCAGGGTGGGAAACCTCGGTGGGGGCCATCACTAGCTCGTCACCGTCAGAGCTGGTTTCTGTCGCCGGCGTGTCTTCTGCCGGGCCAACCGACAGAGGATGGACAGTCTGTTCGGTCTCCCTCTCCGCTCGCTGAATCGGCGCCGGCGGCGGGGCGTGTTGTGCAGTCTCCGCGATCGCTACACTGACTCCATTGGTGAGTTGAGTTCGGTTGTTCGCCTGTGCTGGCTGATCGCGCGTCGCGTCTCCGTGCTGAGTGACCATAGGCCGCTCCGCTATGCGCGAGCCGTCTCGTTGCTTGGCGGATAGCTCCACCCAAGATTGATCAGTCTCTGTCTGTACCTCGGCAGTGGCCAGAGCCGGTAGCTCAGAGATTATCTTGGCATGATCCGATGGAACAGCATCTGATTCTTTCGTAGGTTCTGGTGGGAGCTTCTCTTTGGAGGGCTTCGTGAACGTCAGGTCGGCAGTTTGCACTCCGGTACTCACAGAGGACGTTCGTTTTCGCGGGGCGGTGTTCTCCTTCCCCGGTTTATCATTCTCGGGCTTCTTCTGAGCCGGCGCCACCGCAGCCGTGCTCGTCTGAATCTGAGCCGATCGGGCCGCCGCCGCTGTCACCACGGACGCCTTGGATCCTCTCTGTCCGCGTTCGGTCTGAATCTGTTCACTAGTCACCGTACTCCCGGCGGGCGGCTCGCCGGGCCGCGCCTGGGCGCTGGCCGAGCGCACCAGTCGGTTGTGTCGCTGGCTGGCGGAGGTCGCCGACAGGCCGGTCTGCGCCCCAGAGTCGCGCGTCGAGCCCACGCTGTTGCAGGCACGAAGCGCCGGGCGTGGTCCGGTCTGTCGGTCACCGCCGCTGAGCGCAGCGGCCGGCCGCCGACCCGCCGCCGCCGCGGGCACCGCCGACGGCAGCGCGGGCGGGGGTGGAGGCGGGGGCGGGGGCATGGCCGCCTCACTTTGTAGGAGACACGGGGCGCTCTGGCAGGTGGCCGCCACCATATCGCTTACGTGTCGCCGCACAGGAGTCGGGATCCGACTGCGGCGGGGTCGCGCGGCGGCGCCGGTCACCTCTGCTGACGTGGAGCCGGTCACCGCCACCGCTCGCGGCTGCTCCTCCGGCTGAGTCTGCAGCGGGGCGGCGCTCGACAGAGAGGGCCGAGCCGCCGCGCTGGCCGCTGTAGTCGCCATAGAGCCGCTCGACGTACCCGTCGTAGGACGCATCTCCAAGGCGCTCTCCTCAGGCCAGACAGCCGGCGGTGGCACCAGCACCTCCACATGGGTCTCCTGTCCTGCGGTCCCCGCTGGTGCCGTAGCCGTAGCTGTACCACTAGCTGTCACCGCTGCTGATTTTCCGACATCCCCACAGACCTCTGAGCGAGCCTCCGTACCCGTCTCTGCCCCTGAATCATCATCATTAATTCCTTCACCCCGCGCGCTGTCCGCCTCTTTGCTTGGTTCACTGGTGTCTGCATCAGCCGGTACAATAGGAGATACGTGATCCAGGGACTCACTCGCCACAAACGCAGCCACTGAGCGGGCCAGCGACGGTGTCGAGCTCGGATAGCGCCGCGCCGCCAGAGCCACAAGAAACTCTGGAGAGTCGTAGTCCATCCCGATGTCGGCCAGTGCCGAGCTGGTGGTGGCGGGCAGCGCGGCGCCGGCGGCGGCGGAGACCGGCGCACTGTGGGCGGGGGCGGGGGCGGGGGCGGTAGCGGCGGCAGGCTCCGGCCGCTCCGGCTCCGACTCCGGAGCCTCCTCAGTTACCGCTGCCGGGAGGGAGCCGGGAGCGCGGTCGGACGCGATCGAGTACGTCCTGGCCGACCCGTCAGAACTGGCAGAGTCGGGACACGTTGAGACGGCCGCCGCCCGGGCAGCGGCCGCGGCCGTGGCGGCGATGGCAGCGGCGGCCGACTGGCGGGTCGGCGCCTTCTTTCCTGGCTTCCCGGGCGAGCCTCGCACGCTCCTGGCTGTGACGGCGCGATCACTGTCGTCCGTGGTGAGCTCATCCACTTGGCGACGGATGCCCATGCGCGGCACCCTCCGCCCTCTCACCGCCAGATCCGACTGGGCAGAGTTGGGACGCTGTCGGGAAGCATCTTCCGGTCCCCGATCAGTAGCGTAAGTGGAGACCGGTCGGCGCCGGGCCGCCGCTCCACGGAAACCACCCTCAGTGCCGCGTTTGGGTCCGGCCGGCTGTACCGGTATGGATGCCGATCGTTTGACCGGCGAGCGGCGTCGCGGCTGTTCTCCGCGCGGACGCGCCGGCACGCCGCGGTGCAGGCGCGACACTGACTCGGCCAAACGCGTCGCCTCTTTGGGACCGGTCTTGCCGCTGCCAGTAGCAGCGCCGCCAGCGTCGTCCCCCGGCCCGCCGCCTGTGCCACTGATGGCGGTCTGCGTCTCTGCCGGAGCGCTGGAGCCAGTTGGAGGCACAGCACGGGCCATCTGGTTGCTCAGCTCCTCACTCTCGCCACGCAGCTCCTGCAGGATGTCCGTGACGTTTAGTTCGGTACGGCTGCGGCACGACTCGTCCAGAGACATGTCTGGCATGGCTAGCTGCCGCATCACCGCCTCCACCACCTGCTGCATGCTGAGAGCCGGGGTATGAGCGGACGCCGTGGCTGCATTCAGTTCCTGGAGAATACGTGACACCCTCTCCGGGTCCACGGCTCCCGCTGTAGGCGCCGGGGAAGGTGCACTAGTAGGAGGTGGCGGCGGTGCCACAGCCGGAGTCGGTATTGTCGGAGCGGCAGACGGTGGGTCGGAGGGTATATCCTCTGGAGCTGGCTTGTCGGCAGCCAACTGTGACGGACGCTGTGACTGCTTCGGCTGGTGTGCCTGCTGCTTCTGTTCTGGTGGCGGCTGCTGTCCTTTTTTCTCCGGAGTCTGTTGTTGCTGTTTTGGCTTTGAAAACGACCGCCGCGGCGATACAGGACGCCGTGGAGTTGCCGTACGCCTCGGTGAAGACTGCTTCGGCTTTGGCGACGAAGGGACGTCATGGTGCACCGTCACACTCAATGTGTCGTGGGACCGGTCTAGCGTCGACGCGGCGCTATCGCGTCTCGCCTTGGCATCGCGTTTCTTTTGAAGCTTCCTCTGTCGCGCTACTTTCTCCTTCAGCTCCTGTTCCATCTCCCACTGTTTTCGCAGCGCCGCCTGCTGAGCGCGGGCCGTCTGAATGCGCTCCTCCTGCCGCTGTTTGTGCTCGGCCATCTCCTTCTCTTGTCTCCGCTTCAGCTCGTCGCTGCGCGCCTGCGAGTACGCCTGGGGCCACTCACCGCCGTCCGGCCAGCTCCCGAACGCGCTGAGGTCTTCTGAGAGCGGCGCGGACGTGTCGCGGCCTGCGGGGGACGGCTGCGCATCCGCAGTCTGTCCGTCCTCAGAGTCATCTAGCGGCTGCTCGGATAGCGATATCATCTCAGTGACGGTGAGCTGCTGGCTGACAGTCACCGCCGCCGCTGCCGCCTCCGTCGCCTGCACCACACCGTCCGGTGTCCTCCGACCGGGCATCAGCAGCTGCAGCCGCGCCTCCTCCGTACGGTTCAGCACGTCCACTATCTTGCGGCGCAGGCTGTCACCCAGGGCGGCGCTATGTCTCGGCGGCGGCCGCGGACGGACCGTGGTCGGCGTGGCCGTATCACAGCTGCCGGCCCGACTCCGCTCGGGAGTCAGAGTCATGTCACGCGAGTCCTGCGACGGACGACTGGCGTTCACCAGAGTCACGCTCGCGTCCTGAGAGTCCTGTGAAGCTCGACTCCGCTCCGTGGCCTTCGAAGCTTCCTTCAATGTCTCGCTTTGAGTTCCATTCACCGACTTCTTCGCATGATGCAAACCTGTACTGCCCTCTGTTGACCGCCCGCCCCGCGAATACCGCTCCTCAGCGCTGGCCGTTCTCGCCACCGAGAAACCTCGGCTGCTCGCTGTCGACGAGCTCGCCTTTTCCAGCCGACTCTCTGCATTTTCGTGAATCCCCTGGGTCCGCTCGGTATCACTCTTCTCTGCTGCTCCGTCCTTACCACCCCGTTTGTTGGGGGCCGGACCGGGGGAGACGCCGGTGCCGGTCGAAAAGGTCGTGTCCGGTGCTGAGCCGACGGCAGTCAGCACAGTGTACGTTCCGACTCGGGCAGGGCCACCGGTGCCGTGGATTTGACTGTAGCCAGAGCCGTGGGACACGCTGAACGTTTCACGGGACCGCGGCAGAGCTGCGGGACAGAGAGAGCGGGAGACGAGTCAGGCGGCTGAGTGGCGCCCGGTCTGCATTTTGTCATCGGGAAAATATGGCACGCGTGCTAACGAAACAGAGGAAGTGTTCATGCTCGGTAGATAATTTAACCCTCGCCCGTAAACGGTGTTTTGCCACCTTCGCCCATGCAGGGGGGGGGGGGGGGTTGGTGCGACCCCCCTGGCGTTTGAAAACAGAGCGTCGTAGAGCTTAGCGGAAAAGACCAACGGATTGCTCTCAACGAGATCTCGCGATTGGCGGTATATTTTTGGTCCTAAGTCAACATTTGACCTACTTATGACCGGTCAAAGGTCAAATTTTCGGAAAAATCTAACTTTTTCAGATTTCCGCGCCGATTGCGGCAAAACGGTAAGAGATATCGACTTGAAACCTTCACTATCGTGATCCTTGATCAATTCTCTATCGTTTGGTGTATATTTCGATGTCATAACTCTAAAAATGATGCGTTGGGAGCATCGGAAGTCTGCAAGGCCATTTGTGCATTGGGTCACGTCAGGCGTGTGACGTCACTGACCTGACCCTGACCCAAAATGAACTACAAGAAACAACCGACGATGCCTGAAATGGATAGCAAATTCGAATTCAGGGCATCAAAATACCCCGAAAAGGCATACAAGTGCAAACAGTCATTACAGGTCAACCGAGGTCACTGACCTTACCTTGACCTTTAGTAACCTTCAAAATGTCAACGGACATTGTGCCAATGTCAAATCAGCCAGTTGTGATTCTAAAACAATCCATCAGTGTGTCAGGTCAGTCGGCATTTATACCAATGTGAAGCAATCTCCAATTTAGCGTAAATCTGGCCGGAGGTTGTTCCCTTTATGACGTCATAACTCCGTGACCTGACATGACCTTGACAAAAAAATACCAAAAGTTGCGCAAAGGATGCCCCAAAGGGTACTGAGAATTTGAACAGGCTATCTGAAACGGTTCGGCGTGTAGCTAAGAAAAACCTCAGGGGGGGGGGGGGGGGGGTTGCACCAACATGGGCGAGGGTTAACACGGTTGCAACTTTTAATTTGCAATTCTTAGCAATAAATATGCTTCATATGCTCATGACTTCAAAACTTAATTACGGAATACGTCAAAATTACACAGCGCAAAACATTCAGCGACCTGAAAGAAAATAGCATTTCAATAGGTAGCCAATGCAGGTGCGACTTGAAAAAACCACAGACACACAAATCCCGTTCTCATGATTTCATACTCCCCAGCTGGAAACGTACTGGAGCTGGTTGAATTGAAGTCCTCGTCCGGAAACCGTCCGCTGTTGGATTGCCACGTGGTCTGCACCGTGCTCATGCTGAACCGGGGAGGCTGGCGGAAACGAAAGAACAAGCGGTAAAACATCGGGCGATGGTTCAAATAACCGATGTCATCGATTCCGCAAAGTCAGCTTGCGTTATAACGGCTAACGAGAGAAGAATTCGCTGGAAGGCAAGATAAAAATGCAACTAGGCGTTTCTTTGCTCTGGACTATGGAAAAGCAGCACCCAATATAACTAAAAATTCACCTATATTGTCATGTAACTTTGCTCTGTCCAATAGATCATGTCAATAATGTTGAAAATGTTGTCAAAAACACATCAATTCACTGACACTTAGTTCACACATACCGGCTCAACGTTTGAAGCGTCACCCAGAACTCCCATCGGGTAACTGCCGGCCTTCAAATACTGCGAAATGTTTACACTCTCATCGCAGCCAGAGGGCCTGTAAAATCAAACGGAAGTCATTTGTTCGATTGAATGATACATTTACAGTTTGAAGGGAGCATATTGCCCCGTTGCGTAACCGATAGACAGTGAAGAAAACACCTAAGTGAATAAGGAAACATGAGGCAAGTCCACAACTTACATAAAAGGAACATGTCGAAAGAATCCCACAACATACGCAAAACAGGTGCGAATCCTGAAAACCAGACGTGCAATGGTCGGATAGGAATTGGGTCATTTTTCAAATGCTCCTGTGATAACGTTTAGTTAGGTACTGCCTAGGTCTGTCCATCCTCACTCGAAAACAATCACCACTTCAAGCCAAAGTTTCACCAAAATCCAAAGCAACAAAGCGAGAGCGACGAGCAATCGTACGTGAATTTGGTGTGCGGGTCGTATGTGCCTGACGCCAGCGAGAAGTCGACCATGGGCAGTCCGTTTCTATCCAGACTCTGTTCCGCCTGATCCAGCTCCGCCTTGAACGCCTCCCCTGTCGAGAACAGAGCCACCGATCAAGACAGGTGACCGGAGATGTTTGACAGAGCGCAGAGCAGCCCATTCGTCGGGGAGCTAGTATGTATGTAGATGATTAAAAAGGCGCTCAAGATTAAGTTAGCGACATTTATGGTCCTTAGAAACACCCTCCCCCAAAAAGTTTAACTGACGTGAGAAGAATCGATACGTGAAAATGAAACCGTTATGCATAGATAACATGAATAAGGTTTAGAAGACTTGATTACTCACCACCACTAGCGAATCCTCCGGCGTCAAATTCCTTTTGAAAATCTTCCAGCCCATCAAAACATCCACTGCCAAATCTGGAAAAGGCCGTTTAATTAATGCGTTTCAATCCCCACTCAAACAATCATCACGATGCAGTTGCCTAACAGGTAACATCTATACCGTCGGTTGCCTCACAAGAACAATTTGGCCAAGAAAATATTCCCCAAACAAATTATCTTCGTAAGCAAATGGAGACGTTTTAATTTTAATGCTGTTTGTATTAATCGTAGTCATTATCGCTCAAAGTGAAGCAAATGCGACAAAACAGCTGTCGATATTTGTTAAAATAAAAGCGCGCGCAAAGGTCTTCCTTTGAGCAAAATCAAACAAAAGCACTTCTTACGGTAAAAATCGAGAAAAGTAAGAAGGCCAAAATACAACCTAAACCACGAAAAATACGGCGCTTATTCAACCCACAATGTGAAAAAGCCTTTTACTAATTAAAACACACTCAACTAAATTCCTTCTGTGGTTTATGTTTATTTGGGCTTTAGGGCGCGTCGACTGCGGAGGTCATTTTGCGCCCATTTTCCTTCTGTGGGTATGCTTCTGTAAACGGCACAATAAATTGTGCAATAATACATAGTATACCATCGGTGTAATTCTTTGCGTCATCTGGACTGGATCGGCCCGTGTCTGGCCTTACCCGAAACCAGTATCGTCCTGGATGCCCGGCAGTGATCCGGGGCTGCGAGCGGCTCCGATCGAGGTGGATCGCGCCGAGATCTGCTGACCGCTGATGTCCGCCTGCTGCACACACCAGCGATACCGACATCAGCACGATGCAAAAAATAAAGAGCGGTTATTTACCAACATATTTAATTTATGTCGATGAATCGACGAACTATTTCACACTATTTAAGTTCATTCGAAATCTGCTTAAATAATACATCCGTAAATGTAATAATAATCCGTAATAAATCGTTACTCCTCTCACTTCTGAACACAAAATTTTAGGCATACTACCCAATCGCCCGATATAAATTCAGCACTCATTAAGTTTCACACACCCCCTTCGCTCCCTCCCCACCCCAGCCTTCCCTCATCTCATCTCCCTCAGCTCGATCTACTCACATCAGCCGCCGGGACGAAGAGACGCGGTACGCGTGAGGTCAGGGTACCGTCGGCGGCGCCCAGTCCCGTCTCACTGATGGAGTCCAGCGGGAGACTGAGGTGGAGAGAGCTCATCAGCGACCCGCCGCCGCCGGCGGCGCCGGGCACAGCGGCCGGCGGCGGCGACGGACGCAGGTAGCGGGACGCCAGCAGGAGGCTGCGCTCATCGGCGGGGGTGGCAGCGGAGGCGGGGACGGGGGCAGGGAGCACGGGGGACAGCGCGGCCGGCGGAGGTATGTCGGGGTGTTTGATATCCTGTGACTCTACCGCGCGCGGCGCCGGTACATCGGCCGACAGCGTCGCCAGGGGGCTGACCGCGCGCGGCTCACCGCCGGCCGCCGGCGACCCAGGACTGGCCGGGAGGCAGAGCGCGCTCACACCGGGAGGCGAGAGGAGCGCCGGGGAGAGGGGAGACTCGGGACAGGAGCGGGTCACGGGGAGGGGCGACTGGGCACCGTCCGTCGGCGGCCACAGGGAGCTGGGGTCTAGGAACGAGAGCGTGCTCTGGTCAGTGGCGAAACCGCAGCGCGATGAGCCCTCCGTCCTGAAACGGAACCGATGTTGTGTCAAAAAAACAGCGCACAGAACGTAGGTATCTGGCAATCTACCACAAACTACATACTAGCCATACAAGCTAGGACGAATCAGCAGCACATCGGGTACCTAAGCACTAAGCAGTTACGATCGACAATCTACGTGAAGCATATAACGACCGCTGGCGCTAAGCCACTACTACGCGTCACCAGAGTAATAGTGGCGTAGTATCGCCACGGCTCATGGTATGATGATAGATGACCGAACGGCGAACAGCGATGAAAAGTTGTCCGCTTTAGCTAAACTGCGATCCATAGTGTTGAATTATGATGCGATTACGATCGATACAAATTACGATACGATAATGAATATCATTCGCGTTGTAATAAAAATAGCTACCACTGAAAAGCCACTAGATAGTTTTAAAGTACTCAAAGTTTCTGGGCCCTTTTTCCACTCAGTCGCTGCCACTACCACCCTAGGATTTTCAGACAGCCGTCCGTTCGAGCCCGCTAGGAGCAGCTAGCTAGCTAGGAAGGCTAGACCCGTAAAAATTACTGCTAAACAGTAGATACGACAGGTGGGTCTAAGGAAAGCACGGCAGGGCTTACGAGAGGCATGGGCGAGCCCGTAATAAAGTAAACTCGACTGAGTTCGTAGGAAGAGCGGCTGAGCCCGAGAGCCGCTTAGTTTACCTGTCAGCGGGGCTGGCAGAATCCAGAGCAGCGCTGCGCAGGTAGCGCGAGTCTATACCGCCGTCAGCATCAGCCTCGTCCTCCGCCTCAGACCCATCTGTGAGCGAGAGAGAGCGAGGGAGAGAGAGAGAGAGAGAGAGAGAGAGAGGAGAGAGAGAGAGAGGAGAGAGAGAGAGAGAGAGAGAGAGAGAGAGAGAGAGAGAGAGAGAGAGAGAGAGAGAGAGAGAGAGAGAGAGAGAGAGAGAGAGAGAGATCCGTCAGCTGATATCGAAGCGACCAACTGTGCTGATGTCGGGAAACAGTGCAGATGGTGCGACACACGTCATGATTTGACTAAAACTCAATTTACGATTTGCACCGATATCAACATTTTGAATGGATGTTCAGGAAGCCCGAACAACTGCTTTTGTAAACAAGGCTTTTGACTTTTTCTTCTAAGATACAGGTATCGTGACGTGGGGAAGTCGTCAAATATGACGACAATATGAATTAATGAATAAGCGGCGAAAGCTTTCAGTTGTTATCTTCGTTTCTTATTTTCTATCATTGCGTTTGATTTTTTTCAAAGTTGGTAATCCGGATATATCGGATGCATGGTGAAAGTCAAATATTTATTGTTTCACAAAACACTCCTCGTTTTCAAAATAAGCACGGCAAAAATAATCTGAAATGAGTAGTGTAGATGCGGAAGCCAATAGGACTAGGAGAAAGCCTGGTGCGCAGCTTGACGATTAGGGACAATAATTGAATATCACCGTTACGCGTGACCAAAGTTATCGCGTGGCTATCTAATCTAATATAAAAGACAGATCATCCGCTTGTTGTAGAAGTTGAGTGGGAACAAGGAAAAATAAAAAAGCGTAAACTTAACCGTCCATAAGAAGCGTTGTTTCGTTAAAACGCATCAACACCGGCATAAAATTGATAGCGGATGACGTAAATGGTACATGGATCGACATATGCAAGGATGGTTACTGGCGCATTTATTCGCTGAAAAGCGGCGAGGAAGTGTGGAAACATTGCGACCTTGTATCGCAGCTGTGTAGGTGTACACAAGGCCAAATAATGTAATGCGTAATCCGTGACCTATGGATACGAGGGGTTTCCGAATCAAAGATGAATTCCAGTTGCCTTTTTCTTTATCTGCTCATACCAGGGGATGGCAGCAACTAGTGAGTATTCGCCCGCCAAGCCGACCGGATCCCGGGCCGCAGATACACGGGCCTGATCCGTCGGACTTCGCCTCATAGTCCAGAACATCCCCGACGAACCGGGCCCAATATATTGCCATTTCCCTCGTGAGAGTATCGGAAGCTCCACCACTTGGGACAATGATAGGGAGAGTGCAGATACGGCCACTCATCTTGCACTAGTGTATGACTCGTAGGACGACATTTACCTGTACACTCTCCCTCGCTGAATGTGGCATCCAAAGCGTCATCGTAGCCCGTGTTGTCCAGTCCATTTTCGGAGACGGCCTCTTCAAAGCTGAGCATGCCTGCTGACAAAATAAACATTTGACAGCCAAATAAGTGTAAATATATTAGCCTCCCAAATGACAAGCATTTAGTATTTCTTTCAATCACCGAACATTTTGATTTCAACACACTTCCAGGAGGCGGGGAATCGTGATTCGATTATTATCCAGCGAGATCAAACCGCCCAGGGCCAGAGGATGGTGTTTGAACAGGCGGGTTTTCGCAGATATGTAAAAACGCCGGCGCTCTGGCACACCTTCTGATGCATCTCCTCTGCATGTGAAAATTTCAGACCCGGGTCCCCAAGTCATGTTCCCAGGTCCCATCACGTGACCAACCTAAAAAGGCCCAATCATAGCGCATTGAACGCTGCTCAACGAGAGAAACACCATGTCGGTAAAATACACGTAATACAAACTCGGTGTTAAAGTTGTTGCGTAAAAATGCTTTCCATAAAGAAGTTAATTTAAAGAGCTTATGGCCTAATGGTGCTAAACCGTCAACTTAAAGTACTTTCGCATGACTATTGATGCTCCTTCGAACGTGACTTTCCCACCGCTCGTCGTTACGTGGCCCAGGAGCCGAGTTAGAAGGAAGGCGGGGGATGTTCGAATATTCCCCCTAGACCCGGCGAAGGCTGCGCCGGTTATATGGCCTTGGCTGCGCCTAGCACCGGCCCGGCGAAGGTTGCTTATTGCCCGCCAGCCGCCAATTGTGGTCCCCATCGTACAAATTTGCACTGCTCATGGTATTTTCAAGTTCCGCTCTGGTTGTAGCGCGACCCACGACCAGGGATGCGGAGCCGTGGAAATTTCAGACGGCTCCGGCTCCGAGTAAAATGGTCCGGCTCAAGCTCCAATGCTCTATACATCCCCTATGCAATTAAATAGGGGTGGAAGAAAAAATACGATGGGATTGGTGCAAGTTGCTTCTGTATTTGCATAACAAGGCTATTTTTATGTTTTGAATACTGCATGTTTTACTGCCTTGAACTGTCAAATCGAACTGGGTCAATAATTTTCTCCTCTTCAAAAAAAAGGAGCCGGAGTCGCCCCCTTTTTTGACGGTTCCGGCTCCGGCTCCGGGCTATATTGTTTCACGGCTCCGGCTCCGGGTAAAATATGCCGGCTCCGACGACTCCTGCTCCTGCTCCGGCTCCGTACCCCTGCCCACGACCCGCTGCCCTCCCAGAGAGTTGGGTATTACCATGGTCCATGACTGAGCGCAACTGTCAAACCGAAGGGAAATGCCATCTGGAACCGTCCGGCCGTCAACCGCGGGGGAGGGGGAAAGCGAGCAGCGAGCATTTAACGAGCTGAACACAATGAGACCATTTAACCTTGCAATATCAGATGCACGCTTCATCTGCCAGGGTCGATTAATTGCCATAATTGTGTCTCCCAGACCCCAACCACCTCGTCAACCCCTGGGAAGGGGTATTACTTACCGTAACTGGGCCGCCCAGGAGCCGCGGCAGAGGTGCGTGGCTCAGTCTCCTTCACAGGAGAGAGTGCTGGTCGTGTCGAGGGCAGCGAGTCATCCTCCAGCAGACAGCCTGACAAGCCTGGGGTCAAGAAACATGCGTTTTCAAGTGTATGATTGACCATATATTCCAAATGAAATGTAAGAGGCATAGGCAAATATTAGAAATATTGAAGTGATAAGCAACTGGATACAACTGGTATTGAAAGGAGTGGAAAAGTAAAGTACATAGAGATAGCAAAGCAAGAAAAACAAGCTGAACCAACCAGCAACTGAGTCTAGTTTGATTAGCCCTAGGGATGACTGGTCTGAAGATCTTGCAGAGAGCAGCCCAGAACATTCCTCTGGTTCAACATTGCCCATTGTCAAACATGGGTTAGGGTACACCTGAAATCAGATAGAAAAGGGAACATTAGAATGGCATGTGTCTAACTGCACTGGTAACAACAAACTGTCTAGAAATATGTTGTTTTGAAAGTATCTCCAGATATACTGAATAAAATGACTGGACACCCTTATAAACAATAGACATCCAAAACAAAGACGCGGAATAAGAAGGTGCCTGATACACATACCCACTGATTGGCACTCTGCAGTCAAAATCATCACTAACAATTTCATACAATATCTATTTGCATCTTCATACTGGGATCCCTCGGAATCTGGGATGATAGGAAGCAAGACAGTCGGGCAAACTGCAGGGAGGCAATCTAAAATAAGATTAATCTAATTTCAGATTATGACGTCACGAAAATGGGCGGAGCGATGACCATATAAGGAGTGATAATCAATATTTAGATTATATTTCCGACATGTCCACATTCAAACCCTTCATAACCATAGAAGAACTGCTCATAACCGCGATATTTTTGGCTGAGTGACAAGAGAAAACTCGATCCTACACATTGTGAACTGGCCAGAACATTTGAGATTGGACTTTGGGAGTTATGACTTGAAAAGTCAAGGTCACCGAGGAATGGGCAAGTGCATTCATCTGTTTTTACTCCTGTTTTATCGTACTCATTAAATGTTCAGAATATTTTTTCGGCATATCTGAGATAAGAAATATTCAATTATTCAATCCCACTATGAAAAGATGTGCCAAATACAACACATTTATTGCAATTTTGCTACGGCGATTTACGGCCGCGATCTAGCTATGTCCGTGGCATGGTGTATCCCCTCGGTAATAATTTTTTCCCGACGGTGTTTTTCGATGGAATAGTCCTTAAATGGTAGCAAAATAATGGTAACGTCTTATTCACCCAACAAAATTAAATTTGTTAGGTAGAAGTGTGGCGTTGCCGCGCTATCAGCGTACAAAACCGGTGAGTGTGTTTGATACGAAAGTGACGCAGCTTTACCCTCAGTCATTTCAACCTAGTTTTTTCGCGAAATATTGTAAGACATGACAATTTTTTGTTATTTTTGACAACTTTAGACATCATTCAACAAATCCTGAGTCTTTGGTGCCATTTCATCAAATACCTTTGTCTGAGTGAGTAGAAATGAGTTGCTCGGACACCTCTCTGAAAATGTAAACATTGGATTATGCTGTCATATTTCCAGATATAATCATGTATTTAGATTGTTAATATTTTTTCTTGAAATGTCAGTCTATGTGTGTGGTGTGGGGTGCAGTTTTTACTTATAGTTGCAATGCTTTGAAAGTTATACAGGGCGTTGCAGATAAATCCGACACTTGGAAAAAATGTGTTTATTCGAGTGCTATGCTCACGATGAAAAATTGGGCAGTATGTTACATCTCTATGATCAATTGCCTCCCCCAAAACTTAAATACAGGATCGCCAACGGACGCCCCCACGTCTTCCAGCAAGACTCCGCCCCGGCGCACAAGGCCAGGACGACGCAGGCGTGGCTGCTCAACAACGTCCCTCACCACTGGTCGCCGGACTTGTGGCCGCCCTCCTCACCTGACTGCAACCCCCTCGATTATTTCTTCTGGGGCGTGATCGAGGCCAAGACCAACAAGCACGCACACAATACCGTCGACTCTCTCAAGGCCGCCATCGTGGCAGAGTTCGCCGCCGTAGACAAGGACACGATCGCCAAGGCGTGCGAATCATTTCGCCCTCGGCTTGAGATGGTCGTCGCCGCCGACGGCGGTTACATCGAGTAGAAGTGCAGCATATGACTCGAACTGGTGCTGAATAAAATCCCTGGCCTGTGTGTGCAATATTCATGCTTTCATTGCCGATTTCGTATTTTGCCTCTCAAGTGTCGGATTTATCTGCAACACCCTGTATGGGTATTTTAACCTGAAACTCAACAGTACGTTTGAATTATTCAAATTTGCATGCCCGGGGCCAAGGCAGTGCCCAAGAGGGCTGCAATATATGGCATTGCTGGGGAATCAAACAAGGTACCTAGGTACCTACCCTTCCAATAATTGTTAAGGGCCATAGGTCCCAAGGGAGACCAAAGCTGAGTTACCTCTGTGATTACGGAGGTGCTGCTGGCAACGACCTGGGACGAAATCATTATTAGGCCAGGTGGTTGTACATTAAGTTGTTATTCCACATTCACGCAGGGTTGGCAAAGTTGCCGCTGATTGGTGTCTCCAGACACTGAGAAATTTTGTACTCAGTACTCATTACTGGAAAATAATGATTATTTTGTTCTCACTTTTCAGGAAATCTACAAGACATCACCAATGAAAACAGCAGTAATACCTAATATAAAGAACAAAGAAAAGAAGCCTTAGCACCGATATGAAGAGTAATAGGATTTACCGTTCCTTGATATTTCATTTTTTGAGCGGTATGATGCTGAAGTGTGAATGCATTGTAATGAGTGGTGACTGGTGACTCTGACTTGTGAAATGTTAATTGAAATCAAATACAAATATATTCATAACTGGAAGCTACGTTGCATGAATAAAGAGGTTTTAAATGGTCATAAAAGTAATCACTCAGTATGGCGTAGGTACCAGCCAAATAATCCATGAATTATAATTGGTAGGTAGGAACCTCAATCTGAATCACAAATGAGCAATGGCAGACGATATCTAAGTTAGATAAAATCACCAGTAGTACCAGCCACTGAATTAGTAGGTTAAAACAAGAATAAGCATTAGCAACCATCAAAACTTACCAAAAGTAAAAACTTGCAATCACTAGCATTAGACGGAGCCTACCACACACTATAAAATTACCATTACCACGCGTCCACAAAACTTTCGAGACAAATACCTAAGATCTGCGTCGTAAATGCCTTGGTGAGATTTCGCCTAGTTGGCAAAATTGACGTTCTTGGGGTCGGAGCCTAAAACCGAGCAATTTTGAGAGTTCATCTTATTCAACAAATTATGAATGTTTAGACAGTAACATGTAACAAAATTGTCAAAAATCAAATCTTCAAAGCCCTAACTAATCATCTTTGGCATTTTATACCCTTTGAAAAAGAAATTGTAGCAAAATTTTCGGTTTTAAAATATCTATTTTTTCACGGTCACAACTTATTCAAACTCCAAAAAAATTTTGAAAACGAAATTAGTTTTTTTTATTTTTTTTACTGAAATTCAAAGCAAATTCTTTGTAGATTTAGCACACGGCGTTTTGATGTCATTGTATGCATGGTTGATGAGAAAACGTATACTGAGATGGGATCTTCAAATATTTTTGCGCCTCTCCAAATGAAGTCCTTAATTTAGCAGCCGCATCTAGCTTGTATCAGGGCATGAGCCCGCGACCGCCAGGGAAAGAGCGAGGCGAGTACAAGTAAAGGGAGAGGACAGAGGGTGGGGAGCCTGAGGCTCGGCCCGAGGCCAAAGCCCGAGGATATGGAAGCATGGAAGCGACGCAAACAAGCCGGCGCCGGGGGAGGGACACCCCCGCCAGCGAGGGTTCTTTGTCTTGCTGCCGGCGTCGCTCGACGATCATTGCTGAGTGATTTGTTCATTGTTGTAAGTACCTAACTTACCTTGCAGTATGTAGGATATAGGTACCTACGATTTATGAAATCGAAAAGTTGCAATCTCATCCAGTTCGGGTTGGTGTGCAATGTGCTTACATGTAAACCTCGCGACCTGAGAAGGCTAGGATTTGCATGATTTTTAATTCTGACATGTCTTTGTGTTTGTTGTCTGTAATGGTGAACACAGAACGGACATCGGCATCATGATCCATGGGCATCGTTTTCTATAGGCTTGGTAGGGCGCCAGTGCTACCAATAACAATAATTTCAGAATTTTAACATTGACATTAATCTTATGACAGTGCATGGCAATTGGCAAGAATGGCTTTGCTAGACGCTATCCTAAAATTAATAATTAATCTTGCGTACAAATTTGAAAAGTGATGTGATGCCCATGCCATGCTATCTAGTATCTTTGTGTTACTTTATGCCAGACTTACCAAACCAAAACATTCAGGACCACAACCAGTGCTCTTACGCCCTCCCACCCACCCTGTGTTTATAGGGCTACAGATGCAGGGCAAGGTGGCAGCCCAACAACCTCAGCATCAGCAGTAATGAGTCAAAACGTAAGTTTGTTTCCATGATTCTGATAAGCATTATTGACTTTTATGAATGCTATTAGACATTTCCATAGCAAAATGAAATACAAATATGTGGGTCTCAAATTTTTTTCCTCTTTGGATGTCCGGAATTGTATGTTCTCAATTTCTTGGTGTTTTTGTTTATCCAGATAGACTACTGGATCAAGTGTCATTGTTTGTGTTGTGAAAATCAGTAGGTACCTACCTTTTGGTGCTGCTTTTGTAGACGATAATGAAATAGGTACCACTGGGCACCACTCGGTATGAAATTGAGGTGCACTTAATGCTTTTATCAGTTTTATGTGAAATTTGAAAGTTGTTTAGTCTCACATAAATAAGATTTTACTTCACTTTTCCCTTGCAGAGAATCCCATGTGAAATCATCATTGAGTTGTAAGTGATTGCATGTGATGGTAATGATGCCATGATAATTGGGCTTTTTATGATGGTTGGTGGCAGGTTGACATTTGACAGCTGGTGTCAGGTTTGTGTTTCTACTTTATAGCTGGGCTGCAAACATTTATTTGATGCATGTGCTTACTCACTCCTTAAAGTGACCATCCCACCTTAACATAAGATTTGAGTTGAGACAGTGTTTCAAAATTTGTTGATTTGGGTGGGAAGCAACATCCAAATGAAAATTATTTTGCACTCTCACCTACAGTTTTTAAGAACAATTTTGCACTCTCAATTAAACAGAAAAAAGTATTTGCGTGGATGGTCGCTGTTTATCCTGCATTAACACATTTGTATAGAAATGAATGTTATCAATATTAATTATTTGTTCATTCTTTTTGGGCCTATCTGACCAGCGGTTTTCCACCCTCATCCCCGTTTTTTTTAGAGGAATTTCTAACTTCCTATCCCTTTAAATATTTTGATATGAAAACTAGCTTTAACCCTCGCCCGCACATGCCATTTTCCCATCCTAGAACGCACATGGGGGGGTGTGGTTGCCACCCCCCCCCCCCGCGCCATTTCGTTCCTGTTGGAGATAGAGCTTCACGGTAAAGATCAAAAAGATTCTTTGGGAAGAGACGAATCCAATGATACCCAGTTTTACCTTCTCAGGTCAGTCATTGACCTTCCAGGTCAGGTCAAACTAAAAAATGTTGCTGTTTTGGGTCACCGTTGGATATCAAGTGCGCTGCTTATCAAATACCGATGACGATGCTGTTTTCTGGTGCCAGGCCAGCTAGAACCTCTTTGTCACACTATCCGACCAGGTTTTTGCTGCTGAGGTCATTTCAGGTCAAGTTAGGTCAAGGTCAATTATATGTGTTGTATGTCTGTGTGTGTCTGTGTGTATACTGATGTGTGCACCGATTGTTTAGGTGTCCATATTACATGAGATCATGAAATGAGAAGCTTTTACCAAAAATACAGTCAAAGAAACTTAACAAAAGTAAATTCAGCTTGCCTAAAACGCAATATTCTTAGATGACCTAGGTTGACCTTGACCCTGACCTTGACATCTGACATCGTCGAACAACATGTTTCATGATAGGTGGGAGGTAAGACTGGCAAAAAAGGCCGAAATCAAGGTGTCAAAAGCTCACAAGACCCATAGCCAACGCAAGATATTGGGTATTTGTCATTTGGGTCATGACATGACCTGAAGAACAAGGTCATATCTCCGAAACCAAAAACCACAGAAACTTGAAATTTTCAGTGGACATCAAGAAAGGATAGGGGAGCAGCTACAGGCTTCTAGCTCTAAAAATGTTGAGTGCAGAGCAGAAAAACTACCTGGGGGGGGGGGGGGTGGCAACCCCCCATGTGCGGGCGAGGGTTAAGGGGCATTGTTGTGGTTCTCTGCTTATTCGACGCTGAGCAGAGGTTGTTGAGTAGACACCACCCCTGCAGTGCCCTGCCCCCCCCCCCCCCCCCACCACCAAACCTTTACGCAGTTGGTTGACCCCCCCCCCCCATTAGGTGTATATAAAACATTAGTGGATAAGGGGTAAGTGTTAACTTTCTTTTGCAGTAAAACAAAGTACTTTTTCTTTTCAGGTGCATGACGATGAACGTCCGAGACCTGTCGTCAAGAGTAAGGCTAGTAGGAAGTCTTCTGAACGAATACGGTTCGCTACACGCTCACATGTTAAAGGAACAGTAACATGTCATTTATGCCCTAAGTCAATTTCAACAAAGAATTTCCCACGTCATGTGAAATCGAAACATAGAGAAGCTTACTTAGATGCTATGAGAAAAAATCCCCGTGGTGTTACTGGCTATCTCATAGAGAAGGCTATTGTAAAATCTCGTTCTACAAGGGAAAACGATGACAATGAGCCAGTCACTGTCATTATCACTGACAACGAGCCTGACATTACTGCCAATGCCGAAACACCGTTGGGACAGGGATCCCCTAGTGTACTGATACATACTATCGCAAGTGAGAGAAACGATGTCATGACAACTGAGAGAGACTCCGTTCAATCATCATACCACGAGCACCCATCTCCGGATCGAATTAATCAAGTCTGTGATAATTATCCCGGCCGCACGAGCCCCCCCGTAACTGTGACAGATACCACACAAGAACGGGACACAGCGCAGAGCACGTCGACACCGACCGTACGGCTGCAGCAGGCTGAGTGTATAAGTGAAGGTGGTGCTCAGCAGCCAGGTGTCATGGGTGACGATTTGGTTGAATCCCAGATGTTACGAGACATACTGTGTGAAATTCGTATGCTATCTAGGAAAATCGATAGTCACGACTCTGAATTTGTTTCGCGCGCCTCTCTCAGGAAAGAGATGACTGAGCTTGAGAAAAAAATTTCTCCAGGAGCAGCAAAGGCACGAAGTGCTGACACTGCCAAACAGTTTCCATGGCTTCTCACTCGGGGTACAGGCTCAGAGGAATTAGGATTTTGTTCAACGTGCATTGCTAATAAGGCAACTGTTTCGGCCATGCGAGGCCAGCATAAAGCACTGCGTTGGACAACGGAAGGCGTTTCGCTAAAAAAGAATAGACTTGAAATTATCGCTAGGCATGCAGCCACTGCTGTTCATAAGGCATGCATGCAGGTGCCTGAAGAGCGTGACAGAATACAAAGCCTGTTTGGTTTACAGTGCGAGAAGCATAAACGGCTAGATGATAATCTGACAAGGGACATGCTGATGGCTGCATATCATAACCTGCTATTGGGGCATTCTTATGCTGCATTTGAGTCACTTATGAATAGATTGTTCTCAAATATGATGTCTACAAAAGAAACATTCTCACACATTGATTGGAACACAAGTCGTAAGGCTGCTGCCTCTGCAATAGACGTTATATATGAAGTGCTTCGAAAGTCACATTGCAGTTTTTTAAAATCTGTAAATCCGACAACAGGACGTCTAAGACACTTCCACATTAGTGCTGACAAAGTCACGGCTGAAAGAACGTCAAGACAGGTAGTTAATATAAGGTTTATTGACGTGGATGGTGCTCCCAAGGTAACAAACTTGTCAGTCGATGTTATCAGAAATAGGGCTTCGGAGGCTGACGCAGCGGAAGGTGTCACGCACGAGTCGGACGCTGTTGGCTGTCTAGAACACATATGTGATGTCCTGACAAAATCAGTCCTAGATCTTTCGCCTCGGAGTGTCGGTACAATGTGCTTCTCCATGAGCTCTGATAAAGAAGCTGTTTATGCAGGACAACAGTCCGGTGTAGCGGTAAGATGGCGTGAAAGATTCAATAACAACGCATTTCTGCATTTGCTTGACAGAGCCCATAAGGTAGAATTATGGACTGACAGTGTTTTTAGAAAAGACGAATTTCAGTGGGCAAGAGTCTTCATCAGATCAAATGTTGATAAAGTGGTAGGGGCAATTAATCGGTCATCAAAACTTATGCGATTGGCTCGAAGGATCGATCCCACATTTACTGTTCTCTATAGAAATGTTGACACGAGATTTATTGAGTACACTGTACTAGCGATTAATTCAATTATCAAACAGTATGGGAATGTAGTTATGACGATAGAGAATGATGGGCGCCGTGATAACGATCCAGATAAACTTCAAGCCCTAGATGTCTTGTGCGATATCGATTTCATTCCTACCGCCCTGGTGCTGTTATATGTCTTAGATATTGTCAAGAAAGTCAGTAAAGCTGCACAGAAAGCTACTTATTCTTTGTGGGATGATCGTAAAGCGATAGATGCGTGTCGTCTTGCTCTCCAAGAAGCTTGCGACGGCAAATCCAATCCTCTGATACGGAAACACGGTAAAGAGTTCCGTAAAGGACGGTTCAACGGATTCGACTTCGAAAACGTGAGCTTATTAGTCACTTCTCATAAACGGAGTACTAGAATCGGTAGCAGTTACCATTCAACACTCAAAGACGCCCTCAAACGAGCTATGGAAAGGCAGGCTCAGCTAGCCCAAGCTCTTCTTGATGAACTTGACGCCTTTTTGGACGTTACAGAGGTTGAAGATAAAATGATGAAAATTTTCGATATTCCCACATTTCCTTTGCACGACAAGTTGGCTTTGAAACAATTCAGGAATAAGGAGCTTCGCGAAGTAGTCAAGTTCTTCTGTACTCACAGTAACATACGTTTTCCAGGGAAACATAGTTCCATGTGCCGGCACGAAAAAGAATGCAGGTGCGTTGAAGACCAGTATATCGTTTTTAAGAACCGCGTATCTGGTCAAATTCAGTTACGTGCTGAATGGTATGCAGACGACAATGGTGTAAAGATATTGTCGGTCGGATTCATTCTACATGATTTTCTAAGGCCCTCGAGTCAGCTGCACGTCAGTATTCCAGATGTTATTGAATTGATGGAAATAGCAGTGTTGCTATGTCGATCACAGTCTGATACGGAAAGAACAGGTAAATTAGTCAAGGATCTTTCGGAAAACAGATTCGGTGGCAAGTTTAATGAACTGAAACCGCTGGAGAAGGACAGGTGTGCTAAAGAAGTTTACATCCGTGAGCTAGGACTTGAATTACATGATCTACCAATTGATGCCATTAAAGAGGAGTGGTCAAAGTTTCATTATGGTGTACTTAAAAAACGAGGCAAGAAAACCCCTGCTTACCTTCGTAAGCATCAACCATCGAAAGTGAAATTTATGACATCTTACCATTTGGACCAACAGCCCAGAGAAGCAGGTACCACGTCAGATGATGTTACGCAAGAGGATCGTAGCGTGGGCTCCCCCGTGCTGACATCAGATAACAATGAAGGTCTTGCGGGTGATAGTACAGTGAACACAGATTCGAATCTCCGTACAGATGTTGTCCACGCTTCTAGTGATGTACACGCTCATAGTTCTTCAGGTGAAGATCATATGTCGCAGAGCATTGGTGAAACTGCCTCTGAACATGCTGATGTTGCGTCAGATGATAATGCTATGGAAGTTGATGATTTTGTTCAGGCTCGAGCGCAAACTGACAAAGAGGTGTCATTTGAACAAAGTGAACCACAGCAACTACGATCTCAACGACAGGTAGATGTTAATGACTCAGATAACGACCCAGATGATTTAGATTCGCCAATTGCATCTGGGCATTCAGTGGAACTAGCAGCAGTGACAAAGTGGAAGCAGAGTTCGATCCTCACGTTTATAAAAAGCAAGCAGAACGTTTCTAAACCCCCGAAAGAGCCTGAAGCTGCCAAATCACCACTGATTGATTTAAGGCATGAGAAGGAGCACAACGAAATAGAGCTTCGTGATAAGCGCAATGAAAGTGGACGTAGTGTTGGATCACCGACTTCCCAGGCCCGGCCATCGGAAATGTTTGCTGTTGAAGACGACACACGTTTTTCCGAGATGAGTACTACTAATATGTCTCCAGGTGGCGATGACAATGATAATGCTGAACAGTATTCCTTTTCGGATGCCGTTCTTTTTCATGCGCAACAAACTCCCAGGGGAATGATCAACCGCCGTAACGACTGCTATCTTATAACTGTTCTCCAAATTCTTCCTTTGTTGAGGATAAAAAGAGGTGGCTCGGGCCATGATCATTATGCAAATTTATTGATAAACAATTTGCGTGATTGCTATAATTCCGAAATATGTTCCGATCCAGGAACCATCAAGGGTATCCTTGCAAAAAAGTTTGAGATATTCCATAATGACGAACAACAGGACTCGTCGGAGGCGCTAGAATGCATTTTTAAGGTATTCCTAGAAGGCGGAATGAATATCGACAGCGCTAGAATAGATACAACAACAACATTGAAGTGCAGACATTGCTCATACTCATCAGACAAACATGTAAATCAGCATCAGTTACATCTTTGGTGCAATAAAAGAAGTACCGTGTATGAATGTTTGAGTGATTACTGCTCAGCAACAATTTTAGACGACTTCAGTTGTGGCAACGATGAATGTTCTGGGCGTGGAGGGGCACACACGACATCCATCTCTTGTGAGCCTGAAGTCATGGTACTGAATATGCAACGTCCGGATTATGACAGGCGTCAAAAAATTGCACTTGATTGTCCTCTAGAGGGACTTCGTATACCAGGCGGAAATAAAGCTTATCATTTGGTAGGTGCCATATTACATTGGGGAACGAGGGAGCATGGACATTACCAATGCCTGATAAGAAGAGGCGAGTTTTTTTTCAAATGTGATGACGAAAAAGTGAGCAATGTTAATCAAGAAACAGTTAAGGAACTACTTTCTTATAACGCATGCATCCTAATCTATCGTATGATGCAGTCTTGGCGCTGACAGGAAGTGCAAACATACCTCCTAGCAGTGACATATTACCGGTATTTGTCATTCGGAATCCGAGTCAGCAGAAATGGCCGTTACTGTCAAGTAACTACATCCGGATCGGACGTTAGTACTTACGACTGCATTTTTCTACAATACCCATGACGTATTATCGTCTGGCGGGTGTAGAATACATCGGGATCAGACGTGAATAATAATGACAGCTTCAGTGTCTACAATACCCATGACGTATAATCGTCTGGCGGGCGTAGACTACGTCTGGATCAGACGTGAATAATCATGACAGCTTCAGTGTCTACAATACCCATGACGTATAATCGTCTGGCGGGCGTAGACTACGTCTGGATCAGACGTGAATAATCATGACAGCTTCAGTGTCTACAATACCCATGACGTATAATCGTCTGGCGGGCGTAGAATACATCGGGATCGGACGTGAATAATCATAACAGCTTCAGTATCCAGTTCCACAATACCCATGACGTATAATCGTCTTGCGGGCGTAGACTACGTCTGGATCAGACGTGAATAATCATGACAGTTTCAGTATCTACAATACCCATGACGTATTATCGTCTTGCGGGCGTAGAATACATCCGAATAAGATGTGCATTGTCATACTCGTGTGTGTGTCTTGTTTGTGTGTGTGTTGTGTACATGCTGGTGTTGTATGCTGGAAAGGGCGGTGGCAGATTGGAGGAGGGCATGTGAGTGATGCATGCAGGTGCGTTACTGTACTTCACTTGTTAGGGTCATGATGCTGTGTCACTTTCAGCATGTCTGCCTGTTCGTGTGAATGTGTGTGGCGTAATGTGTTACCCTTGTTCACTGCATTGGTCATTGTTCATTCGTATTGTCCGTCTTTTGGACGGGCTCTAGACGTAGCTTTTGCGTTAATTTTTTTTTTTTAGTAACGGTGCAGCAAATGGGCATCAATAATTTCTCTACGGAATAAGAATAAGCTGCGTCTAGTGCGGGCAGCGTGGTACATGAATGTATCTCTTGGAGCAACCTCCACAGATATACCGCTTTCATCGCCCTTGATAGGTACATTCATGTATCATTCCATCCGGCTCCTCGCGCCGCTGCCTGGGGTGGCTGATTTTGCCCGCCACGCTGAGAGATGGAAACATGTGAGAAAACGTTTTTGATGTGCCTCAATCCGCCGACATCTCCCCTTCAACGGCTAAAAAATAACAAATGCGATAAGTATGATCTATGACTGACTCTACTGCACTTGGCGAAGAATACTGAGTAAAACCTTAACCATGTGCTATGGTATGATTATCGATTCCCTCATCCCAATGTAGCATGAACCTTAACACCAGACCCGATATTCCTCGACGTGTTTCTAACTGATTATTTTCCAGAGGTTTCAACCTTTGTGTCTTGTTTTGACGTTTCCAGGACGGGGGGCGGCCTCGGGATCGGTCGCTGGTTCTGCGTACCGGCAGAGAGCCCTACCGGAGCCGGCGCGGAGGCCACCGGCCAACACGGCAGCCGGCGCTGTGCGCGGAGGTGCGGGTGGCCGTGTTTGGTAACTCACACGCCATCCGCGCCTTCGTGCACCCGATCGCCGAGGACGCTTCCCGGCACATCGGGCGGCACCGTCTCGACGTCAAGTGGGTGCGGCCGGACGGCGGCACGATCGGCGGCCTCGGTGGCGGCTCCAGCGAGGACTGGCGTCGTCTGGACGCCGCCACCCATGCTCTGGACGGGGTCTGGCCCTCCTTCGCAGTCATCTGCGTTGGCGGGCCGGCCCTCGTCCCGAGGCGGGGTGACCGCGTCCAGGGAGCACCAGTGCCTCTGCTCGAGGACGCCGCCGGGGCCGCCGCTCGCGTCGTCTCCGGCATGGAGCACTGGCTCAGCACCCTGGAGCTGGTGATCCCAGGCACCCGCGCCGTCATCCTAAGCGTCCTGCCGGAGAGGGACCTGTCGGCGGAGGCCCTGGACATGTTCCGGGGCCTCAGCCTGACCCTCTGGCAGGTCGCCAGGCAGCGCGGGGCAGCCTTCCTGGACGTCGAGGCGGTCCTGCGCCGGGATGTCGCCGGCATGGCTCCAAGCTCCGCCACCGCCACCCCGGACCCGGCCGTGCTCCAGGGTGTCACGCCCGGCCACGCCTCCTCCCGCCCCGCCACCGACGACACGGCCCCGGGGCGCGGCACCAGCCGAGCGGCCCTCCAAGCCGCCATAGGCCACCTACAGCTGGTGAGTGTCGAAGAAGTGATGAAGTCTCAGTCATTTATGCATTGTGAATTAAAAAAGAAAGGAATATAATGTACCGAATATGTGCAGTGCAATGTCACACAAATTTGAAAAAAAAACCGGAATAGATGAAATGTATGAAATGTATGCATGAAATGTATTTATGTATGTATGAAATGTAATTTATGTAAATGTATGTATGCCATGAAATGTATGTGCTTGTCGTACTTATCAGTAAGCTTGCTGACAATGTTCAATATTTTCCACTTACCATAACATATTTAAGTTTTGATTTAGCACTGTTTATGTGGGCGGTGGGCCGCAAATTAACGTAGTGGGATATTGCTTTTGACTTTTCCATGAGTGCATAAAGTTTCTGTATTCTGCAAGTTAAAAACCAACCCTGTTCTGTCATCTACACCAGGAGGCTGAGGAGGGCCTGCTACCCAACCGGCTACTCACGGCCTCGCGGGCCGTGGCGTCCGTCGCCACCGAGGTCCTGGAGGAGGCGGAGAGGGCGGCGAGGGAGGTGGCAGCGTGCCGAGCTGCCCTCGCCGAGGCCCAGCGCGCGCCGGTCCCGGACGTCGCCTGGGCCACGGGGTGGGTTCCCGGACGCCCGCCGCCGCCGGACGCCAACGCCGCTCCACCGGTCTCGGCGTTGTATGATGATGACGGCGTCCACCTGACGCCGTCAGCATACAGCGCCATCAGGCGCGAGCTGGTGAGGCTGTGCCTCACCAGCGAGTAGGCCAGCGCAGTGCTGGCCTGTAGCCACGTGTCAAGTGTTTAGCTTTATGTTTATTTAATCTTTCTCTAGCTTTATGTAGTCCAGATATGGTCCATTCTGCTGATATCAGGGATTAGAGATGTCAATCAGATACCAATTTTTTGGTATAACGATACCAACCGATACCGACTTGGTATTTGGTATTTCAATCCAAATGTGTTTGGTATTTTTGTTTGTATCATGGATCCTCGCTAATGTGAAAGGGGCTGTGAATTTGGTTAAAAGGTTGTATTTCCATCATATTTCCTAGTTGGTTCGGTCTCAGTATTTTCCTACGGTTTTGGTTGGTATTTGGTTTGGTATCGGTATTCAGATTTTCTGTAACTGACATCACTATCAGGGATACCTTCTAGAACAGATGGTCTTCATGCTAGTCCTTGGTTCCTTATGACAAGTACAAATCATATGAGGCGAAGGCTGTGATGAGTAGTTGATGTTCGTCATATTTTCTCCAGGAGCGTAGGTAAACATATTTCTGCTCAGGCGTATTAATTTGGGATCTAAGTAGTTTCTCCTGCGTTTTCTTTTTTATAATCATAACGTGATCTTCTAATGTCGTGTTATGGGCGCCGATGACCACTGCAGTCCGGACGCCCAAAAACCTCAAACCATCGCCGTCATCATCATCATCATCATCATCATGGCTTCTTATTCTCAGTGGCATTTATGATGGGACCTTTCGTTCAGCTGATGGCTGACCGCCCGGTGACGACCGTTTGTGTAGTGTTGTGCGACTTTGTGAGCCGGCGGTGGCTGTTTTTTATGGTGTAAAGGTTGAAACAGACTCTCCGCAGTCAGGAAATCGCATGCGAGATCCTATTCAAATGCATTAAATCACGCTCGCATCAATCGTACGCACCTCCCGCATACGAATGATGCGGGAAGGATTTTAATGCATTTGAATAGGCTCTCGCGTGCGATTTCCTGACTGCGGAAAGAGTCTGTTTCAGCTTTTATTGAGCTTAGCTGCCCGACGGCGACCGTTTTTGTAGTAGGTACACTGTGGCTGGCTGCCCGATGGCGACCTTTTTTGCTAATAAAGATAAAAAAGAGTTCGTGTCTCAGTATATATTATTATTCGCAATATATACCAGCAGAAGCAACGCAAAGAAGCAATGATTGAAACACGGATCCATCAGGGTACGACGCGATCGTGAGCACTGGCGCAGCGCTGCCTCGCGACTGGACGGCAGCTATCTTATGTCGGCCATAGTTACATAAATCAACCATAGAGTATTACGAAAACTCGGCGTTCGTTGATTAGCTGGATTAAATGTTATAAAGGGTCGTCTTGGTCAGAAGTCCGCATTCGTGGCTCTCAGTCTCTTCTCTTGTTTTCCTGGCTAGATGGCGCTGGTCGGCAGTCTCGTGAGGAATAGTATAGATGTCGCCCGAAGTCAATGCCATGTTCTTTTCTGAAAGAGAGGCAAAGGCTGTCAAGCGTTCGGTGATTAAAGCTAAACAAGTTTATCAAGTTTCCATGGAAACCGAAAGCGCTTTTTATGTTAGTGAGCGCTACTAGCGCGCAGTGAAAGAGAACCCATACCCCTCATGCTCCTCAATGGCGCATTGGCCGCTGTTCAGTGAAGGCGGTGGAACTACAGGCAAAGTGCTCTTCAAAAGGCAGGCGCGTGGTGTTGGTGTGAGGCGCGGGCACGTAAGGCGTATTGGTCGTGTGAAATCAATCAACCACTGCACGTAATTGCCGGTAGGTGCAGTGCTACGTGCGAAACGTCGACGATCAGAAATGTATTCTTTGTGTGTGTGTGTGTAACAAAGAGCAACTTGTTCTGAATTGATTCACGTGAGGCTTCGGCACCTGCTGAGTGCTCGCTGCTCGCTCACTTGCGGACGATTGACTGCTGCCTACTGAGGAATATCTATTTTTATTATTAATCAAATACCTTGTTTTCGCTATCATGTTCATCCAGCTGACCAACTTGTCTTTTATGGGCAAATTCTCAGTAGTGTTGTCAGTAGTGTTTGCAGTGCTGAATTTGTCCTTTTTTATCATACTTAGGTACATCACTTTGAATCATCACTTTTAATATTTGATATGCCGTGACTGCATCATGAAATTTTGTACTCACTTCCCCGAAAATTTGTACTCAGACACCAAGAAAAAAAAAGAGAATTCCCACCCTGCATTCACGCTGCCTTATATACCTTAAAAAGGCTTTTGAGCTTAAAAAAACAAATATTTATTGCTAATTTCTGTTGTTTTATTCTCTAAAATAAGTTAAATATACTTACAGAAAGCCTGGTAATGTGCTGTATTTTTCTTTTCTGCGCTAGACTGGCTATTTCCCTGCACACGACGTGGCACTCCAGCGTCTCTTATTGTCGTATCATAATATTGGGGTTTATATCCCCTCAGATGCTAAATATTATAATCTTAATTTAGATTAGGCCAGCTGAATGTAATCTAATTTAAGATTATTCAGCTGATTGTGTAATCTAAAAACAGATTAGTCAGCTGACAACATAATCTTATTATAGATTATTTCCTCATTGAGGCTGATTTTTTAATCTTAATTTAGATTATGTTCCCATCATAATTCAGGAACCCCAAAAATTTTCTAAGAGCTGTTTTGGTGTTTCAGAGGAAGTTTGTTATGTCAACTTTGCTTTGTGAAAGAGTGATGTGATTCTGTCACTCCTGGGCCTTTACACAGCTGTTTCTGCAAAGGGCTGCTCAAATGCCCAAATATGGGCATAAAATAATCTAAATTTTGATTAATCTATATTTAGATTACCTCCCTGCAGTTTGCCCAACTGAAGAGGTAGGTACCTTAACCTACCTATGCGTCCTGCGTCGGGGCCTACCTATGCAACAAGCACCACAAAGCAGTCAATTCAAACATTCAGGCTTCAGCTAGACTTGGAAATGATAATTATCATAAAAATCCGTTAAAATTTTATTGTGAGTCAGGATTTAGACAGAATGAAAGACCCATTTCAATTTTTATTCCAATTCAACGTGAATTCAATTTCAAATTCAATCGCCGATTTGCCCAAAATGACCCCCATATTTACCTATTCGCATCAGGCAGCCTTCCCTCGGCAATGTGACATTAAAAATGAACAACTCCCATCAATCGTGCCACACTTATGATGAATCGAAATTAACAAAATCCAGCATCTTCCATCTTCTCCGCAACCGATATTTTCAAACGAACCGGGCGCTTTCAAGGCACTCCCATTTCAATTTCGCTCCGTTCATGGCTCACACAACATTGCATTCAAAGTTATCAGTCGTCAGCAAAAACAACCGAATCAAAGGACGGGATTCTTTTGACGTCATTTAAGTTCTCTCTTGATTTCTAGTTTATAGTTATGTCCTTCCCTTTTCTTTATCATGTATTAGAAATGTAAAACAAAGTCTTTAAATGATATAGGTTTCAATTTCAAGCTAAAAAAGTCAAAAATACAAAGGAAAGCTAAGAAAACTGATCAAAATTTCACAACGTATGATGAGTTTTGCGAGCGAAGTTTGCGATCCGCAGTTATCGAACGGGTCGCATTTGCCGCACACCGGTGTATGTGCGTATCTTGTGTGTTGTGTGTGCTGTGTGCTGTGTTGTGTTGTGTTTGGTTGTGTTGTGTTGTGTCACATTGTGTGATACTGCATATTGAAGTGTGTTCCAGTTGTAAATGATATTCGGGTGCAAACAATGATTTAGGGCATTGCTGTTGTACCTTAGGTACTGTGTTGAATTACATTTCAATTGATTTGTTTGTGGCATTCAAAGCCAGCTAACCGAAACCTGAGAAATCTCAAAAGTTTTTCGAATTTCGAAAAAATGGAATATATGTGATAATCCCTGCACCCTTCTATCTCCATACCAAGTTTTAGATCGTTACCTCCTTTTTTGGCCAAGTTCAAGTTATAGCGAAAAACTTCAAAATTGATGACACCAAATTTTTTAACTCAATTTTTAGCAAGTCTAGACCACATAGCTCAAAACAAAGACCACAATTGAACTCCCTGTGATGAGCTGCATCGAATCGATACCCATTTTATGCAAAAATATCAAGTTTGAAATTTGACCTAATTTGACCTGACCTTGACCTGACCTTCACCAGAACATAATCTTAACTGGCACCAAAGGCTGCCTGACCCACATAATCGCGTTTGGCATATAAAATGGACCATAAAACGTGCATCACATGATATTTTCATATTGTGACCCTCAGTGACCTGACCTCTGTGACCTGACCTGGTATCAGTGACCTCAAATAGCAAAATAAATATGTTTGATAAACAATTCCCCATCGATGATTTTCAATGAAATGCATTTTACTCGATTTTACAACACATTTCTTGAAATGTCTGTAAACGGTGAAAACTCACGTTTGACCTGACCTGTGACGTCATCGGTTTGACCTAGGTCAATGAAATTTGGTCACAAGGTAGTTCGCTATTGGGGCTATCCAACACCATTTGCTGCTTGTCGCTATGTTGCGTGGTTCTCGAGATCTTAGGGGGGGGGGGGATTGGCCGTGGCTCTGGAGTGGTTTCGGGACGAGACGTCCCCGCCCCGGTCGTCGCGTGCTCGAACTGGCGAGCCGCCCTGAGTCTTCTCAGCGGAGGAACGGCCGCCCAGGTGAGGCCTCAACTCTCGGCATGGAGATGGTTATGGAAGACCTGGTTGAACATCGCCGAGCGAGGAGCGTCGTTAAGTAATACTGCAGTGGGTTCCTGCCCACTGCAGTACCGAGGGGAATGAGAGCGCAGACGACCTGGCAAAACAAGCGGCAGCCCTGAACTCAAACGCCCGCTCGCTGACCAGGGCGGTGCATTGTGCGGCCTCGCATCAATGGCGCGACAACTGGTCCGAGTCACTATTCAAGCCACTCCTCGGGAGCACGCCGGCGCTCCCTATTCCCGGAGAGGACCGGGAGGACGTCGTTTCGGTGCACCAGATAAATGCGGGCCACTGGGGCCGCAAGCGCTCCAGTACGTGCACCGAATCGGCTGTCTCCACTCCGCGGCGTGCCAGCAATGCCCGGACAAGCGGTGCCCCGCGGCGCTCTGCGCCGAGAAGAGGCTGATGTGCCGGAGCACGTGCTGCTCCGCTGCCCGGCCCTCGCTGACTCCCGCCAGCCTCGAACACACCGTTCCGCCGATTTGTGTGGACCTGGAACTTCCGGCTCCGGCCTTGTTTTACGGCACGGCGCTAAGCCCATTACGGAAACCCAATTGAGGTACAATTGGGTTTCCGTGGAAATGAAAAACTTATGTGGGAGAGCGTCCAAGGCTCCGCAACACTCTGTCTGGTTGATATAGCCTTGTTCGATAGATGTGCACATGTGCTTTATATAAAAGTGGCTTAATTTTGACACATATAGGCTCCCAACTTTCGGCGCAAATCATGCAGAAATTTCAGGGCAAAATTGCTTGCGCCGTTGGCGCTAGAGGGTCTTACGGTCGCCCAGCGTAGTGCATGGATGTTTTCCAATCTGGCCATTCAACTCAAACAAAAAGCGTGTCACGGCAATAGAAGACCACATCCAGTAGGTACCTGCCCCTTGCGATTCACTCCAGGGTGATTATTGTGTGATGTGCCTCATTCACGGCAGATTTGCTTTCTTTGTACTTTGCCGCGGCAAGAGAAGCGGCCCTCAAGGTCTGCCATCAGCCATGCGCATCTCGCGGTACCACCGAGCAACAACGCCAAACCCTCACATGACCCGAGAGCATCTATTTGAATGCTGCAGAGTGCAGAATGCAACAAACTCAGATTCTTCCGACGCAACTTATTAGCTGCGTCGAACATACCCGATAAATCGTTCGCATCTGACTGGAGCGGCGGAGCGGTGATCTTCTAGCCCTCACATCGGCCGTGCACTCCTCGAAGCCCTCACATCGGCCGTGCTCATCCCTCTCAGTCTACCGCCGGCACCTCGCAGAGCCGAGCGGTGCGTTTCGTATTGTAACAGTGCGAACTTCCAGGCGACCCACGTGATTGATGGGGCCACCAGCGCTAGCATAGTCCGTTCTGACCACTGCACGCTCATTTAGATCCGAGAGCACACTGAATTACATGTCGAAGCTCCAACAATGTTTTTGTTTTCGATTTTCCTTATTTATCTCGTCTGGTCTGTCATGTCCGTCACTAAGCCAATTCCGCACGACACTACACTAAATCCGCGCCGCACCACACCAAATCCGCACCAGCCGAGCAAGCCCGCACCGACGAGATCTCGTCGAAAGTGCCATACTTTGCAGATTGGGCTCGTGCACTATCAGACTCTGCCCAGTGCCTGCCATTTACAGTGGCAGTCCCTTTGTAATGTGAAATTTATTTGTTACAGGGAGTTGCAGGCACATAATCTGGATACGTGATACTCTGGTTGTGACACAAGAGAATTATGCCCACAATTCGTTGTGTTCTCTGCGCTGCAAAGCAACCACAGGACACGGTTTTCCAGTAAGTACAGTAACCTAGTTATGATTGTGCCTATCTCATACCTTCCACTGTACCTTCTGTGTATATTGTGCCTGTCCCGTAGCTCAGCTGGTAGAGCATCGGACTCCCGGTAGTGAGAGCCCGGGTTCGAGACGCTCCGGCGCTCGATATATGAGACTCCTGACGGGGATGGTCTGCGGCTGGTGGGAACAGCCGCAGCCAGTTGAAGTCAGTTGAGTGGGACAGGCCGTGTCCGGCTTTGAAGGGCACATTTAACTTTGGCATCTAAATGCTCCCGTTACCCGGAATTGCGCGATCGGACGGTAGGGGTCGGGGTCTACGCAACAAGCTCTGCTTAGCGTGGGCTCCGGCTCTGTCAATCCGTCCATTCAAACATTCGAGCTAAATTTATATAAAAAATTGTGCTGAATATTGCAGTTATTATTTGATGTAAGCGCCCCGTCATTTGTGTTTCTACCTCAGCTTCTGTGTTTGTTTCTGTCTGCATTTCTCTCTTTTCCTCTCCCTCTCCCTCCCTCCCTCCCTCCCTCCCTCCCTCCCTCCCTCCATCCCTCCTCTTTCTAGCTCTTGTTGTTCCTTTCTCCATCTACTCATAGGTTCTTAAATGGTTAGGTGTACAGGAATTGTTCATTCCTCCAGCATAACATTATGGGCGCAAAATGACCTTAGGAGTTGGTGCGTCCTAAAGCCCCAAGTAACAAACAGGCCTCTGGTACGCCATTACAGCTTTCAGGAACAGAAGAACAATGCTTTTGCATTAAACTGAACTGTTTCTCATTGCAGGTTTCCCAAACACACTCTCTCCCAGAGACAATGGATGACAGTTTGCAATCTAGAAGAGGTGAGACCATCTATGGGAGTATGTGTCCGCCACTTCGAGAGGAATGAAATCAACCTCTCAATGAAAGTGCCAAGGCTCTCCCCAGGAGCGGTTCCTACACTGCACGTGAGTATTGTGTGCTTCAGGGGTAAAAGTTACACAATTTTCTCCTTTGTCACCACTGCCAACCGTTGATTTGCCGATCGCGTATTCATGTAACTCTTTGAGTCTTTTGTCGTACTTTCCATGGGCGCCAATGACCACTGTAGTCCGGGCGCCCAAAAACCCAAATTCATCATCATCATCATCACTTGTACTTTCCATGGCTCGTCCCGTAATTACGGTCGTGAGTTCATCCGTCGCTCGGCTTTTTAACTGATAAGCTTGACACTGGCTAATCATTGCCAGCCGTGGCCCAATCCGGCCCGTACCGACCCTCGTCTTTACCTGACACCCGCTGTGAACGGCCTCAGGCTACCATTAGTGGATTGACAGGCACCATTGCTATATGGTGCCTGGAACGATGTGATCTCCTCGACATGCCACCTGATTTCCACTTTCCCGACCTTATCAGAGTCACCGGCCTGTCGATCGCTTACTGTCCTTCAACTCCTTTGTTGGTCACCAGCCGCTGTAACAATCATGTGCTCTGTTCATATCCAGGGCCTCGTTTCATAAAGCGAGTCCGTAACTTACGCCGGTTTTTGGTCTTGTATTGCAAGTGCATGTGAAGCGATGACGATAGTCTGAATCGTCGAATTGATTTATCTTGCAAGCAAGAACAGAAGGGAGAAGGGGAAATAAATTTATCGCTTCGCATGCACTTGTAATACAAGCCCAAAAACCGGCGTAAGTTACGGACTCGCTTTATGAAACGAGGCCCAGGTAACTGGCAATGGCACGATCTGACTTATTTGTTGATTTAAGCGGATGTGGTGCACCAGACACAAAAGATATGTAAATGCATTTGTTCATCAACGTAATCAAGAAAAATAGATGAAATGTTTGCGAATTCCTTGGATGCTACGTGGCACCGCTGACATCCATTTTTTGTTTGTTCTATTCCAGCCCAACTGGCCGTTCGAAGGCAGACTGATAGGCACCATTGGTCCGCCAAAGCATGGGCCGCCTCAGTCGAACTCAAAACCACTTCGAGAGGTTCCTGAGAGACAGGCTCCTCCGAGTGAAATCCCAATGCCCATCGCTCATGCTTACACACACAGGTAAAACAACGATGAAAGAGGCAGCTCACTATCAGGTGGAAGGAGCACTAGTGAAAAATAATCGGCAGTCTGCAACTCCTGCAATGCCTGTTTGTGCTCGGGGCGAAATTAGCGGCATCCTAGTTTGCACAGGAGAGCGATCGTATCCGCACTCTCGCCTCGTTACGCGTTGCTTTGGTACAGATATTATTTCATGGTGTAGTGTCAGCCTTGAATTTGCATTGGAGTTAACCCGCGCCCCGTAGGGGGGGGGGCCGAAACGGCCCCCCCTGTCCTTTTCGGTCGATATCTCCTAAACGGCTGGAGATATCGCCACCAAACTTTCAGGACCCCTCCGGGCATCAATTTTACACATTGTGACCAAAAATTTTTCCAAAGGCTATGATAGGTTGGCCACAAATGACGTCAGAGTGACGTCATGTTCTGTCATTTTCGACCGAAAAAAGACCTTCGCGAGAAGACCTGTCACGCCTACAGCTTTGAAGATACAGAAAAATGATCAAGACATAAAAGGTGTAGAATTGACAGAATTACAAAACTGCTATCTCGGATTTTTGAAATTTTGGAGTTTTAACCCCCAAAAATCAAAAAAGCATTTTTTTTTTTATATATTAGCCAAAAAAACCAAAAAGTTTTTTGAGTTTCGAAAAAACCGGAATATATGTGATAGTACCTACCGTCTTCTATCTACATACCAAATTTCAGATCGATACCTCGTTTTTTGGCCAAGTTATAGCGAAAAAACTGTTCAAAAATGATGACGTCAAATTTTCAAACTCAATTTTTGGCAATTCTAGACCTCGTAGAGCAAAACAAAGACCACCATTTAGACTCCCCGTGACGAGCTGCATCGAATCGATACCCATTTTATGCAAAAATATCAACTTTGAAATTTGACCTAATTTGACCTGACCTTGACCTGACCTTCACCAAAACGTGACCTAGGCTGGCCCCAAAGGCTGCCTAACCCACATAATCGCATTTGTCATGTAAAATGGACCATAAAACATGTATCACACGACACTTTCATATTGTGACCCCCGGTGACCTGACCTCGCTGTGACCTGACCTGGTATCAGTGACCTCAGATAGCAAAGTATGTGTTTGACGAACAATGTACCATCGATGGTTATCAATAAATTACCAATTTACTCGATTTCACAACACATTTCTTGAAATGCCTGTGAACGGTGAAAATCTGACTTTTGACCTGACCTGTGACGTCATCGGTTTGACCTAGGTCAATGAAATTTGGTCACAAGGTAGTTCCCGGGTGGGGCTATCGAACGCCGTTTAAATTTTGAAAATCGGACGGTAACTTTCCGAGATCTTAGGGGGGGGGGCCGAAACGGCCCCCCCCCCCTACGGGTGGTAGGGTCCGCCGGTAGCCCTACGGGGCGCGGGTTAACTGTCTTTTGGTACCCATGTATCTGATTAAGTGTACGCTGTTCTCTTTCTACATAGACTAGTACATGCATGCCCCTGAAGTTCTGGCCTTGGAATGATTTAAAAAATTTCAAATAAATGTGTTTCCTACAGTATATTGTGTTGTGCTCATTTTACAGCAAGCCCGCCGTGCAACCGTTCGTTCAGCCGCTGATGCAGCCTATGCCCGAGACGTTCAAAAAGATGAAGATCCCTTCGGCGACCTACAGTCGGCTACTGGCCGTTCAGAATGTTATGAAGTCTTCGTCTGTCGAGAAGACCATCGAGCGACTGGCCGTCTGGTGAGGATTTTTTACTGACCTAGGGCTTGGATTAATGTTACACAAATCTCACGATGTTGTTTCCTCCTCATTGCTGGGAGAGAAACACATACGCCTTCCCTTGAAGTTGTTTCGTATGCTCTTCAAACAGAAACTGTTAGACAAGACATAATCAAGGCGTGTGAGATGTGATTTCAGAACGTGTTGACTCTTTCAGGTTTTTGAGAAAGGAGTCGCGGATTGAGGCCCGGCGACATTTGGAAGACGACATCTCGGCTGAGGAGGTAGACAGGTGAGATGTGTTTGCCATACATTACTTTGCTCAAATGTTGCCAATTTCTTTTTTTTTTGCACTGAGATTCCTTTCTGAGGACTTACGATAAGAGTTAAGTAGATTGCCTCATTTTCTTTAATTCTCAGTCTCGAACCACGACGATGACATTTAAGGGAACATGACGTGTCTGCCTGGCTATCACTGTTTATTTTCTTTATTTTCAAATAATCAAATTAACACCTCTAGAAGAAACAAAACTCGGCATTATTCCTCTTAACACATACTTTCATGAACATCCAACGTTTATCACTACTGGTGGTCCATCGTCCTGCGTTTTTCGATTTTTGTCTAATCCGTCCTACCCTTACATTGACCTCCCGTGGTCATCGCTGCCCAACTATCTCCACCAGGGAGCTGGTGGGCCCGCCGGAGGACGGTATGGCGGAGAACGGTCCGGCAGAGGGCGCGTCGCCGCCAGTCCCTGTGTCGAACCTGCCGAAACTCTGCCACGACCTGGCTGAGGCGGAGCTTCTCCAGGAGATGTATGTACTGAACTTCTGTGGAGCGTTGAATTGCTACTGTAACCAGAGGTGGCAAAATGTGGACCCGAGGACCCGGTCCAAAGAACCAGTCCGGACCCATATGGGTCCAGACCGGTTCCTGGAAATTTTCTGACGGGTCCAATTATAAACCATACTATTGCACACGTCTACACATGATTGCAAAATGTAAATTCAATGGCAAGAAAACATTTGCTCATGTAGTATGTTTTTTGCACACTGAAGCTGCCAGTAGGAAGTAGGTTATTTTATATCAGTTGGTGACATACCAGGGAAATAAGCTAAAATTAGAGCACTCTATTTATTGCTCCTGCCCCATGTTGAAGAGATACCCCTAAAAGCGTGATCTTTTATCGGCCCTTACGCAGCAAGGCAGTAATTCTCAGACCGGTGGATGGTATCAATAGAAAGAGAATGCGTCAAGGATTAACATGAATTAATTAAAATAACGTTAAAATGTTAATTAAGCGTGGAAATTAGTCCCAAACATAAGCTAATTATTGCTCCTACCTCGGCGACGGCGCTCCCCGCAGTCGGCGGAGAAGCTAAAATAAAAGCCACCATCCTCCTCCGTAAGTCAATTTTAGAGCGGCCGAGTGGGCCGATGCGGGGCCACCAACTGAGGTGAGACGTGGCTAGTAATTGCAAACCGCCATAGAAATCAATATCTTAAGACGTACAATATGGGATGATTACTCTGAAGCTGGAGTGAAAGCATGAGTAGATTGCAAGAAACGAAATGCATAGATCGGTTGAATTATGTACAATAGGCACAGCTCAGATGAAGCCATTTCTATGATGTTGACATATGACATAACCCTTCCTCTCCTCACCTATGACCTAAGTGCATTGGCAGTTACCGGCACAGTTTTAGAGCACGAGTGCATTTCGCCATCGGACCGCAATACATGTTGCTAGGCTGCTGCAATTACAACGAACATACGAATACTGCCTTCATTCGTAGACGTTTGTTTTTTAGGCGGTCTTTGACGTGCAAGGGGGCATACCTGTCGACAACTTGAGTTTCTCCGAATTTCAAAAACTCCCAGAATTTCAATTCCTTATGCACTGTTGTAGGTACAGCTATGTTCACAAGTTTTCGTTTCCTCCTGTTCTAAAAAGGATGATATTTGTCGATTTCGTGCGTCGCTGATAGGAGGGTGCGTTTAATAATTAGGCCCAATGCTTTCTGCATCCGCGAGTACCTTCAAAAGGGAACAACAGTTTCCATTTATTACACTATGGGACATGTGACAAAATGACCACTGGAACACGCATGAAACGGAGCTCATATTCCTAAAAATGTCTACAATCACTTCGTTTCTGACACTATTAGCAAATACCATGTCAAGTTAGGTGGTTGACAGACAGTCAATGGAGATCTGGGGAGACTGAGTGATGCCAATTCACCACTTAACTGATAATGAGGGCCGAGGGAAGAGAAACATGCAACATGCACAACTGACAACTTGACAAGTGACAAAACACTACCACTATTGCGCAGTGCACAACCAAATAACAGCAGCCAGCCCAAAAAATGCTTTTGGTGGCTAATTGCAAAACAAGTCACTAATAAATGTCTTAGTTGCAGCTGAACACTGCACAATAATCACACTGTTCACACATTGAGTGAGATGCCACAGGTGGTTTGAATCACACTTTGGTTCAACTGCAAATCTGAAGTGTTGTCATGAGGTTCATGCCTCCATGATCACATCACTTTGGTTGTGGTTGACATAACACTTGTAGTCTGCAGAGTTCCACATGAACTGCAGACACCTCATCTGGTGGTCTTCATGTTGCTCAACTTCTTCAGGAGGCAAATGTCGACCACCCAGCGGAAGCATGGTCCTGCAGAAAAGAAAGGTAATGCATAAGGTACAAACTTTATCTGCTGAAACAGCTCCTTCTGTTGGCTGTTATTAAACTTTTAACATAGGTAACATAACAACATGTATTCTATGTATATTACATTTGTTGAAGTAAAATACTGCCGGCTATTTCAAAACCAGAAAATGAAATTATATTGCTGCATAATTCACCTGCTCAGCTATCAGTATCAAATAATAATTTAATATTTGGCATATTCTATATAACACATTCATAGAATATTCTACTTCACGTCACAAGGACTCACAATCTTTCTGTTGGGTGTTTGATTGACGCATTAACTAAGTTTGTCTTAGGTTTTATTATTGCAAAAAATTCATATTGCATTATTGTATCAAAATACTGCCAGCAATAACAAAACAAGAACATGAAATGCCAATGAGCAAGCCGCCTTTCCTTAAAATGGATTACTTTGAAAGGAATTTTAGTTTCTTTTAAGGAAAAGGAGAAATGATTATCAGGTAATTATCAGAAAACCACTCAACCAGCAAGTGGCTGGGTGGTTTCACAGCAAACATCAAGCCAAAACATATACTTACATCTATCTAACAATTGAGCCATTTGACTACTACAAGGATATGTGAGCAAAATAAGATTCCAATTATCCAATGTTGAATTCCTTGCAAAGTTTATGCCTTATTTTATGAAAATGTGTCACTAGAATATGATATTTATCATCGAATATTATTTAATTTACGATTTATTTCGACGGAATGCACATGGAGTCCCGCGCCATTTTCGTCGACGATGAATATGATCGTGTTTCATGAAGAGATAAGGGGTTTCAATGGTCTTTCAAAGCAATAATTTGATGCAAAAATTTGTAGGAAATAATATGAAGCTGGTTCAAATGGCCATCAACCATTTAAAACACCGAAAATACTCACAACTCCGTCCCGACGACCACGCAGCACCGCGCACGCCACACTACTGGCACAATGCCAAAACTGCTGTCACAGCGGAAATGTTTTTTTTCTCGATTGCAATTGTGGAATTATTTATTAAACAGAAGATGATCTTTCCGAAAAAACGACTGATTTCATACACAGATGCATGGAAAATAAAAAAATCCCGATAAGTTTATTTGTATTGTTTTGTCGATTTTGACATGCTCCTAGTTTGCAGCCATATTTCGATATGTTCTACAGGGAGTTCAGAATTATTTCAGGACCAATCTTTTCCTCATTCATTTTCCCGTCGATCATGAAATTTTTAGAGCGGAACAATTGGTTTCCAGGCGGTCCGAGCGGTTTTCGTGAGAAGGGTGCAAAAATCGGCGTCATTTTTAGAGCCTCGACACCAGCTCAACACAGGACCCTATGGGAGACGGTGAAGTAGCGGGAGCAATAAATAGAGTGCTCTAATTTTAGCTTATTTCCCTGGTGTGTCACCGACTGATATGATGCAACTAATGATACCTACAAATAGTTAGTATCAATTGACTTTTAGGGAACGGGTCCGACTGGTTCCGATTTCCAACTTACACCGGGTCTGAGTCTCTGACTGGTTCCAGAAATGTTCAGTCGGGTCTGGTTCGAGTCTGGTTCCCAAAATTTTCATCTTTTGCCACCTCTAACTGTAACTGAACTAGCTGTCCCATTTTCTTAGAATTTCATGAGCTTTTGATGCCATCGCGTTGATGCTATCACTGAATTCCTGGATATACAGTGGCTCACTTTTGATTCTCAATGTACTGTTTGTTCTTGTTATGAAATAAGAATGTGAACTCTGCAGTTGTCTGGCTTCACTTTATATTATAACTATTCGTTCCGTTGAAATGAATATTGTGTTGTTTTGTCAGTAACCACCAATGTCATTTTGATTATTTTTCACCAATACTCACTGGCATTCACCGTCTGTTGAGTTGCGTCACTTTCGCTAAGAGTCGCTACATACCTCACGTCCCTCCATCTACCCGCTGCAGGGACGTGCAGCTGGAGTCGGAGGACGACCCGGCGGCGATCGGCGCCGGCCGGCCCGGCTGCGGCGTGCTGTGTGACGGCGCCGCGCCCTCCCCGCACTGGGCCACTCCCAGCGCGGTGATCTCAGAGCCGCAGCTGCACCAGCTGCTGGTCGAAGCGCCCGTCCGCTGTCCCAGCTGCATGCAGCCCGTGGCGCCGGCCACCAACCGCATCAGCCTCTCCTACTGCGTCAACTGGGTGAGACAGGCGAGCGCCGCCGGGGGAGCGTTTGTGTGAGGTGTCGGCGGGTGATTGTGGGTGTTGGTGCCGGGTTGAGAGAGGGGATGACTCCCAAGGTTTCGCTTACGTTAGAGTCGAGTGACCGTTGTCGCAGCAGTGACTAGTTAAAGGGACAGTATCATCGAAAAAAAAATCAATGTATGGGGCTGATTTTTTTTACTAGCATTTCTTATTTTTCTGAATCAGAAAAACATAGTTTGAGGACCGAACTCGGTGAAAAATATTGCAACCACATTTCATTTTCATGATTCATTTTCATGAGCGAACCACCACTATACAAGCATGGCCGCCAGTTTGGAAGCATGCAAAATTACTACAGAACTGGCGCAGATAATACATTATTGACGCTACGCTTACGCGGTCGTTCTTCTGATTGAGTTGTCCTTAGGGAGAGGTAGCCTTAGGTATTGCCTATAAAAATATCACGTGACAATTGGAGGGAGTGACAATTGGACGTGACAATTGACAATGGGAGACAATATCACGTGACAATCACGTGATAAACGTCATACATTGGAGGGAGATTGTGATTCAAGCTGGAGGAATTCCTTTGTTGAGCCGCTAGAATCCGAAGGAAACAGCGGAAATTGCCTACGACTATTTAATGAATTTAACGGTGATGAATAAGTGCGAAAAACGTTTTGGCTGTATAAAATTTGATGAAATGACCAGGGTAAAAGTTTTATTACTGGCGGTCAATTCAAAACGGCGCAAACATTTAAACAGTGAAGATAGTGAAGCACGATTCAAAGTGTAGTACACATTTCGTACTTTGAGCGGCGATAGCGGGATAACGGTGTGGAGCTTCGAGGATCGGTCTTCAGTTCCCGGACCAGAAAGGTGGGGCCTATGCAATGTCAAATTTCATCAAAATGGTGATACTGTCCCTTTAAACGTGTTTCGTACTAAGCCATGAACACAGTTTTGCCGTCGTTTTTTTTTTTTGTTGCTTTTTTATCATTTGGAAGCTGCCTTTGGGTGATTCCGCGATATACGTTTGTCTCATGTGCCCTACGCTCGTTGTGTCAATTTCCACAGCTGCTGTTCTAACACCCTCCCCCTTTCCCTCCGTTGCAGGTGTGTCCGCTGTGCGGCATCCCGGCCCGCCCGCCGTGGCACTCGACCTCTGGCAGCGGCCAGGTGACCACGTTTGACGCCGTGTTTGCCGCCGCCGTCACCCTGAGCGGCTGCTCGCCCACCGGTGTCCAGCGGCTCCTCAACTTCGTCAACATGGGTCGCCTCAACTGTGGCGTATTCAATCGGCTCACGGATGCAGTGGTGTCGCCCGCTATCGCGGATAAGTTCGCGGACGCGATGGAGGCGAACCGCGCGGCGGCGCTGGCGGCATCACCAAAGGGGCTGGTGGTGGCTGGTGAGTGGGGTCGGCGCTGGCTGGAGACGAGAGAAGGGGAGAACCAGGAGATTACTTGGGCTGGTAATGATTGCTGTTCGATGTTCATGTCGTTTTGGTCTCATCTTAATCGCTTATTATTTTTGTACTCTGTGGTCGTTTTCAATTTCGGAAAGTGTAAGTATGTCTGGCGTACCTTTTCATTATCCAAAATTCTTTCGGCTGTTTTCCACGCCCTGATGAGTTTTCTAGTCCGCCAGAACTAATGGAATTCAATCCGTTTTGGTACGTTGATGCTCTTTAACCCCCAGTCGTTCTCAGTATCGGTGACACTTTCCGTGTTTTCCGCAGGCAGTTACCAGGTGGACACTCCGGACTTTTCTGTGTCGTTCGGCACGTACACGCTCGTTGACAATGTCACCGGACTAGTGGTAGCACAGGTAGGTAGGCTGCATTCCTGCGCCGCGAACCGCGTGCCGCCTCCTCACTTCGCGTCATCTCTCCGTGCTGCTTTTTCATGCTGTCATGCCTATCAAGACAGCATGGATAGTAGTCTAGACAGTTGCAATACTACATATATACTATTGATACATAAGTCGATATTATGCTCTCAGTGTTATTGTTGCCAAATTATGTGCACTGGTTGTAATCAGAGACACATTTAGGGCTGTGGGGAGTTGACCTTTGGGCGCCGATTCTACTACTTTCGGGGCGCCCAAACACCCAAATATGAAAGATATCGTCATCAGAATCACCCTCTAATCGTGTCTGCAGAGCACGGTGCCGCACCGCGGTCCGGGCGCGCCCACGCGACGGGAGGAGTTGGAGACCGTCAGGCGGTGTCTGGCCGACCTGCGGCGCGCAGAGGTGCTCGTCACAGAGTTCATCTCCGACAGGCACGTCGGCGCCCAGCGGGTGGTTGGTGAGTGACTGCGACCAGTGCAGGGCAGGGAACAGTAACTACTGACTAACCTAGCGTTATGTCTATAATACGGGGTCTAGTGGGCAACACGTCACAGTGACACAACATATGAGCGGTGGCGTCTACTGTTTGTTCGGAGGTGGAAAATGGCGGCTGCCAATAGGTGCCTGACCTTTGTAGTGATTGCTAAAGGAAAAACTGATAAGCGTAGTGTAGTTTTCACACACTTTCAATAGCGGTTTATGATTGTCTCATTATCTATGCTTTATTGTTCGAACATCGGTTGTTTATAGTAAATCATAGCCTTTGCTCCTACTTTCAGCACGATGTCTGCCGGCGGCGAAGTACTCGTACGATATCAGAGACGCCGCAGTCGACGTGGAAAAACGGCTAGAGGCTTTCGCCTCCCGGCCGGGCTACAAGCCGCTGAAGTGCTGGATAAGCTACCTGAAGAACCACTTCTGGTCGTGTGCCAAGGCGGCAAACGGCAACTTCGAGCTTTTCGAGGTAAGCTAGCTTCTAGCTGTATGTGAACTGTGAATGCGTTTTGCAGGATGATGGGTATGTTATGTGGTTGTCCGAAGTCCCGCTCACGCTTCATTTGTCTTTTGATTTCTCGGGTCCACTGATCCATTGTCGCTGCACGCACCTTTCAATCCATGGTGTCGTCGCGTTCCTTTATCTGCCACTGGGTCCACAGTGTCTCCGTGTTCGCCTTCTCAACTCTGGCGCTCCTCCTATCCTCTTCCTAGTCTACTGTACCTTGGAGTCGGTTCCTTGTCGATCGATCCACCTTTCGGTTCACAGTCGCCTCCGGCGCCCCGTCCCCTGTCAATCCTACAGTCCACGACACAGTATGCCTGGTTAGTGGTTACATAGCATTTTTGACGAAGCTTCAGCTCATTTATTTTGCGATTATTTCGATGCAGTGCTCTTGTTAGATTTAGAAAGCATCATTTTGTAAATTGTAAAGCACCATTGGCATCTATTGCAACATCACGGGCGGAGCTAATGAGCTTGCAACAATCCCTGTGTAAAGGCGGCTAGTGGCGCCCCGCTGACCAGTCCACCTCTCCACCCTCAGCGGCTGTGGACGATAGCGGCGCACCATGTGGTGGGCGTCCACTGTAGGCGGGACGACGGCAACAGCTGCAGCCACGGCCCTATGGAGGACGCTGAGGAGGGCCGGCCGTGGCTGGAGCCCGGGTCGCCGGCGCACGCCGCCGTCCTTAGAGTGGTGCACGACGACCGGACCATGCGCGTGGCGCGACACGCCATCGCGTTCAGGTGAGAGCCACTGGAAGGAGCAGAATGAAGATTAACACACTGGCAGCGGCTGGGCAGTCTGGGCATGCTAATGATATTTCATATTGCTCGTTTTGAGTCGTGTAGGTGATCGGGAAATTCAAAACTTTTTTCGTGGCTCTGGGCTCATGCTGCCGTTTAGCTTTCTATCGCTGCTGACTGCCTGTTGAATTCGAATTAATGTATAATGGATTATTATTATTATTTTTTGTTTTGTTTACGTTTATTCTTATAAACATTGCTGACATGCGTCGGTACGGTGTCGTTAGTGTTTACTGAGGCCCTCGCCGACTGTCTGCCGTTTTCAGACACGAGAGCCGGCTGGAGATTCTGCGCGCCGTGGACCGGCAGTACACACCCAAACAGGAGCCTTGCACGTGAGTTAACATCATAACGAACCCCGGGCTGGACTCACTGAGCGGTTCCACGCAATCATAGACGTTATACCCAGCCCTTCGAACAGACAATCTCCGTGCCCGTAATCACAATTAAATGTTACTCTTTTCCCGGGATAAATACTCCGAGTGGAGAGTAGGCGAAACCCAAAAATAATGCAAGATTCTCAACGAAACCCTGACGGCTGACACTTAACCCGTGACTGTGAATACGACACCGGCGCGGTAAATGATCAGGAAAGTAGGTATTCAAAATCGAGTTTGAGATGCTGATGCTGGGAAATATTGTCCACAGAGCTCCCAGAAATTTTGTTCAACGTTCACAGAACGTGCTGTTAGTTATAGGCATGTAATACAGGTACCGTAAGGTGGGGCTATTTGAGACAGTGGGGCTATTTGAGACAGTGGGGCTATTTGAGACAGTGGGGCTATTTGAGACAGTATTTAAAATGGCTATAAAATAAAAACCACTTAGAATTCATGCTTAATTTTTTGCTCAGGCGATTTACTGATTGATTCCACACCTCCCTGAGCAAAAATACCACACAAAAATCAAGCGATCTTCATTTTATAGCGATTTTAAATGCTGTCTCAAATAGCCCCACTGTCTCAAATAGCCCCACTTTACGGTATACTTTTAAAATTGCAGAGGCTCTCCACCCATCGCCCCTCCTACTCCTGCCGCGGGCTGTTTTGACTCATCCCCTGTTACCGGTTCCAGCCTGAGCAGGCTGGTGGCGCGGAAGCGGGCGGCCGTGCTCGACTACTGCGCCCACCTGGGCAGACCGTACGCCAGGAACGGAGACAACGGCGTCAGGTGAGACCGGTTACTCCGCGAGTAGATTGTACTATCGCGGGTGGCGCGGTCTCGGCTTCAGACCAATTAACAAGACTGCCAATAGTTACTACAGCCCCGCCTGAGACGCTGGAGGAGTTCATGGATCGAGACAGAGATCGAGCTAACCGTATCGCAGCTGCTGCTCGACTACCAGCTGACGCCGGAACGACTGTGCGGTGATAACCAGTATTACTGTACCAAGTGCACCGGCCTGCGGGACGCCGAGCGCCAGCTGCGACTGCTCTCTCCGCCAGCCAACCTGGTCGTCTCCTTGATGAGGTTCGCGGTTGACCGGCGCACCGGTGCACGCCGCAAGGTTCTCACCCCTGTGGAGCTCACCGAGTGGCTGACAGTGCCGCTAGCCACCGGCCCGCCCGCCCAGTACCGGCTGTATGCAGTGATAGTCCACGCGGGCCATTCGCTGTACGCTGGCCACTATTTCTCATTCTGTCGCGCCTCCGGTGGCGGTGGTATTGATGGGATGGACGATACCGGCTGGTGGCGGCTGGACGATGCGTCAGCGGTGCCGGTGCCGGCGGCCACCGCGCTGGGCCGGCCGCACCGCTCCACCGAGGCAGCCTACACGCTGCTGTACCGGCTGACCGATGCAGCGGTGGCGGGGGCGGCGGGCGGCTTGTCGGCGCTGGCCGCCCTGCCTGGCCCGCTGCGAGCTGCCGTGGAACGAGTCAACGCCGTTTTCCGACGGGAGCGGCAGAGCCGGACGGCCGGCGCACTGCCGATGGTCCACGACGGACGGCCGCCGCCGGGTGCCGGCTGCGGCGGCGACAGCGGACCCGGCGTCCCTCGGATGCGTCAGCCGACGACGAGGCGAAGCGGTCCAAGCAGGAGAACGGCCACAACGGCGTCAACGGCCAGGTGGCGCCCCTGATATGCGTCCGCCCCGACCTAGACCCGCTGCCCCGCCCTTCTGATCTGGTTCACCCGTGCATGATGTCTCGCCGCATCATTTTATTGTGCTGTTGAATGTACCTGTTTTGGCGAGTTCATGGATGGTTTCTTAAAACTTGCTTAGCTGCAATTTTTCCTTCTCCGTAAATTGATTCATTTTTAATGAAAACTTCCAGTCGCTTTTAAGAGTTCATTACGCACTGCGCTGGTCGGCTCTTAGCTAGGCCGAGTGACTCCGTTCCGTTTCTGCAGGCTCATTCGCTGCTTTCAACAAGCATTCAGCTGAGCTCTATGCTATTTCCTAACGAAGCATCCACAATTTTAATGTTTATAATGTCGCTATGCCCCGTGCTGATATGCCCCCGTGTTCGATCGCAGGCACATTCGGGCGTACAGCCGGGCCGGCGGCCGCTACCTGACGCGCCCGGTCCGGTCGGCCAAGACGTACCCGCACGTGGCGTCGCTGCTAGCGCGGGTAGCCGAGCGACGGCGAACCACCACCATCGCCGAACAGACCGTGCTGGCCGCCGCCGGGTAGAGCGGGAGAGAGGAGAGAGGAGAGAGCGCCGGAGAGACGGCAGAGCGCTGGTGAGACTGCGGATAGGTCACATTCCAGCCCCTGAGCTCGTAGCGAAACGGAAAACCATATCTTTGTGATGCATTTTTGTCGGTTTCGCTGTATTTTGTGCCAAGCATTCGGTGATGTCGTGCGTCGTGTAGGGTAGCTGCGTCTGCTGCGGCAGCTGTTGTGATGTGCTAGGCGGTGTCGGCGTGGGGCGGGGTCCAGCTAAAAGCATAAGGGTAATTATCGACGGTACATGGTAAGACCTCGAATTATGTGATGTTTTTCGAATTAGTCAATGTGAGTGGAATGTATTTAAAGATGCGGAGTGATTCGATCATCCTCACAATACACACGCTCCTTTGTACATTGGCGTGAGTCTGGTATTGACTATGGCAGAGGCGCACACACGAATAACAACGCGCAGAGAAACACGTCAGATCCGAACATGAGTCACACAATTGCGATTGCAATCCTCTAAGGCTAGTTGAGACTAGGAATACATACCACACCGTGAACACTCGTCAGGCACAAACAAGGCTATAGTGTAGCGATGGCAATCCAAGATGCAAAACAGCAGAAACAAGAGGCGTGATGTTGCTTACAGTTCGCCGAGCACCAATACCACGCGGCTACAGCAACACTTAATCAGTAAGCAGCTTTGTACCGCGTGCCTAGTTTCCTTCGAGCCCTGTGAAAAGGCCTCGGCCCCCACGCCCGGTCCCCATCCCAGCTACTGGCACCGACATTGTCGTAGCATCGAAAATAAATATCACACGTTCACAGCAAACTCACAAGGATCACTTGTGCAATGACGGCTGAACTCGTGCACTTTGCGCCAACAATGCAGGGGCGCATAAAACCATCCCTGGGAATCAGGAGCCGCACAATGGTCCTCGATACCGACAAACGATCGCTTTTATCTGTCGTAAGAAGCTGCCATTCTTCTCCCCTCACACTGCGGCGGTAACCAGGTAGGGCTGCAGCGGCACAAATTTCCCCTTCCGCGCGCACGCCTCCAGCCAGCCCGGCCTCACAAACATCAGCTCAGGATGATCAGACGCCGCCTCGTCAAAGTTCTCATCCCACGCATCCTTCGTGATAACGTACTGCACAGTATCACCGAAATACTGCTCCAGCTTGCCTCCAAACGCGGTGATCGCTCGAGCTGCCTGGCGTCGCTCCTCTGTCGACATCGCGTCCCCGTACAGGAGGAAAGTCCTCCCGCGGAGGAAATCGGGCAGATCGGGAACCTCCAGCGCGCTCGTGTCTGGCCGACCGTTCCCCTCCTCCATTTTCGGTTCGTCTTCATCGGTATCGGCATCATAGACGTCATCGGAGTCGACCTGCACCGGCGCGCGGTAGGCTCCCGACGCGGCCCGTTTGGAAGGGGCCTCCGGTGATGGCGGCGGTCGTTTGGTGGCTGTGGACTGAGGACTGGTGCTGCGGGGTACTGAGGGTGATGATGCTTGTCGGGATGGTGCTGAGGTAGTGGACGGGGTCGGCTTAGCAGCACCGTCCGACGACTCCTTGGCTTTGGATTCGTGGAACCTGTGGAGAAGATGGTTCGAGTTAAATGTGAGATATGCTAAAAGACGCGTCGTCAATGGATGTCATTTGCGCACGAGCGAAGCCTTTTGCTTGATAATTAGATAATTTACTAGTTACAATGGAGATGAAGAAAGTTGAGGCATCATGCACGCTGAAAGTTTAGGTCCTACGGTGCCTTAGACTGCGTTGTAGGGTCTATCAAGGCAGCTGACTCTCGCCATGCAGCAAAAAGATGTAAACCAATGGTACCTATTGGTTAGCGACACATCCACCTTCAGCAGTGCGACACAACACTCACATTCTGATCTCGTCATCGGTGTCGATGTCGTCATCGGTGCTGCCGCCGTACTCGTCGTCATCCGCCGCAGCCGATGACGTCTGTGACGCACCCGCGGCGGACGGCGCGGTAGTTGACGATTGCGGCGCACCTGCGGCGTATGGCGTGTAAGTTGATCGGTCAGATATAAAATATCTACTGTCAGAGTGGCCGCGTTCAATGTCAGATCATCTAGTTCAAAACTGTCATTCGAAAGGGATTCAGTCTCGAAAGTACTTTGTAAGGTCATTATGCCACAGTCACTGAATGTCGAAAAACAGTGCCGTCATCTCCGTAGTGACAAGTATAATGTTTTGTAATTAGTTATATTGTCCTAGTACACTGACAAATAGCATGTTGACCAACAGCTGTCTCCACGGCAATCCTCCATTTTCCCCAGAATTCGCACTATCCTCTCTCCTCCCAGGATCGAAGCGCTTCCTCTTCTAACTGGACCATCCCTCTCTCCTATCACCGAAGCGAGGCTCTCTCCATTCCATCCCCTCACCAGCCCGTCGTGCACCCCTCCCCTCACCTGGCGGCGGCGCTGGTCGCAGGTCCTCGGCCCACAGCTCGTCACCGCTGTCCGGCTGCCGGCTGTCGGACGGGTCCGTGGCGAACTTCCTCCAGCCCAGCCGGCGACGCTGCTTGGCGCACTCGGTCAGCCACTCGCCGCGCACTATCTTACCCTTCCCGCGCACCGCCGTGAACTTGGGCGTGTTCCGGAACGCGCAGCTGATGAACGGGCAAAAAAGGTGGAGTGTTAGCAAAGTAACAAGCAAATCAAGCTAGCGGATACGTAAGTGGTCAACATGTTCTGGCCTGGATTCGAAATTCCAAAACCAATCGTCTTCATATTGGGGGAGGAAAGCCAGCATATTCTATTTACAAATGGACATAATTCTAGCAGATGATAACAGATAGCTGAAATACCTAACGCGAAACCACAATTCAGATAGTCCAATTTCCGCTCTCTAGACACAGACATCACATATTCGCCATGAAATAGCACTGCTTGGAAATGTTTTAATTAACATCAGGCTGGAAATTTTAGATTACAGGACAATACGAACTTGCCCAGACCTAAAAATATCTACCTTACGATGTGAGGAAGATTAAGATGTGAGGAAGAGGCTGGAAAGAGGCGAGACTCACATAAGATGTGTGCATCCGGGCCCCCAGTCGGGCCGGTACGTGGCGCCCAGCTTGATGCCCTGCTCTCGGAGATCTCCACGCCGGGGGTTCTGGTAGCCGCTCATCGCGAACACCACGCCCGACAGCAGTTTCTTGTACGGACGGTAGATGGCGTTTGCGGGCGGCCGCGGCGCGGCGCTGGCGTCGCCGGAGCCGGCCGCCGCGCCGTTACTGGTTGGTGCGGACGAACCGGTCCCGGCGCCGCGAGCAGCCGGCTTCTGATCACGCTTCTGGGTAGTATCTGGCTTCTTTGGGGCGGTATCTGGCCCCTTTGGAGTTGAAGCTGGCCTCTTTGGGATGCCTTCCGCCTTGTTCTGAGCAGCGTTTGGCCGAGCCGCGGCGGCCGGGACGGAGGGGGACGACGTGCCAGCTTTCGCTGAAATGGAGAACAAACGGTAGAGTAAGTTCAGCTGGAGCTCTAGCATGTCAAACATCATTGCACCAAATTTTTGAGCTTTTCAACGAAGCTTTGGCGACGAGGTAAGCCCCATCCTTATGCGAACACGTCAAATATGGGCATTATCTTAACAGCAACAATGACGTCTTGCAATTCGGCCTCAAACAAGCGGTCTTCACACTAGGGAGAAGACCACTAATCACTATCGATTTTATCGCTCATGATTTACTATAGTTCGTTTTTCTTAAGTTTGCCCCTCACTGTAAACGTCTTTTTGAACACAGCACGAGAATTGCTAGCTGAATTACTGAGAAAACTGGTTGGCGCACATTGTATTGGAGATATGAATAATATTTTCCAAATAAATTTTGAACACAGACGATGTAACGTTAATGTTAAACGCCGTGCAATTTATTAATTAGTTCAGACATAATTCCTGAGAAGTCGTCTTTCACTGTGGAGCTGTATAGGTATGGGTAAATACGAGCTATGAGTCTGTGAAATAGTAAACAAATTTGACAAAATTAATCGTCTGTGAAATATGGTGAAATCAATGTGCGCCAACCAGTTTTCTCAGTAATCCAGCTAGCAATTCTCGTGCTATGTTCAAAAAGACGTTTACAGTGAGGGGCAAACTTAAGAAAAACGAACTATAGTGTGTCATTCCAGCACTTACCGCCGTTGCGGACGGGGGTATTCTCGGGGCGTGCTCTCTGCTTGGTCTCCGGTTTCAGCTGGTAGTGACCGGTTGGCTCGGGCGCCTGCTCAGAGGAGGAGCTCGCGACAGCGTCGGCCGGCGGACGGCGCGGAGGCACCACACGGTCAGAGCGGTCGTCCCGCTTCAGAGTCCCGCCACCTGCGAAAGGACACACAAGTCAAGGGCCATCATTGTTGCGGCCAGAAGTAACAAAGCTATCTCTGGTCTGTGCATATGGAGGTGCGTTCATGTTAGAGTTCATCGGAGGCTACTCGGAATGTCATTGTCATTCGGCGCCCGTACGGAAGCATACCGCTTGAGAAAATAAAACTTATCCGAATGGCATAAAAAGGAAAAACAGCATCACTTAATGGCAACTAAAAGAACAGGTCACTGTACGGCTAAGCACCAATAAACGACGAAGACTTCATATGAGCTCGACTTCCTCCAGACTCCAGACCATCACATTGTATTTCGAATCCAGCCCTCCTTTCTTCTCCCGACGGCGCCACTCCCTAGCGGCACTAACTACTCCAGTCATTTTGCACTCATCCTCCCCTTTTTCTCCTTTGGTCGAGCGACTCACCGGCGGCCGCGCCCAGCTCTGCCCGCCGGTTAAACAGGCCCCCGGTGCGGATCGTATCCTCCGACTCCGGCTTCAGAGTGAACGCCCCGAGCCGCACCGTCTGCTGCGCCGGCTGTTTCTCCGTCTGCTGCGGCTGCTTCTCCGGCTGCTCGGCGCTCCGGAACCGCACGAACGCCAGTCCGTAGGGAGACGTGCGGCAGAACGGCTGGGTGCAGACGACGCGCGCGCAGTCCCACGGTCGGCCCAGCGCCGCCGCCGACAGTTTGTCGCGGTCGAACAGACGTACCCGGCCCGGGTTGGTTCCGCCGCGCGACTCGGCCGGGCTCATGAACGAGGAGGTGGGTAGCAGCACCTGAGGGGAGGGGAGGGGGTCAGCACTTGGTAGAGGGTTAGTGGGGAGAAGGGCTGCACTGATTCCATCACTGATTTTTACACCAAATTCTAGGAGCATCAACAGCTTTGTTCAGGGTTATATGAATAAGCATATCTTTTCTAATTAGTTTTCTGGTTTGATGTATTCATTAGGTAAGATGATATCAGTTGCATATATTATTTTTTTCAGAAGTACAAATTCGATAAAAAGACTCGCCTGAAAATCTCTGACATCCTCTCCCAGTTTTCCAACCAAAATTTCAACAAAAGCAGAGCCTTCATTTCCAATATGAACAGCATCTATTTCAGAACTCTTCTCAAATTTTAGCAGCACTGAAACTTCCTTTTCACCAGCACTTTTGCTCTTCCACTTCTTGTAGCTCTCAGTGCATAGCAAATTATTTGCTGGGAAACCCTGCAATCAAACAATTTCTAGGTGAATCATGAATGGTCATACAGGGGCAGCTTCAACTTTCAAGGCTAAATGAGCTTCACAGAAAAAATATGAATAATAAATATTGATGGAACAAGTGCTGTGCACTGCTGCAGGTTATGATTGAAACTGGTAGGTCAAGAAAAAGAAGATCTGAAAGAGCAATTAAATCAATGTGTCAGTCGGGGGAGGTTTGGTCAATCGTTGTCATTTTTAGCACATGCCATTTTTGGCAACCATGTGCTAAAAATGACAACGCTATCAGCTATTTTTAGCAACGATGAAGCCGATTTCACTCCTCAGCGAGGAAATCACGATTTTGGAAATACAAGCACTGATTTTGGAAAAGAAGTGCTACCACCTGGTGCAAGAAGAAGAAACCAGCTTTAATATGGCCGTTGTTTGTATGGTAGTCCAACGTTGAAGTATACCCTTTTTTGTGGCCCGAAGTTGGAACTTTAAATTGAAGCATCCGAAAATGATCGATATTGATCGAAATCATGATGTTGATGAAATAAATAATATGTTAAGTTGAGAGAGGAGGCCATTTTATCCAGATGCGGTGGTTTACTTCTTGAAATTATTTTTGCTTACGACGACTGCCATGTAATGAGGGATAATTAGCAGCCGTCATTAGCAAAAATAATTTCAAGAAGTAAACTACTGCATCTGGATAAAATGGCCTCCTCTCTCAACTTAAAATATTATTTTTTTCATCAACATCATGTTTTCGATCAATATCGATCATTTTCGGATGCTTCAATTTTAAGTTCCAACTTCAGGCCACAAAACAAACTACCATACAAATAACGGGCATATTAAAGCTTGCTTCTTCGTCTTGCACCAGGTGGCAGCATTTCTTTTCCAAAATCAGTGTTTATCTTTCCAAAATCTTGATTTCCTCGCTGAGGAGTGAGATCGGCCTCATCGTTGTCAAAAATAGCAGAATCGTTGTCATTTTTAGCACGTGTGACAAAAATAGCAGTTGCTAAAAATGACAACGATTGACCAAACCTCCCCCGACTGGTGTGTTTGCTGGAACAAAAACAAACTCCAGTATATAAAACTTAATGGGCTGCTGAAACATTAACTGAAACATAAATGTATGCAACAAAAGGCAGCAAATGTAGATTTATTGGACAGGTATGTAGTAAAGAGCAAGTAGCATACAAATAATGCGGGTAATCCACCTTTTTTAATACGGGAGCCATGGCAGCCGCAGACACTTAAACAAGGTCCATTTAACTTGAAATAAAAACCGAAATAAAAAACAAAACTGAAATGAAAATGAAAATTTGTGGGCTAATTAGCGACAGCTAGCAGTTAAGGTTCGTTTTGATGTCAATGTCATGAACTTGAACTTGAACTTGAACTGCAAAACCATAAGTGCTTACCGGATCTTCACTGCTGAAAGCCATTACTTGGCTTATTTTAATATCAGGCATCTTCAATAAAATTCAAAGCCACTGAGGTGAATAACCTAATAGCAGTGACACGGAATACACGCTGAAATTACACAAGAATGAAGACACATGCATCACCACAACCAAGGCTATATAAACCACCACAACAAAACACATGAGGCCGACGTGTTTTGTCATTTGTGACGCGCCCGCAAGAATAGAGCGCGAATTTCAGTTGTCTTAAACGCGCCATTTATGTCTCTGTTTTTGTCGGATATGGAAGCATGAGAGCTTCCAACTTCCCAAAATTGCTTCAAGAGAGGATTTTCAAGAATATTTTCAACATTATCTTTTTTAGTGACCCGGCCTGGGGTCATTAGGACTTAATATTTTCAGAGAATGTGACAAGGAATCAGAGAATGCGTCTCGATCGAAAATTGATCATGAGGCACGGCTGTTACACAAGCTTCGCCGTGGGGAAAGTTTAGGCTCCTTTTGGCGACATGCATGTTAGTAGAGCTCGGAGAGGTGTGACGGTTGCTGAATGCTCCGTAGACGCAGACAGCTTCAGATCCCATTTTTCTCGTATTCATCAGGACAATGTAGCTGAATTGTCACCAAACCAGCACTGGATCCGCGATGCTGTATCTGCTCGTTTAGAGGCTGGGTGCAATGGTGACGAACCTCGTACTGTTACCGCATCGGATGTTTCCCGATTTATATTGCGCCTTAGGCGTAATTCTGCTCCAGGAGCAGACGGAATCACCACAGAGCACCTGCTGTATGGCTCCACGCCTGAACTGCTTGCCATGTTAGCTCACCTCCTTACAGCTTGCTTTGCTAGATTGGATGTCCCTTCATCATTTGCAACCAGCATCATCAAGCCTTTGCTTAAAAGAACTGGACTTGACCCAAGTGATATGGACACAGGACAATTATAGACCAATTTCACTTATTTCAACTTTCTCTAAATTGTTAGAGATAATGGTTTAAGAGGAAATTGAAACATCGTTCGTTCCACACGATCTACAGATTGGATTTGTTCCACAGCGTGGAACAGCCGAAGCCTCTCTTTTGTTTTCTGAGACTGTCCTCCAGTGGCACCTAAGAAGGGGATCTCCTGTATTCGTCGCTAATTTAGACGCCAGAAAGTGTTTTGACCGCATTTGGCATGACGGTCTTTTCTATCGTCTTCTTGATCTGCTTGAGAATCGCTCGTGGTGTCTGCTTCTCTCGTGGTATCGCAAGCTTACTGCCAAAATTGACTTTATGGGCATTCGTATTTCGTTCCGACAGTTTCCCACTAGAACGTGGGACGAGGCAAGGGGCCATCCTTTCCCCAGTACTGGCTAACATATTTTTTCGTCCCTTAATACAGACTCTTGATCATAGTGGACTTGGGGCTGAACTAATGGGATATCATGTCCCCTCGATCTGTTACGCTGACGACATAACGCTTGTTTCTACGAACTCCATGAGTCTTGGCCATCTTTTAAGCATTGTGGGGGAGTTCGCGGGCACTTGGAGACTCGAATTCACTCACCCTGATCAGTCTAAAACTAAAAGTCATTGCCTTGTCTTTGGTGCTGAACATTTAGCTGAGCTGCCTACATGGCAGTTGGCCGGTCAGCAGTTATCTATCCGCTCTGAAACACAGCATCTAGGTGTGACCATCAGCACTGATTTACGTGGCTCAGCGCATGCGCGGTCTCGAGTAAGACGTGCCCGTGGAGCTTTTTACGGGCTCACACCTGCAGGAATGTTTAGCAAGGCTATGTCTGCTTTAGACAAAGCTTTTCTATGGCGCACGATTGTAGTCCCTTCTTTGACATCTGGGAGCATCGTTGCTGCACTGAGAGCTGCTGACATAAGTAACCTGGAATTATTTCAATCTTCTAGTGTAAAGGCAGCCATTGGGCTCCCTGTGTATGCCCATCATTCTGCCCTAATGTCAGCGCTTGGCATTCCTAAGGTTCAAGAGCTTCTCCGATCGCTTACGCTTCGCGGCTTTGCTCATCTGTTTCGCTCGGATCATAGGCTTAAGCAGATAATGATTCGCAGCCTTGCTGTTCTAGCTACTACGCCTTCAGAGTTAGACGGATCATTCTTGAGCTTTACACATAGCCTCGGAAATAATAATTTTGAAGTTACAATGAACATAGCATGTGGCAATGTTGATGGTGAGCTTATTCGTGGCTCTTGTATGAATGATGGAATTGTGGACACAATCAAATTCCTGCTCAACAGCACTTGCTCTCATTCGCGTAAAATTCTTAGGCTCATAACAGTCACAAATGAAAGCACCAGGCACACAACTTGAACTAAAGTATAGGTACTATCGATGGTTTTAGAATGTCCAATGATTGGCTCTTGTGAATGTCCTTGCGTGGCCTAGCATTGTTCTGCAGGCATTAATGTATGTACCTACCTGGCCCAATGTATATGTACTGCTACTTGTTATAACTGTCACCTCACCTTGTCACCTCACATTGTGTGTGTGATGCAAATAAATGTGATGATGATGATGATGATGATGACAAGGGGATGTTCTATAGAGTATGACCATTTTGTCGGCCAGTAGCTTCACTGTTTTTACACTAGCTGCCAGACATGCGCATGGATCCGAGTGATGGATCTATGATCTCGGTGGATCTCGGAGTAAACTGCATGCTAGAATCTGTAATCCATCGGATCCAACGTGAAAAAATATGTATTGGATCTATTATCTCATAGGATCTGACGATAAACCAAGAACATGGATCTATAATCTGTGTGGATCCCACCATAGGCGTAGGAACAGGGGGGGGGGGCGGGGGGGGGGGGGGGGGGGGGCATGGCCCCCCCCACTTTCGGAGGTGGGGGGGGCCAGCAATGTTAACTGGCCCCCCCCACTTTTTGCTGACTTAAGTGTCTGTCTGTACCTAACCTACCACCCGGTAACTTGACAACTATTCAGCTCGCCCTTTAATGAGGATTCCTTTTTGTTTCTACAGCGTTATTGACCGCAATTTCCTTCACTCAATGAAGGAAACCATATCAGAGACAAGCCTGTGAGTCCTGGTGACAGCATTTTGTTGAATACGAGGCGCGGGACAGCGAGCACTAAAAAGGTATAGGCAATACTAAGACAATACTAGCACGGTGCAGGAGAATGCGTATACAAACGACCAACGCTTGACCTTACATATCTGCTTGGGGTCGGCATAGTTCGTCAAAGGCGTACTAGCTGGGGGCCAGGGTGACCGTGCCTCAGCCTCGGTTCAAACAGGCTGGGGGCCAGCAATGTCTGTTTCTGCCCCTCCCCCTTCCACTTTCAGTGCAGTGGCGGTCGCAGAGGGGATCAGGGCCATGCCCTTCCCCCCTCCAAAGGCTAATCAGGGGGCCATCATATCATTTGCCCCCCCCCCCAAACAACCAATGGGCCCCCATGGGCGTATGGGGCTCTGGCCCTTATTCGATTGTCACGAGACTCAAGAATCCCACGCTAGCTATTAACAGCTCCCAAACCAGTCTTTGAGGGTCCTACACTGATCTCGGAGGGCCCTTCAAAGGCGGTCAAGCGCCCACATTGACCGCTGAGAACCCACATTGACCTCATTTGAGGGCCCCTAAACCGGCCTCAAGGGCCCAGCCGGCGTCTGAGGGCCTCACACCGGCCTCTGGTGGCCTCATTTCTGTCTCTGGGGTCCCAAGACTAGCCTTTAGGTGCCTTTGAGGGCCCCGCACTGAATTCTGAAGACCCGATGCCGGCCTCTAAGGGTCCGCATCGGCCTCTGAGGGTCCACCTTGGCCTGAGGGGTCCAACGCCGGCCCATGCCGCCGTCTTTTAGGGCCCCACACTGACCTCTAAGGGCCCATGCTGACCTGTAAGGACACGCATTAGTCTCTGAGGGCCTTGCACGGGATTCTGAAGACCTGATGCCGGCCTCTGAGGCCCATCTTGGTTTTTGAGGGTCTTCTGCTGGCCTCTGGGGTCCAACACCGGCCCATGCCGGCATTTTAGGGTCCCACACTGACCTCTGAGGGCCCATACTGGCCTGTAAGGACCCACATTAGCCTCTGATGGCCCAAGTCGGCATCTTAAGGTCTCATCCTGCCCTTTGCAGGCCCTGTACTGGTCTCTGAGGGCCTTAACCCTCGCCGGCCGGGGGGGGGGGGCGGGTGCCGCCCCTCCATAGGTTTTTTTTCGCGATAGCTCCGAACACGCCGGCGATAGAGAGCTGAAGCTTGGCATACCTGACCTTTGAATCAAACGGGATCTTTTGACACCAACCGCATTTTCGGGTCAGATCAGGTCACTGACCCATGTGGTCATAAGTGAACCTCTGCATGGTCTTCAGATGTCGCAACTTCGCAACGCCCTCACTGCCAGAGGAGATTTCACAGGGAAATGAACCTTGGAGGACCTAGTATCCAATAGGAGTCTCTCAACTTGTATAATGTATATCTCGGATTTTTCCTAAAGTTCATATGAGGTCAGGTCATTTTCGTGACCTCACCATTAGGTATAAGTCAATGGGGATAAACTGAAAACTTTTACTGGCGCCGGGAACGATCGATCTCCAACTATCTCAAGCACACCGAATCGTGATTTGATGCACTCCTTGCAAGGTTCGATGCGTCACTTTTGCAATGTTGACCTTGCGCGACGTCATTTATGAAGTTATAAGGGTCTTATTAGTTTTTCGTCAATAACTACGTACCGATCAAATTGAGCTAGCGAGTCGGGAAAGCCACCTATGGACTCAAGAAGACCTGCCGAATCGAATGATATGCGACATGACCTCCTTCGACCAATTTCATGACCTGGGGACGCCGACCTGACCGTGACCCGAGGTCAACACCCTAAGTTTACCTCACCCAAGCAAAAAGTATATCATTCGACGCGCCTGAGAGAGGCGAACACGATGCTGGCAAAATCGCGGCTCTGCGGCCATTTTTTGCGAAGTTATTCACCAAAAACGGAACCGTGCCTTGAGGCACTTGACCTGACCTCAGAGGTCACCGGTTTTTGTTCGTTTTGTTGGGTTAGGCCCTTTCGGTCCAATGAGACCATTTCAGAGCCGGAAGGATGATAGGATATAGGGGGAGACATTGGTCTGGGCAGGCACCCTAGCGAGTCGCCGGGGCTGAGCCCGTCCAGAGGACAGGCCACCCAGCCCCAAGGCACTCACTGCACCCGGCTACGGGGTGCGCTCCCTCGGGAGCAGCGGTGCCGCTCCAAGGGAGCAGCCCGCATGAGATAAAGTTGCCTGTCCAGCCCGGAGGGGGTTGCGGTGTGGAGGAGAAGGATTTCGGTATCCTGAGGATAGAAGCACGGAACGGTGTCAGATGTCACCGGTTGACCTAGGACCATAAAATCGGGTATCGATCTCTGCGTCTCGTAACGGCGCACACGCTCGTTTTACCGCGACGCGCTAGCTCCACCTGGGGCGAAACAGCGAGGGGGGTCGTACCCGCCCCCCACCCCCTCGGCCAGCGCGTATGTAGAAAACCTATAGGACCGGGCCGTGGAGGGTTAAACTGGCCTCTGAAGGCCCAGAGTGACCGTCTAAAAGTCCCACACCGGCCTCTGATAAGTGATAGTCAATCAGCCCAGTTGCAGTGGTCGCTGATATAAAACCTCTTAAAAACGTTATAGGCCTGGCTGAGCCTAGCTGGGCCGTTCATGCTGATTTTTATAGGTATATTGAAAAGACTCGCTTTGCACGTTACACGCTTGCTCGTAATGAAAAAGTTGCTGGATGCCTCTGGAATTTGCATGGGTGCCAACGGCTGCGGAGGACAGTGGAACGCGTCCATCAGTTTGAGTTTATGGACGGGAGACTCCCTGAAATTTCAACCATTTTTTTTCTTTTTTTTTGTCTCGATTTTTTTTTACCTCTGAGCATGTTTGCGAAAACAAAGTGGCCGAAATCCGAGGAGAAATCGGATTTTGGGGGTAGGTTAGGTTTTGGACCTCTGGGACCCTGGGCCCCCCCACTTTCGAAAACGTTCCTACGCCTATGGATCCCACCATGTACAGTCTGTCTTAAAAGTACCGCGCAAAGTGACGGTGGATCCATCAAGCCTGACCGAGGAAGGGCCTGCTATAATTTGAAAGTCACCGAACCAATGGAGCTGGGGAATGGACGAGGATGTCCATTGCTTCGGTGACTCAAATTTGGCAGTCCTTCATCGGTCAGGCTTGATGGATCCACCCTCACTTTGCGCGGTACTTTTAAGACAGACTGTACAGTATATCTAAAAAGTATGTCCCCTGGTTTGGCTCTCCCACAGGAGGCGAATCGGTAACTTGGCTGAATCCCAGTTGCGGCACCCGGCCGCCAGGGTCGCTGCCGCGCGAGCGGCCTTGACCGCTCGCATGTCATTGGCAGTTCGGTCCCTCCCCATCTATACCGAGGTGGGGAGGGGAGATGAGGGGAAGAGAGGGGAGGGAGCGGCATCCGCTCGGCACTTGGCGATACCTGGCTGACCCCGCGCTCCCTCGCTGACCTTTGTCCTGCCCTCAGGCGAAGACCGACTTCCTGGCCTGTAGCGGCCCAGCGGAAAACCGAGCTCGCGGGGCGCGACTCCATTGGCCCAATCTTATAAATGGAATGCTGTCGTATTCACGGCATTAGATAATATTAATAGTGATACCAGCAGTGGATGTGGTAAAATACAGTCCAAAATAAACGAAAGCACTCGATTCGTGCATAATGCGCCCTCCCATTCAAATAAGCCCGCCCACTTCGATAGATGGTGTAGTTTCTTAGGGCGTAAAAGATGCAAAACACTACCGATTTTTTTAGCTCGGCCACTGGGACCGACAATATACAATTGACTGAAATGCATGAAAACCATTTTGCATTTAGGTAATAGGCGTTTTCTGCACCCAAACTTTAGCCAGTGACGCCCTGTCCATTCTAAAGCGTTTATAAGATTGGTCCCAGCACCCGATTTTATATGAGGAAGTCGTTTAAAAAGCATCTTATTTCTAACGAATTTATTATTATGGCCACTTTACAGGACGTCTATAGAGCTTTGACTTTTACATTTCTTCCTCGTTCAGGAGAAACGTTTTAACCCTCACCGGACCTTCAGGTTTTCTGAATACCGAGGGGACGTTGGGGGTTGGAAGTGAGGAAACAACCCCCTTCGCCGATTCGCCCCTAATCGAGCTAGAGCCTCACGAAAGAAACGATCGTGTGCGTCGTTACGAAATGCAGCAATTGGTCTCCGATTTAAGGACCAGGGTCAGCCGATGACTTCGGAGGTCAGGTCAAGTGGCCCAAGGCACAGGTTCGGTTTTTGGTAAATTACTTCGCTAAAAATGATCGCAGATCCGCGATTTTAGCAGCATCGTGTTTGTCTAGCACAGGCGTGTCGAATGGTATACTTTTTCTTCGGGTGAGATCAACCGTATAGAGGGGGGGGGGTCGAACGGACCCCCCTCCCTCGGTTTTTCGCGAATAACTCGCGTAAAAAGCGGCCGATCGCGACGAAACTTTCGTTACCCTCGCGTTAATCAATTTTACACCCACCCTGAAATTGTCATGACCCTGACCTTAATGACCTTTGACCTGCGACCTACTTTTCGAGACCATGTTTGGCCGGAATCGCGATTCGGCGTATGTCGGCTCGCATTAGCGGCGCGTTTGCAGTCTTTTCGTGGTTTTAAGCGTTCAAACATGGGATATGATGTTGCTTCCATGCATTAGGGTGGGTGTCAAGGTCACCGGAAAGTCAGGTCAGGTCATTGACCTTTGATGACCTCGGTTCACTTTTTCGAGTTTTACATGCTTCTAGGCCAGTTTTAGGAGCTGAATTCGAATTTAGCAGCCATATGAACATTTACGAAGTAGTTTTGGTGCCCTCTTAACATGTTGCGAAGCTGTCAGAGGCGGTTGCCACCTACTACGAATACCCTTACTGGTTGACCTGACCTGACCTGACCCGACCTGGCCTAAATGCACGAAGACATCATCTGTGATCAAAACTAACATGATATTCGTGATCAGCACCCCGAAAACCCCATAGCAGCCACGCTTTACGACTTTCTAACAGGCCCGATTTTCCCGACTTTTGGGTCGTTGACCTGACCTGGAAAGTCAACCGATGACCTAGGACCTTAAAATTGGGTATCATCGACTTCCTCTCGTCACGGCCAACATGCTCGTTTTTTCCGCGTAGCTCTAGCTCGATCAGGGGCGAAACGGCAAGGGAGGGTCCAACGGACCCCCCCCCCCTTATACGTTTGCGGCTGGAAAAACACCAATACGGGCGAGAGTTAAGGTGTTAACCTCGGGTCAAGGTCAGGTCACAGCCCGTCAGGTCACGAAGCTGGTCAAAGGAGGTCATATTGCATATCAATCGATTCGGCAGGTCTTTTCATGTCCATTAGTGGCTTTATCGACTCGGTAGCTTTAGTTGATCGGGAGTTATTGACGAAAAACTGATACCCTTGGTTACGTGATAAATGACGTCACGCAAGATCAACAAAGCAAAATTAAAGCATCAGACCTTGCAAGGAGCGCATGAAATCACGATTCCGTGTGCTTGAGAATTTGAGATAGTTGTAGGTATATCATTTCCGGACCAAACTAGCAATTTCCATATTCCCCTGACTTTTAATGGTGAGAGACTGACCTGATCTCAGGCGACCCTTCAGAAAATCCGAGATATACATTTAGGTATACAAGTTGTGAGACTCTCGATCATACTATAAGATCCTGTAAGTTTCATCTCCCTATGAAAGCTCTGCACTGAGGGTGTTGCGAAGTTGGAACATTTTAGGAGTGTGCACACAGTCCTAAAATGTTGAGGACAGTTTAGGACAGTTTCACACAATTCATTTTAGGACTGCTCATTTATGACGTCATAGATCAGTGACCTGACTTGACTTAAAAATGCGGTTGGCGTAAAAAAATCCGACTTATCAAATCCCGACTAAAAAAATCGACTTATAATCCGGTTAATCAAATCCCGACCATGTTTTTACCTGGCCATTAATGTTCTAGCCTTACAGGTGATTGTTTGAACGCGGAAGATGCTGAATCTTGGTTAACCCCATACTTATCGTATGATAAAGAACTTCAGTGTTAGAAAGTTAATTAACAATTTTATTTAGGATAGTTTAATTCAAGTGGGTATAATCCGACTTGACAATTTACTAGGAGGGTTTTGCAGCGCTATTAGTTCGGCATTTAATTATAAATCATTGCTAATTTCGATCCGGATATCGTTATTCAATGCTGGCCTTAGCGTCCTCAGAAAGTTGTTTATAGTCATGAAGGCTTGCATTGACCCATACTTTCCATTTTTCAGCACTATTATTCGCCGTAGTTGACCAGGTGTTTTTCTTCAGCTCTCCCCTGAATCCTTTGGCTTAGACCTGGCGTATCACCCGTGCATCGCAAGACGCACCTACCACACACAAGTTCAATGTCCCCACGAACCCACATCAGCGTCCGTTCGCTTGGTGTGTGACCCCTTGACCTTTGGCCGCGACAACTGCCAGCTTGCTGGAGCACCCCTCCCTACACGCGCTGCCCCGCCCGCTCCCCTCCCTCCCCCCCCCCCCCGGGGTCGTGTCACGAAGGTTCGGGCTTACGCTACTACCGGCCGCTGCGCAGCTGTCACCTAGCGCTTGGGAATGTGTGGTCTGGTGCGGATTCAGCCAACTACCGGCTCGCGACACCAGCGCCACGTAGTGGCGACGGTACATTCTTTTTAGACACACTGTACAACATTTGAAACCATGATTTCCAAGTGTTTTTATGACAACCCTTTTCATCGGCCGCTGATAATGTGGGTAGAAATGGCCATGTTTGCATTCTCAGTGACACTATAGACAAACACGGTCGTCCCCTGAAGACTCGGGCCGGCGCCTGTGCCGTCATCCTGGCTCTCTCAGAGTGTCCGCTGACTAGGAGCGGAGGGAGTGGCCAAGAGGAATCACGGGCTGGCTGTCCTACTCATCAGCCGCGCACGCGACTGCCAACACCGCCTGACGAGGTACTTAGGTGCCATGTTTGTGTTGCACGTACTTTGCAGATCAGATCATGCCGTCCGGTCGCGAGCATAACATGTTTAAGTGCAGTAAACCCGTGCTAAATGCATTCACATCACATCATAACACATGCCGCCAGAGAGCGTGATGAAAAGTCTGCCGAAATATGCACTCGATAATTGGAAAATGACATATCGAGGGACCGTGCCGGCAAGCAAAACACCGCCCGGAGGGATTGGCATGACGTCTGATTGATCGAAGCCACACATTGTGAGGGCAAACATGCAAAGTTCTATGGCATTATTCCAGCCACACTCTTAAACAGCCGATAACTGCAGAGTAGGTACAGATCGTCAATCTTTAGTCTTTATCTAATGAAATCAAGATGATGCATTGAATGCTTGGGACTTGAGAGCAGAGCAGAGATGGGGGAGGCGGGCAGAAACAAGTAGGTACCTAACCCTTTTTATTTGGGCGACTTTATTCCTTTCTCCTCAAATCTAAGCAGTGAGTAGCCCTTCGCATATTTTATGTCTACCTCTGTCGTACACGTCTGTATGTAAGTCTCTCTTGGCTTGAAAGCATTGCTACACGAAAGTATCGCTATCCACCCTGGTTTGAGGCTAGTTCACTTTTGTATCCAAATCGCGTTTTTCTTTTAAAGCTCCCATTACGTTGGAGAAAAACCATGATGAGACAATAATAAAAAACACGCGAAACATTAAAACCTTTCTCTCCAGGAAATTAACAACTAGGTTCAATTTTTCAAGAAACCCTAAAACAAGACAAAAGTCGTGAAACAACAGTGATATTCTGTAATAGGTGTCAGTAAGGATTAAGAAAGGCATTCTATTTTTTTCTGTAACGATGACAGTTATTTCTTTCACCAAATATTTCAATGCACCCGCATAATTCTGTTTGCCAGCTTGCGTGCACCGCCACGGACCCTCTGTTTCATCATCCAGAAATGCGGCCCATGTTTGGACCCTGCGGCTTCAGAATGTCCCAAACTGCTTGTTTGGATGTCATCCGTACAAGACGGCACGGGGGACGGAAAGTCCTAGTTGTGACAGCCGCCTTTTGATGTTTGTGTTGACATCCCTGGGCCAGCTAGTCCCATGTCATAATGAGTCTGTGTCCCATTGTGTTGGTCTGTAAAATGTCGGTCGTCCCAGGCCGGTGTCCGTGCCGATGGGGCCGCCGCCGGGGCGCCCGGCGCCCCGTGCCCGCTCTGAGCGGGGGAAGGGGGGGGGGGGGGGCGCCCGGCAGGCCAGGTGTGCCGAGCTCCGCCGTTTTTAGGCGATCACGTGCGCGGAGTGGTACCCCGATAACATCACACCAACATGGTGGGCCGGTGTCGGCCACGACTTCCAGCTGGCCCAGTGCGCGCTCTCTCTCTCTCTCTTTCTCTCTCTCTCTCTCTCTCTCTCTCTCTCTCTCTCTCTCTCTCTCTCTCTCTCTCTCTCTCTCTCTCTCTCTCTCTCTCTCTCTCTCTCTCTCTCCCCCACAGCACGTCGTACTCCGTCCGTGGGCGGGTTAATCCAACTGGAAAACCACAATAATCCGGCATATTTTGGGAATCTATGCCAGCGGTAAGGGCTAAGTCTGCACTCTTTTCCTGGGGAATACCAAAACTATTCATAGGCAAAGGTCGTTAGCACGTATTCCATGTGGCAGTCGCAGCCCGAAAAATAGTTTTAGGTCTCCTTTCTTAACATTTAGGTTGCGTGAAGGCCAAGTGGCAAATCCTTCGGTAAATCCGACAAACGGTGAATTTGGCGTACTCTCAAAACATGCGATCAGAAGCTAATCGCCGGGTCGGACTTAAAAGACCCAGCAGCTGCCTAAATCGCAAAAGGCAGTGCGTCCCATGTCAGCTCAATCCACGACATTTTCTCATATACCTAATCTGTCAACGTTAAACAAAGATAAAAACATGATCACGTCAGTTGGCAGAAAACGTTTTATTGTTTGACTCATTAATCATAAACGCATTTGTATTTTGTGTAATATAAAAATGTTTATAACGAAATAAGTGAGTAAATCGCATCATACAGAAGGTACAAGACAACCTTCAAAAATGTGAACTATGAGTTAAATTGTTTCAGGGTTGGGTTAACGAAATATCAATACCCGTCCCTCGTTTATTAAGCGAAGGATATAAAGCAGTGAAAAGTTTTATTTGAAATTCATCGTTTCCATGTTAAATGTGTATCGGCTATCGTCACACCTACTGCTAATGATGGAATCTACCAGTATGCGGTAGCACATGGGTTGCATGTCGCCCTCTGCCGCCTTTCACTTTCATCGGTGAGTGGGTTCTCTGGAATGTTGCGAGTGGGCCTTTCGGGCCCAAATCGCGCCGCCAGACGGTCTCGGCAGCCACGGCGGCGCGCTGTCGTCGATTTTTAGCGATCCGCCGCGATATCTGAGACCGTAAAACGGTAACACCTGCCGCCTCTACGACCTGTGCCAATGGCCGATTACCCATGCCGGATTTCTACACATTGACGGCTCACTGTGGCGGCACAATGTACAATCATGCATGCATGATGGTAGATCGCACCTTAAATGTACAACGGAATGTCGATGCATAAACCGAGTGCCAGGCGAGACATAATATTTATGGGCCGTTCTGGTCCAACACGACGAGACAGTATACCATACCGGCGATCGATCAGCTGATGCAGCGATCACCCATCAAATCAGAGATTCTCTGTCAGAACTGCTCGTCTCAAATAGTATCCATCGTCTTACTTTTGACGGCTAGCGTTTTTTTTTTGCGATCCTGAAAATTTGGCACCGATCAGAATTGCATTATTTTTGGAAAGGGAAATTTCCGCTTAGCCAAGACAACTTTCCATTAGCTAATTAAAGATAAAATAGTTTCCATCTCCCAGTTTCATGCCTTTTTAAAGCCTTGTTCTTGCCTTAGTCTTGCCATTTAAAGACCATTTAAAGTAGTGTGATTTAAGTAATAAGCATAAGGACAAATCCAAATTCACAGCAGTCTCTCATCTACATATACATATGACCGACCTACCATCAGGCATTAAGTTCCCACGGCCTTGTACCTACTCATCCGTTCGAAAATCTCACGAGCCGCTGTGCCTGGACTGGAAACTTACCTACATGCTGAAAACACAGTCACCGGCCGAGTGTGTCCTTCCTTCACGAGTCGACGGCTCTATGTCCGCATATTTATCACGGTCAGGGCGCACACATAACAGCAAATCTGCATATGAACCAGCCCGTGAGCACGCAACATGAGCGGACGGACCACCTTGGTGAACACTGGACTCTGGTTGGCTCACAGCCGAGTTCGGGCTACTTTCTGGAAGCTTACCTTCCTTCTTACTCGCTTCTCACGGGCTGAGTGGGTACAAAACCGGCAGCGACGGCCGTTAGGTTCACTTCCCGACAACAAGCGGCTCTTACAAATCGGCCAGCGGCGCTGCTTTCATCCCGGTACCGGATGGTACGGACGGGGAGCGCCGAAGAGCTGACCGGCCAGCTGCGGAACTGGTAAGAGCTGGTGATTAGGTACTGATGACCGGGCTCCTCGCCCGATATAGTTGTGACTGACGTCGACGCAGTGTGACCAGCATCATCGGGAAATGCCGCATCGCGTCACTGGGAGCGGATATCTCCTGGGATCAGTATCCGGCAGCGGTGTCATCACTACCACTGACGGCCGGTCCCGCCAGAGGATCATCCGATCGCGCGCTGATCGATCGACTGTTTGCGGTGTCAATCAGCACAGAGACGGCACGGGCCGATGCCAGACAGCCGGATATCTCCATCACAGCACCTGGCCGGATTTATAATACCAAACAGCGAAAATAGCCTCCCATCCGGCTGGCACCGGCCGTGGAATTCTCGCGATGTCTGGAATGCGACGGGCGGATTTCGGTGGCGGTAGCCTCTCGGCCCGAGGCGGCACGTTTGGCGGTGCACCGGCGGGTTTTACGGCCAGGAAGCTGTTCAGCCCTCCTCAGACCCGCGGTCACGCCATCCACCAAAGTGCCGCTGTGAGCTCTGCGGGTCATGAAGGGACTGGATGGCTGTTTAGCATTGGACAATGAGCGCCCTCCAGCATAACTGAACGAGCATGTAAGTTTTCTGAGTTTAGTGATGGTTTAGTCCAGCATCTCGAGCGCAGTATCTATCCCAATCTAACCATTTTTTAATCATCATCTCAGCATCGGTTCGATTGAAAAGGCTAATTCACTGATGCTAATTTTAGAATATTAAAAGTAATGCCTATCAAACACGAGCCAAATCCTTGGGAAATACCAAAGATCGAACACATAAGGGGAACTGGAGAGAAAACAACTTTATGCCGAATTTAGAGCATTGCGAAGGATTAAGGGGATTTATAAAACCAGGAAAACACCAAGACTTCTTATAAGTAATAAAATACCAAACACCAAACACCAAATTGGTGTTGGCGTAGCTCTGGTTTACCAAAGGTTAATATCTGACGCAGCGTTCTTGTCAGAACTGTGCAGCTGGAGAGGAGCGCAGCGCTGCAGGCCCCTCACGTGCTATACGGGCCCGTCACGGCAGCAGCTGCCACAAAGGGAGCCGCCCCGTGCCGAGCGCTCCTACAGCAGGTGTAAGGTGCATTTGGCGAACGGGCGCCAAACGAAAGGCCAGGAAGTTGTTCTTGGTACGAGGAAAAGTATTCGGGTTTTTTATGTCTCGACTAAGGAGTACCGCTCATCGGTGTGTATGCGATATATTCTATAGCATTATTGATTACGTTTTATTCGTCTTTTTGATTGGTTTCCCTGACAGCAAAGAAGAATAACTTCATGATAAAAACTTCAGACAAAAACTGCATGGCGATTAATTGATAATTCCCCAATAACACCTATCTCTCTCATTTTCACAGTCTCTGACCAACGTTTAATGCATATTCATAAAGTTATATCATTCAAAAATTTTGGAACAATATGGGCTCGTTTATTTTGACTGGAACGCTGCTTTTTCAGACAGGCTGAAGAAAAAACGAACGTCTTTCGAATGCTTTCGAGAAAATAAGCCAGGCTGGTGGTTTAGGCATTTTAAAAAATAGAATGTGTCTGTCCAAGCCACACTAAAACATCGACCTACACTATAGCTCCATCAAACGTATAATTTAGTTTGCATGAGCGCTAGACGCAACTCTGAACCTATATGGCTGCAGAGCACATTTGCTTAGTTTGCTCTTGTATACGTGGCAGTGGTTAAGCATTAAGACGCACTATACGTTTATAAACGGCTCCACATGAGTTTGCAACAAATTCTTGCCCCAGGATGGTGCGGTGACCTTGCGTGTAGGTACTAGCGGCATGGCCCAGAAATGCAGCCTTTGAGGTCATCCGACTCTCTCACGCAGCCGTGGAGTTCGGTGGAAAGCTCCTCAAAGTCATCCCTAGCTCAGTTAGTTCCGGCATATAAGCGGCAGTCACATCCTCCTTCTTGTGGCCAGACTAAGACTAACCCCGTCAGCACGGAATACCCACCACGATGTTGTAAGGCTACCGTAAAATTCTAACGTTTCTTCATAAAATGTCAAGACCATTGTCAAAGTGTAAATGATAATAAATATGTATTATATTCAAATCTGGGACTTTTACCTTCTTAAGAACAATGACTTGTTGCCGTCACATGCCTTTTCTGAGCAGCATAATTGCTGCAAAACGTTAAAAATCATGAGAAGTTCGTTGTTTTTACAGTCAATCTCATATAGCAAGATATGTATTTAAACTAAGAAAAATCGTCTGGAAGCTAAATGTCGCTTCAGCTAAATCCTTGACCTAATGTATCTTAAGTCATAGCACTGCAGTCAATTAACTTTAGGTGAATTAATTGTGCCAGCGCAGAAAGTGACGATAACTCATTGCCAATTCACACGGATATGTATGGATACAGACCTATCATCACATAACAATAAGGTTATGTATGACAAAGCACTGATTCATTTGTGGTTCCTCTGCGTCAATTACGCCGCATACCGTAGCATACCTCACCACATTCAGCACTGACCAGTCATCAGCGATAGGCTCAGCGGATCATAGCCGGCTCTATGCAGAGATGTCTATCTGTAAGGTGATGTAAGCACTCATTTCCAGCGACGCATCATCGGGCGCTATTTTCGTCTATTACGTTATTAATTATTTGGAAAATATGCGGATGCAAGTAACGCATACCTAGCTCGCTGACGGGCTGGTGGTTCTTGTCAAATACGGGGAAAAGGCGCTTTACTATACAAGAGGAAGGCATAGAAAGATACCTACTGGCCGTTTTCACGACGGAACTTTCGCAGAGGAACTTATTTAATACCTAAAAAGTACCTACCCTTTGAGGCCTTAACATCCCTCAAACTGAAATATTTTATGTTCAAAATAATTTTAGAAGTTTAAATCCGGGCATTTTTTGCCCTCAAATCACTTATTTATTTACAAACACAGCAATTTTTGGTTCTAGTAGCCCACCTTTCGACTATGAGGTATCAAATCAGCGTGGCAACTTTACTCCCTCGGGTATCTAATTCCGGAATTCTTAAAAACAAGGAAAGTATATATCGAGCTTTCTTTTATGCCTATTGAGTTATGTTTTAATGGTGATTAAAATATGGCAATTTTTTTAATTACATTTCACATAAGAAAAACACGCAAAACAATGAAACAAAAATAACTACGGTGGAAATAACCAATCAGCACCTCAGTAGGATATGACGTCATACAAGAATGGTGTTGAAGGCCGTTTGCAGTCCCGGCCGGTAGGTCACGTGACCGCCGGGAGCCTCGGGTCACGCGGCGGTCGGGAGTCGGACGCGGGACGTGGTCGCGGGTGGACGCGCGGGGCATCATGCTTTGCTTTGCTTGCTTTGTCAACTTAATATAACTTACGATCGCATACGTGTGAAACCCAAACACTGCTCAGTGCCCTTAGAAATTGAGTTTTGGAAAGCTCAAGTCCCTATAGCTCCTCAGGTCGGCAACAGTTGAAGCCTCATCTGGACTAGTGAAAAAAGCGAGGGTAAGGAACCTTGTGTTGCTTTTTCTTTTACCGTTATAATTATCTCAAACCATCACAATTTTGAGTTGCCACATTGTCTGGTTCACTACATTCGTGTAAAACTTGGTGAAGGCTGGTGGCTCAAAGAAAGGTGAAGATATTTCTTTAAGTGCCTAATCCGTGAAATATCCCGGCTTTACAAATCTACACTTTTCATTTTTTCCACGATACATTTTTTAAAATTGTTAAAATTTATTCAACATTTGTTAAAAGGGGCTTTGGTTTGGTGTAAACTAGATCATAAAGTTTACTATAGTTTTGTGCAAAACCTGGTGGCTGAAGAAAATAGTAATTTTGCTAAAATGATGTGCGGAAATTTGTTGCTTTCCAATTTCCAAATCAAATTACTCATACCTATATTTCATTCAAAATTAGGAGGCATTATTACTGTTTTTTCTTGCAACATGAACTGAGTTTGGGTGCAGTGCTCCGGAAACGTTGTGGAACTTTAAGCTAGCTAGAGCAGTTTCCATAAAAATTGTTTAGATAGTTGACATGGCATGTTGACAACGGTTTTGCTGTTTCTAAAAAAGTGAAAAATATTTTCCTGCATTAAACAGACAAGGCATGTTATTCTCATAAGCTATCGAATGTGTGTGCGTGTGTGTGTTTTTTTAAGCTGTCAATTGTAACTTCAGTTACTTCACTTTAGAACATATTGCCCAGAATGCGTCACTGATCATGAGCTGGTATATCATATCATATGTAGCAAATACATAAATGGGAATAGTGTGTCATGAATTTTTGTGCATGCTTCTGGATCATCTGTAATTACATCAAAGGTTCGGCTCAAGAGTGTCCTGCCGACCAGCTTATGCCCAACCCTTTCTGTCCGCAGAACGTCTTCCGTCGCCTGCGACTCCCGCACGCCGTTTGCGCCCCGGCCGTCCGTACCGGTCTTCGCGCTGCGAGCCGCGCTGCTGGAGTTCGCGGCGGCGTCGTGGAGCTCCCATCGGGACAACGTGTGATGCCCGCGTCGAGCTTATAAGCCGTGAGCTTCGATTGGCGGCTCACGCGGTCACCAGCTGTATGTACAGCCTCGGCCCCGACGACCCCGCTAATGGCCGAGACCGGCATACCCCCTGCATGGGTCCGCTGTCCGGCGCAGCGCTGGCCGCCCGCATGTTACGTTTGGCTGTATCGCTGCCCAGCGGGAGCGTGCTCCACGCTGCGGTAGAGGCACACGTTGCGACCCGACTGAGGACCGCAACCGGATGGTGAGACGTCGGCCTCTGCGCCCTGGCCGGGGTAGGCGTGACCGACGTCACAGTGGAGGAACACCCAAACAAGACCAGCCCACCGTCGGAGCAGCATGGAAATATCATGTTCTGCCTGGACGTCGGACCCGGCGGCCGCAGAGCACCTGCACACGTGCGGAGAGGGGCGCTGGAGGCGCGGCTTCTGACATCCCGCGGCGCGGCTGCTGGCAATACCTGACAACGGCGGCAATGGAGGCGGTTGGGAACAGCTGCAGCAATGGTGATGGCGGTGATGGCGACATGGCGGTTTGGGACTTCATCTCAGCGCGGCCGCCGCCCAGGCGCCGCTGCGCCCGGCTGCTCAGCCACCTACCGGATGGCGGGGTGGCCCTTACGGCCCTCACGCCCGTTCGGTCTGCGGCCACGTTCTGGGGTGGCCGTCGCGGGGTTAGCGGCGTTGGACTTCGTCCTTTATCCAGACTGCACCGTACCATCTGAACGGATGGATCTGCCAAGAAAGATGACATCCAAGGCGGCTATGAGGCGATCACAAAGCTTCAGCAAGAGCTTCTCCTTCATGGGGCCGGCCGGCCGTTAAGTCGCAACACCGGCTACCGAGTGCCAACAGCTGCGTGCGCTGGCGCCGACGCGTTGTGGGCCGCGCTGCTGACGCTCAAGCTGCGATATCAACCATCTATGAATAAGTGGCAGCGGTGGCGGCTTGTCAGTTGTTAACGTGCCTTTGCAGACGTTGTGAATAGCCCGCGTTGGAATCGCATGGTTGGCAACACCACGCAAGCTAAAATGGGCTTCCTTGATGAACCTACTTTTTAAGCATTGTAGCCTTTGTAATTTTTGATGTTTTGCTGTAGGTATTATTTTCTACATATATACTATATAGGCACTCATGTGCTTTGAATCGCGCAATGCAATTGAACCATGGTAAAGACAATGATAAATGAACTGAGAGCTGACATGCCCCATGCTTTGTGTGAGTGTGTGTGTGTGTTTTTTTTTTTTGGCGAGTCGATAAAAGTGGTTTTGGACACTGGATGAGTTTTTAGGGGTGTGGTGAGGGGGAATGTAATTCCACAGACCTTTTGTCAGATTCACCAATGCAGTAGGTCTGTGCGGTATTTAGATATCGGAGCATTCTTTGAAAGTCGTGAATAGGGCAACTGAGAACCTACCTATAGCCGTGATATCCCCTCACAAAAACTTCTTTTAAATAACCGGGGATAAGTACATAAGCAGAGTAATTGCTATTACGAACACCTAGGTATCACAATGCTGAGCGAATAGGAAAATCTATAGATGGAGAATTGTGCCGCGTTACGGGTGCTCGGGCGCAGCCAATCCAGCGTTACCCCAGCGGTGACCTTGACCCGCATCGTCTGTCTCGGCTCCAAAGCCAAACCGGCGTGGAATTGGGAGCGCTCGAGCACTCATGGTCCAGCGCAATTCTCCACCTGAATCCATTCCTGATACACATTTGCTTGCTCATAGTCATGTAACCCCGGTAAATTCATCTAACTTTCATATTGGTCGCTCCATAGACAGATGGCCACAGATATCAACTTAAAAGGCCATTGTTGCATTCATTTAGTGGAGATCATTAAAGAGCCGTGATAGGCCACAAGTCGCGTGACATCATACGTGTAACAACCAATGACGTCGGCCTGCAAAACCCAATGGAAGCGGCTAGCAGCGTGCAATAAAACAGGGCGCTGCTTTCTAAATGTCTGTCGTGCGCCATAAATGAATATATCTTTTGTAGTGTGGCAACTCAGTATCTTTTTTTAACTATTGTACTAGTATTTAATAATTTCATAATTTTATAATTGTGCTTACGCTTTATGTTGATGTTAGTGATAAATCCTTAGATAAAGTAAATCGATGTGATATTTAATAGAAAAATAGCAAACTAACGCGCCATTCATTCGAAAGCTGGGGAACCTACTAAAAAGAACTACTAAAATTCCTGAGGAACCAAAGGATTATATTGGTATCAAATAGATGCCTGCTATTCCGTCGTGAAAACGGCCACTACGTCCCTATAGGGCGTAGACGGCCTTGCTACGCCATGCCCTTACCTACTACTAAAGCGCTTTTGACAGCATTGACGCCTGACGGAGTGCTGGTTAAACCTTCTTAGGTAAATTTGTACGCAATCGTTGCAGTGGAATAAGTGTGTCCATGCTTCTTGATAGAAGATAGTTCATTTCGTGATAGAAAACTAATTATGACCGGCTTATGTGTGTAGATGTCGATGTCACTCAGATATTCACCGGACTCGCATATCTCATCAATTATTAACCTTCCAGGCGGTGGGGGGGGGGGGCATTTTTTTGCCCCCCCTTTAGTTTTTTTCGATATACCTCGAGAACCGCTGCGCCGATCGTCACCAAACTTTCAGTACCCTCCCGGGAGTAGCTAGCGCACATGGTGACCAAAAATTTTTCCAAAGGCTATGATAGGTTGGCCGCCAATGACGTCAGAGTGACGTCATTTTTGCCATTTTCGACCCAAAAAAAGGTTTCGCGGGAAGAGCTATCAGGCCTACACCTTTAGAGATACAGAAAAATGTTTCAGACATAAAAGGTGTGGAATCAAAAAGGGCTACAAAACTGCTATTTCGGTATTTCGAATTTTTTGGATTTTGACCCCTAAAAATAAAAAAATAGATTTTTGAATACAATAGCCAAAAAATCCAAAAAGTTTTTTGAATTTCGAAAAAAAAACCGGAATACATGTGATAGTCCCTACCGCCTTCTATCTACATACCAAATTTGAGATCAATACCTCTTTTTTGGTCAAGTTATAGCGAAAAAACTGCTCAAAATTGATGATGTCAAATTTTCAAACTCAATTTTTAGCAATTCTAGACCTCGTAGCGCAAAACAAAGACCACCATTAGACTCCCCGTGACGAGCTGCATCGAATCTATACCCATTTTATGCAAAAATATCAACTTTGAAATTTGACCTTTTTTGACCTGACCTTGACCTGACCTCCACCAGATTGTGACCTAAACCGTACCTGATGGTCTTATAATCAATACCATTGAGTTGGAAATGAAAAACTGGCCATAAAACATGCATCGCACAACCTTAGTAAAGTTGGGTTCATGTGGTGACCCTTGGTGACCTTTGGTGACCTGACCTGTGACCTGACCTGCTATGACCAGTGACCTCTAATAGCAACATATGTACTAGACAACTGACGCCTTATCGCTGATTTTCGACAAAATGCGTTTTACTCGGTGTTATAGCGCTTTGCCTAGAAGCCCCGTGAACGGTGAAACATTTTATCTTTGACCTGACCTGTGACGTCATCGGTGACCCCAAGGTCAATGAAATTTGGTTTTCCTCGACAAATTTGACAGGGCTATCGAACGACGTTTAAATTTTCCGGATCCGTCCAGTAGTTTCGGAGATACGAGGAGGGGGCAAAAAAATGCCCCCCCCCCCCACCGCGCGGAAGGTGGCTGGGAGGCCCACCGCCTGCCTGGTTTTAATGCAGAACTTATTATTAATGCAGAACCTTATAATCCGTGCACGAAACGAAGCATTTCTGAAGGACATGTCAGTAAATTGTCCCCATTTAAAGGTAGTGTGCCACCTTTGAAAGATTTCCCGTTTTATTTTTCCTAGGATAAGAAGCTTCTGTTTTTACCTAATATCGCAAAAAAATCAAAAATGGGCCTGGAATAGTGCCTTTTTCGCCTAAAAGTTTATCGGTTTTTAGATATGTATAACAACTGTAGTGGGCTCACCTGCAAACAGGCGTCGGGCAACAATCGCGAATGCGGCGCACTTGTGACAATAAGCAAAGGTCATTATAGTGTTACGACCATACGACGTACGGGAATGAGTTATCAGCTGTCTAATCGTAGACAACACAATGTCGAGCCTTAAACTGTAAGCCTGTATTGGTATTGTTTCTTAAATTTGGCTGTCGAACATTAATTTGTGGTTTGAAATATGATTTTATGTAAAATAATTGATATGAAACAGCCGTCTCTTAAGTTATGACCCCATTACACCACACGCAAGTGGCAGAAATGACAATGATCAGCTGACGCATTTTTCTTGGCCGAAGTCAGAGCGCGCGGCCCGACGCACCACGCGTATTTGGAAATTCCGACCTCGACGAGCATCAGAAGCCACCTAACAGGCGTGTTCGAAACCGCAGGAGATGATGATGAACGGGTTTATCGAAACTTGATTGGATGAGCCTATCGGTAATAGCGATTTTAGTGTGTGCATTTATTGTTCATAGTGGTGTGAAATGTGGTTGGGGTACGACCGACAACCCGTCGGGGCGAATTTCGCACTGGGGTACTCAAAATTTGAAGAATTTAAGACGTTTCCATAAGTTTTGAAGGTATGGATAAGTTCTAAAAATCCGGTTCTCCTTATCCGGGTCATTAACTCCATATGGTCCAAGAAAGCTGGCACACTACCTTTAAGTAAGATTTTCACTGAGAATATTGTATAACTATGTGCACTTCGCACCTATTTTTTTCACTCCTTTCCCTCTACCCTATATCTCTACATCTACTGATCCGTCCTCTCTCTCTCTCTCCCTCTCTCTCTCTCTCTCTCTCTCTCTCTCTCTCTCCCTCTCTCTCTCTCCCTCCCTCTCTCGGTCAGGTGGCCCGCCGTCTCGGATCTGTCCGTCAGCGCACCGACAGGTGACCGTTCTCCGCCCTGCCTCCAGTCTGGTTGGTGTTTGCAAAAACTCGCGTCAGCGCCGGCCGGTCAGCCGAGGGCGGCGTTTTTTAGCGCCGGACGGGGCCGGCCGGCGGCCGCCTCAGGCGTCGATCGGAGCCGGGCAGTCTGCGCCGGCCGCCGGCCCCTCCATACGGACCCGAATCGCACACTGAGCGGGCGGCAAATCGCCTCTAGTGACGGTGGGCGGCGCCGCATACCGGGCGGCGCAGGTGGGCAGAAGGAGCCCAGGTGCGCGCCCCTCCCGCCCCTCCGCCCCCCCCCCCGGTCCGCGGAGACGGCTCGGCGTCCGGCCGACCCCGCTCCTTCAGACGCCGCCAGCAGCCGCGAGCGGCGCCTTTGAACCCCACCCTAATGGCTGTCATTAGGCCGGCCAAAGTGCGTGTGTCTAAATGATTAATCTTCTTTTGGTGGGGTGGCTCGCAGAACGCATGTGCCTAATAGCCGGCCATATAGCCCCGGAATCTGACGACGTAGAATGTCTTGGTAGAATGATCGTTGCTGTAGGTAACACGTGCTTTATTACCTTGCACACTACTGCGTGTGAGAGGCCGCTCAATCGTTCATAACTGGCGGCAGTGTCAAGCAGATCGTGAAAACTGGCGTAAAACTGTGCACGGGACAAGGAACTCGGCGATGCTTCTGAGATTTCGCAGCGAGCCGTGATATCCTGACCAGTGCACGCTCCCGACTGAGATTGGTGGTCCCTCCACCCTTTTCGGCTAGGACTTGTCAATTTTAATAAGATACTTGCAGCATAGCAGGAGATATGCGCTATGGGCATCGTCTTAGACATTTCCTACTTAAATATGAAGACTTGAAGAAAATATTTTCCATCGCACCAGTGCAAGCAAATTAAAAAGGTGCAATCGATCACTTTTATCTATAGAGATCAACAATTACCCATAAATATTGCTCTCTCCTCTTTTTCTCTCTCGCATGTTCATTGTTCACTTACCTTCTCACTCACTAACACGTTAGTCACTCTCCACTTACTAGTCAGTCTAAATTTTTCTCGCTTCAATTTTGATTGAAATTGAAATCAATTTGATAATTAAGGTTAAGTAACTTCATGACGTAATTTACCCTCGGTTGCCATACATAATGCAGTTGAAGCTTCAAACCTACCGGGAACAATTAGGTGCCCGTCAACAGCGAATGGCTTATGGTCTTAATTCATGGAGAGTGATGTCACTGCGGCCATTCATCACATTAGCCGACGCATTTCATGAGGTTTGTCAAGCTGAAGGCTGCACTTAGTTTGCTCATTCACAAGTGAATAGCCATTTGAAAAGCCTACAGAATAGCTTGAGATGTTGCAGGCTTGGCAGCACAAGCCAGTGATAAGAAATGATTTATTATGGATAACTCAGGCGAAGTGGATGCATCAACTTCAATGTCTGACTTTTCATAGGTTTAGTGAATTCTTGCACAGTATAGGAAGCTATGCAGACAATGTGCTTATCATGTATAATGCGACCATTCCTAGCCCTGTTTGGGATATCTGATCGTGAGCCGACACCTTTCCGACACTCCCAACTGATGTTCAACATGGCCCAGCTGTCAGCGCCAGCGACTCAGCGATCCTCGCTCGGAACATATCCGCCCACTTTACACACGTTACTCCTGGCACGTGAATTCGCGGCACCCGCCTCTCCGTGGCAAGAACGCACCGGAAACAAGTGATATCCGGCGCGGTTCGCAGAACAGCCGAGCCTTTTCCGCTGTCTGCGCCTCGCTCTATGCATCGAATTCCTGTTATCCGACACCTCGGGGCTAATGTGCTGAGACTCTCCCTCTCCCTCGGCGGGGCGGGGGAGACAGAGGACGGGATGAGAGAGAGAGAGAGAGAGAGAGAGAGAGAGAGAGAGAGAGAGAGAGAGAGAGAGGGGGCTGCCATTACCAGCGGGAGGAGCGCCCATCCGAGATATGTGAGTCAGCTATAGCCGCCGGCGACACGGAAAGGTGTGTTTAGCGCTGGTCGGAAATCACAGCGGTTCCGCCGAGTGAACAAAGGGAAGAAAAAGAATGACCACTCGGTCTGGGCAATATGCAAACGAGAGGCCCACTTGGCAATACGAGTCGAAACACGGAAGTCAAACCCATGTTGCGGTTTGCCATTTTGCCGCATCCTTGTCTATATTTGTGTGTTCTGGGCACACGATTACCGAGTCGTATCCCGCTTTTCAATAGCCTAAGTTCATGAATGAATAGATTTTATTCCATTTTCCTTATGTTAAAGTTCATGCACAAAGCGACTAATATATGTAGTTGTTCCGGGTGCGTCAGCGATTATTTGATCTTTACAAGATTAATGCAAGTACGCAACTAATAACTATATTGTATGGAAACGACAGCCGATCGATAACCAATTGTATCGGCGCTCGCGCGATGGATACAATCTCGACAACCGAGACTCTCGGGCACAGTAAGCCGAGAGCATGCAAAGACCAGAGCCCAGGTCAGCTATATAGCGGTTTGCTAAGCGCTTCACTCGGTATAATCCCAAAAACCGTGCCGCCTCGCCGGCCGAGTGGCTCAGGCCGACTACTGTCCAGTAAACGATTTACTCATAAGCCAATACAAATACCACGAAATGCCAGCCACGTCCGTGTTTCGTCAGATCCATAAGCCGCTCTCATTTATCAGCCTGGGAATTCCTCACTGTCGACCAGGATCTCGGGCATTAAAACTGATGAAAAATAGCCTCGCTAATGCGTGGCGATCCGACCCTAAGTAGCTAGTGCGCTTGCCTCCGCGAGGTCGCTGGGTAAAACTGGAGCTGGCCATATGCAGATCACAACATCGAAGGGTAGCGATATCAATGGAAACCGATGCACACTCCATGGCAGCATCGCTGGTAGAAAAGTAGCTTGCTCTGTTATTTCTCGGCTAATAACGGCCTACTTCTCGAGGTTTGAAAACATGCCGGCGCTCACGGACATGCAGATAACGGTTCCCAAAATAATGCTCGGATTATGCTGGAGCACGGGACAGCTCTGTACGATGCAGAAGTAGGCATATTAGCTCCTAGCTACTTCTTTCACAGCATTTAAGCAATTCATAGCAGGAATGGTCCGAACGTAAGTAGGTACTAAGCATTATGGTAAAAAGTCCCAGATACCTACTAAATCAAAAAGTAAAGTAGGATTCTTATATTGCATGGATATTGGAATACTTGCTGAAGTGAAATCAATATTGTTTGTGTACACATTTAAATTCCCATGTGAAAGGAGAAGTTTAATGCCTGAAACAGACTCTTTCCGCAGTCAGGAAATCGCATGCGAGAGCCTATTCAAATACGTGGAAGCACGCTCGCATCAATCGCACGCACCTCCCGGATGCGATTGATGTGGGAAGAATTATAATGTATTTGAAATGGCTCTCGCATGCGATTTCCTGAACGCGGAAAGAGTCTGTTTCAGCCTTAATGCTTTACAGGCGAATGTTTTATACGAGCACCTACACCTGATGCTGCAAGAATAGACTGATCCTAAATGGCGCTTGTTGACACCGAGCTAAGGACTGTCACCGGAAAAGATCAACATGAAGCATACAGTCCATCCAGAGAAGTTCATCGTGACTTACTTTAGCCACTTTGTCATGTTCTTGCATGTAAGCGCCTCTGAGATAACGGCGTTTAATGCAGTTTTTGAGATCATATGACATAAAAACAGCATTCAAAGTGTCATACAAGAAATGTTCACTTCAAAGCGAGAAGCTAAGTCGTGTACCTACACCACCAGGAAGTGTAATAACTAAAGAAATGCATATTTGCGAGAAAAAACCTGTAAACATTATCTTTATGTAGGCTAGAGGGAAAGCATCTGCAGGTAACTTCATAATAAAGGCGTTTAAAACCTTTTGTTTCGAAACTATGCGCAGAAAAATATTGATGTAATCATTACCTTATGTGTGCAAATACCCGTCACGCGTGAAAAAGTTTACTGTATTTTTATGTCGCGATACTCTTTACTTTTAGAAGCCTTTGTCCTTTGTCAATAGCCGACCGTAAGTCACTTCTGACTAGAGTTGCAAAATTTCCCTACCGCACTACCGGCATGCCGGTAATTTTTCACTACCGCAGGTTTTTTCGTGGTATCTGGCATGTCTTGCCGGTAGCATGCCGGTATTTTTGATTTTGCACACAAAAAAATTATCAGCATATGATTCAAACTTTGGACACTAAGAGGCTATTGAATTGTAATAACAGCAATCTTAGCCACTGAAAAATACATTTTGTGGTAAAAGTTCCATATGCCGTATTAAAATTACCGCCAAATTACCGGTATGCCGGTAATTTGGCGGTTTTTTTTGCCTGGGGCGTGGTAGCATGCCGGTATCCCAGAAAATTTTTGTGGGGCGGGGCGGTGCCGGTAGCAGCCCATTGGGAAAACTTTGCAACTCTACTTCTGACGCCCTTGCCTCAGAAACAACGCTACACTATTCATGTCTTCCATACAATGGATACCTCGTACAGCGTGAGGTCAAATCACTGCGCCAATTTATGGCGTCACATTTCACCTGACGTGCTATTGATTTGCCTCAGCAGGTGCCTACTCTATTATCAGTGCCTCCCCGCGTATGTCTGCGGAGGCTCCTGATGCGTCTGCAGCCAGCTACTGCCGTTCAGTATCCCCCTGCTTACGCTTGAGATGGCTGTTGTTGATGTCCACACTCTGCATATCCTCTTGCTGACGTCGGAGGCAGCCTTTCCGGTCAGCTCACTCCCGGCATATCCCGAAGGAAGATCGCTCACATTCCACTCTCACCTTTCTCTTCATTTCATGTGCCACTCCCCGCATCTACATATGTAGGCTTCGCTTAATGGCTGCAACGCAATTCCGATCGTAAATCTATTGGATTAGCAGCCTCCGGCTACCACCGGCACTAAACCGCTGAGCAGTGAACATGTCTACTCCCGGCGAGTGTCGGCGTTGGGACCATTAACCACGCACGTGAGACATGTGTCGGCAATTGTCACGCTCCCCCTAATCCTCACCCGTCGAGGGGCCCGAGCATGGCACGGTTGGCCGCTGCCTTTGTGCGCCTCCCCTCGAGCCCGCCGAGTCCTCAGCGCAAATCTCCGACCCCTACCGGCCTCCGAGGATCGCCCTTCACAACAGTGCGTGGACGGGACCGTCTTTCACTCGCCTCCATGTCCGGCTCAAGAGGCTTTTGATGGCAGCCCTCGGGGCGGAAGTGCGCGGACGCAGTGCGGTGGCCGGCCGGGCGGCGGTACGAGGTAGCTATTACCGGATCGGGTGGTGATCGCTCGGCTCAGGTGTCGGCCCGTCCGGCGTGGTCGTCCCGCCCCTGACCCTCCGTCCCTCCCTCCCGCGGCTCACCAGACAGCCTGGCGCGTCCGAAAATGGGCCCGCCGGCCCCTGCTGACCATTATCCGCGGACCGGGCCGGGCCGGTGGGTCAGGTTCGGCGCGCCATTGTGCGCCAGACAGCGCGGCACCGTCCCGCCAGACTGCGTGGCGGCGCGGCGGCGCGGCGAGGCCGTCTGCGTGCCGCCGCACCGTCCGCCGCGGGGCGCCGCCTTTGTCTCCGCACGGCGCGGCCGGCGCGCCGCGGACCGGCGCGGTGGGCGGATCGCCTGCCACTCAGCGGCGCCGGCCGGTACCGGACCGAGTCCCCTCTCACGCCGCCCGCCGCCCGCCGCCGACCCCCGCACCCGTACCTCAGCGCCGTGCCGGGCGCCTCCGCACCTTCCCGCCCTCCTCCCGCTCCCCGCTCTCCGCCCTCCCAGCGTTCACCTGTCGTCCCTGGATCCCCCTCAGCCATTATCCTCAGATGTCTGACTGCCGTGGCAGGTCGCCGTCACTCTGACAGACCGCGTGGTGCACCTGCGCGGCCGTCTCGCGTTTCTCCGGCCGGGAGGTGCCCCCCTGTCACGGCGAGGTGCGTGGTGACCGCAGCGCCGCATTGGCCACTAGCACCAGTCGGGGCGGTGGGGAGACGGACGCCCGCGCCGCCACAGGGCGGTCATTGGCAAAATGGCGCAGTGCGTGAACCGAACAATTCGGAAACTTGCTTGTTTAAGCGGCAGCTAAGCGTTGCTTTTCGATAAAATAGTTTGCAATAGCCGTTTTCATGACGGGTTATCTGGCAACTGCACCAAATTTCACCAAATCTAAACAAACATAATTTGCGGCAAATATCTTCATATCATGAGTTTATTTCAATACCTACACCAAAATCATGTCTGATAATCTGATAAGTTAAGCATATAAACGATTCGTGCAGCCTAAGCTAAAAGCTATTAATTATCAACTATGAACCCAATTAGACCAAATTGCACTTAACCCACGCTGTGCTGGAGGTCCCGTAGTATGCCGGGGGAGGAGGGGAGGCGTTTTCACGCCCCCATCTAACTCGGCTCCTGGGCCACGTGACGACACGCGGTAAGCGGCGCTCGAACGGGCGTAAAAAATAATGGATAACATACCTACTTCAGTCATTTTTAAGGTCAGGTCAAAGGTCAGGTACCCAGAGGTTAACAACGGTAAAATTTTGCCTACTTCAACAATTTTCGAAACACCGGCGCATAACACAGGAACCAATAGAGCTAAAGCGCCACGAAAAAGCGAATTCGATAGCACTTCTAGCTCTCTTTCAGCGGTGTTTCCTCAAATTTGACCTCAGTTCAACGATAAACCTCCAGAAGGCAAAAAAGGAAAAATAGCCATTTTTACGGGAAATGTTTTCTTTAACAACTTTTTATTTGCCAAAATCGTGTTCCTCTCGTCGACACGCTGCGAATGAACTATAATTTGACCTTGAAAGATCAATAAAAATTGACCTCAGGTCAAGGTCATGACTTGACCGGAAATGGTCATGTTGCATATCAGTCGATCCGTAACGTCGAGCCAAACACACCTAAGGCGTTTTCATCGCTCTAGTATGTCTCCATCAGAAGTTATTAGCGAGAAACTGTTAGACCTCAATTGTGACCTGAGATGACCTCATGGACATAGGAAGAGGTCACGGGTGCCATTTTCCGGCTCGTGTCGTGTTCACTTGTAATTAGATGTTTGAAACTGTTTTTAATGATGTTTATCCGAAACAGGCGCATTTCAATTTTCTCCCATTTAGGTACCTACCTAAATGGTAGGTACCAATGGGAGGTCGCAAAATTGGTCCAACCTCAGGTCACCGATATCGAAATTCCGAGATAAAGTTTTGTACATACTCTTACTTTAATCAATCGTTGAAAGTTTCAAAACAGTCAGTCCCTCGGTGTAGCTATGGTAGACATTAGCCGTTTTCACGACGGGCTATCCGGCGAATGCACCTAAATTGACTGCACCTAATCTCTTTTTACAGCAAGTATCTTCATTTATTTGCTGTCAAAGAGATTAGGTTCAGGTTTGGTCAAATTAGGTGCACTCGCCGGATAGCCCGTCGTGAAAATGGCTATTGAAACTTTTTAGGAGGTGATGTCACTTGACGCATCCCGGTGACCTGACCTTGATTGACCTGGGTCTGAAAATTTCACAAAATGTGCGGAAAAGATGTATGAACAGATGTGTGCGGTCGGTCTTTCAGCCATCTCTACCAAAGATGCTGAAGTCATAAATAATAAGTACAGCTGGTACTCAGTAGTCAGTTGTTCAGACTGAAAATGCTTGCCTAATCATCATCCTGCAATGTCCGATTTACACATAATATAGATGGTGAGATTGTAGGCATGATAAAAGCATGAAATGAAGTCAACTTCAAAGATCATGATCTACCTCAAAAGGCTTTGGAAACATGGCAGTATTTATAGTCAAATATTTAACGCGTCCCTTATACCGGGCAAAGCCTACTCCACTCACTGATTTCACCTGGCCTGAATAATGCGACCACTGCCCCCAAACGCGGGCCATACCATCGGCAGCAATAGCAAATAACTAACCAAAGCCTAAGACAAAGTTAGAGCCAAGACGTCATGCTTTTTCTACGATGCAGGTAGCTCAGGAAAAGGATATATATCAATTTTAGGCTTCCGAAGAGGTGCTACCGTGCTGAGTTCCTACGTTCGAAAACGCATGCATATTTCCGCATAATTCTTATGTTCACTTGCAGGAGGGGCTCTGCAAAGGCTTTCATTCTGAGGAATAAAAGCGTACTGTCAAGCGTTCATCAACGGCTCATTCATCGCACCGACCGTCACTGATACGAGCATATTGGTCATATGCATGCATCCGCTACATATGTAGTAAAAATAGGTCGGAATTCTGCTGACCGTTCGCTGGATGGCTGAGAGGCTGAACGTTCACTTCGGCGTGTTTACGTGCACTAGTCGGCATGCTTTCATCGCCGGAACGGAAAATAATCCATTCGCCGCGGCAGGTGTTGGATAAACAGCCGTTCGTTTAAAAGGCATAGCTTATCGTTTCTGGGTTCAGTTTTGTAAGCTGGCAGTTTTTCTTAGATGTGCTTTAAACGTCACGAAGCAGGCTATTTTGCATGCATCTCGGTGGCTTATATGAGTCGTCTTTTTCCGGTCAGACATCGTAGAAACAATGTGAAGGAGTTGAATACGTAATTAGGTACTCTACCTCATACCTGTCTCATGTTTGTTTGCTTCCGACCAATACCTACTGCATCGGAAATGCATTTTTTTGGTCGTTTAAAACATACCTAAAAAGATAACTGCATTTTGTGTTGATGCCAACAAGTTATTCGGGAGCCGAAGAAAGTAAATAGTGACCAGTAAACTGTAAATAAGGCCTTCTAGGTTTGATGTGTGATTTTTGATAGTCATAAGACTTATTTTATGCTTGCAAGGCTTTTCACTGGACCTTCCTGCCTAAGAAGCTGCCAGCTGGACAGTGCATAAGTGGAACACCAAATGCATTTGGCCCGACTTAACTCAGTGTTGTTCTAAAATTTGCTGTTATCAAAACACCCATAACTTTAACCATACCAAGCATCACATGATCAAATCTTACATACCAGAGGCCGACCGGCGAGGTGGCGACCGTGACGTCACCGGTCGGCGCCGTGACGTCACGTGTCGGCGCCGTCGCGCCGTTTTATGCGCGCGCCGGCCCGCTTTACGGCCGTTTGGCGGGCTCAGCTCGGCAGCGAGGAGCCGCAGCACGCTCCTTCGAACTCCCGTCCGAGGCTGGGTGACCTGCTGTCCGACACGCACCCACTCAGGCCTGGTACGCCCCTTCGGCGAACCGGCCGGCTCTCTGCTGTCACCGCACCGCTGACATAATAAACATACGCATACAGATGACACCGCGGAATGTCCATATATCTGGACCAAACGACATAGTTTTATTTTTAGATGGTTGCTGTGCGCTGCGTTTTTCAGCTGTCAATAACGTGATTGTGAAGTTTATGTATCTGATGTTACCAGTTTTCCAGCTTTATTCAAGGTCTTTTCTCTTTCCTCTAGTGCATTGAGTGGTTGGCTTGAACAGGAGTCCGCATGTTTGGCATATACATTTTGTAGTCGTTTAATATATTCTGAGCCAAAATAATGTAGGTATACTGTAATCAACTTCCCGCATCAAGTCATCTATACAGCGCCCGAATATGTCAGACGGTTTTCGGTCGGAGGGACGTCCTCAAAGTGCTCTGATACTGAACTGGAAGGGGGGGGGACCGGAAAGCGACCGAAAACAGGCATCGATAGAAACAATGTCAGTTAAGTACTAGTCAATATCTGTAGTCGCTGTTTTATTCAAACAAATTAAGCGAAGAAGGGCAATAACTTCTTAGGCTGCGTAAATATTTACCATGATTAATGGCAAAACAACTTGATCTTTTTTTTTTTGTCCATGGAGTTGCCTCAGAAATGTCGGAATGAAGTGCCCCTCCTAGCTCCTTGCCCGTCTACTCAACATCGACTCGGCGTCGGTCTCGGCCCCTCTGGCCTGGTATGTCGCCTCGGGCTCGGTATGCATGTGACCGTCCGTCTCCACCCGGTGACAGAGACAGCGCGCGGACGGGGGCGGGGGCGGGGGCGGCGGGCGGCCAGTTCAAACGGCGCCGGCACTCGACAAACGACCGCCCCGGCTCCGTCCGGCCGGGCCGGGCCCGTAATGAGCCGGCAATGTTTACAGCCGCCGCCGGCCGGAGACGCACACTGGGGCGCGCCCGAGTGGACCGGAGCACCCTCGGACCTCCACTCCGCTCCGAGCGACTTCAATCCGCAGAGTTTGATCAACACATGCCTGACTCCTGTGAGATCACCATGGCAAACTTGTTCCCAGTGGAAACTAGCACACGCCGCCACGAATGCCACTCACTTACACTTGCTCACTCTCAGCCCTCTTCGCCTACACTCACTTACACTCAGATTCCCTCTTACACTGAGTGTGCGAGCTTATGTGTGTGCGAGCTTACACTCGCTTATACACTCACTTTCTCGATCACTGACTAGTCACTGATACTGACAGTTTTCTGAGTGAAGCACATTCTTTTAGTTGATTACCCTATTGACCAATTCACCTCGAATCGGTTTCGTTGAGAAAAACGATTCAGTGCCCAATGGTCACGCACAGGACCATTATTCTTTTAAACGTGTGTGCCTATGCCTCCCAACACATTACCCCGAAGTTTCAGGAAAGCTTGGGATATTTTGTGGGGGAAGCGATGTGTTTTGACTAATTACTTCTTGGATCTACGAAAGAGTTGTCATCACCCATCACCTCTTTCGGAAATTCGACAACGGTTGAAAGCAGGCTGGCTGTCCTAGCAAGCACATCCGGCAAGCTCGCAAGTTAATGCAAACAAAATCACCTTATAGTTGTTTTTAAGTGGAAGAGGCATTGACTTAAAGGAAATAGTTCACATTTTAACATGGGTTTTGAACTGGAATAGCAGTTCCGTAGCTTGGGCTGAGACGAGCATAAATCAGGAGCTTTTACAGCCCAACGATCACCCTAGGCAAAGATATTCTATTTCTCGTCCCGAAAAATGTGTCTTGCGTTGAGGATGTGTGCCTTGCATATATTCGCATCCAGTATGAAACGAGCATGGGTCCCGAAAATTCTTCAGAAACTAGAGAAATTATCTACGAGAACTCTAGAGAAATTCGCTCCAGTGAGGCGCTCCAGCATCTCCAGTAACAAAAGCACGAGCAGATCGCCCAAATGCCGGTGGCCGCGATAATTTCTCTAGTTTCTGAAGAATTTTCGGGACCCATGCTCTTTTCATACTGGATCGCGTGTGCCTTACAGAAACTGAAAAGTCCTTCCTATATCAAAAATATAGAAAATAATATTTTGTTATAAAAAGGTTTTACTTTCTTTGCTGATCATTTTGAACATAAAAAATCACAAATCCATTGCAAAAAAAATAATTTCGTGAAAGTGAACTATTTCCTTTAAGGAACTATGCTGATTGCGCTAAAATTTCGCCTGAAAAGCACCAGCTTTGTACTTCCGACACGCGCCATTGTCGGTAATGTGCATACCAGAGGACTGTGTGCATAGATTGCCGGCTGCATGCTGTTTGCGTGAAGTTCGAGGTATGCAGGGGATTATGTTCCGTCCGGCACAGTTCGTGGCTGGCACAGTCGTCTGATATACAATGTCATGATTTTTTAACGTTATACTTGACTCCAGATGCACGGGTATGCACATGAAATGTCTACCATGCCGAAAGCCCAGCGTAAGATCTGTTTGAAGTTCTTTTAAAGAAGTTAGGTACCAAAATTTTTCCTAATCTGAGCGGTATAGAACTTCCGAAATGCTGCGGTCTATCCGACTTTTTATGTCCGTGGTGTACCAACTACAAGCCATTGTAGTAGGACAGCCCGGTATTTACCCTTTCCACGACCAGGCGGCGACAAGTGTCTAGTAGCTCGGCGGTAACCCCCTGAAGGAAATGTTGGACGGCAGAGCTAATCGCCTAAATGCTACACGGCTTAGTAACAACTTCCGTTTCCTGAGCTTACAGGTGACAATGCGTGTGCACTTGCACGGTGAATGAATGCTCGGTTTTGGATAACGATCCATTTGTACATTTTTCCTATACAACTTGAGAGATGCGTGTCAATTCTATATGTAACCTCACTGGTGGATCCAGCAAGGCGGTCGTGGACCCTGCGGGGGCATACCCCCAAAAAAGTTTCTCCAAATTCCTAAAACTAATAGGATTTCGATTCATTACCCATTGCTCTGTTAAAACGAACTTTTCCTGATAAAAGTTGTCTGGCCTTCTTTTTACTCTAAAAAAAACGTACATTTTCGGTGATTTCGGGCGCCGCAGGGGTAAATATTAATTCAATACTTCAAAAAAGTAAGTTATTTCTCTCATTGCGGGTGTCAGCTTAAGGCTGAAGCATCTATCTTTCCTTTCAAATTACATTTGGGAGTAGGTAAGAGACAAAGATAATGTTTCAGCTTAGGCAATAACCAATTAAAAAGGGATAGGGCTGCCCCCAAAAAAGCTAATTAATCAGCCCAGCGGCTGTTGTTATATCATAATCTCAAAATCTCAAAAGCGTTACGGGCCAGGCCGAGCCGCTCACACTGAGATTTTCCCTTGATTCGATATGCCACTTCAAGAAATAACTAACAGTGACCCTAGCCGTCTTTCAGTTCAGATTCTGCTTACAGATCTGGAAACAACGCCGCGTTCATAACAGCCGGGAATCAAGCCGAGAGGATAGCAAGCACATCGGCGCCGCCACCAAACAGCCGTCACATTCCAGACGGTCTTGGCTGCGGTGAGAGACCGCAGACCCTCTCTCTGGCCGCGAACTGGGCTGGGCGGTCGGCCGGTCCGCCGGGCAGCGCGCTGAGGGGACCTGCGGCCACCACTGGGGCGTCTCCATTCATTGTCGACTGAGTGGAACCCGGGGAAGGCCGGCGGTGACGAGTCACTGAGGTCGGCGGTGACGCGTCACTGAAATCACCCGCTCCGACCGGGCGTCAGCAGCCGCACGTCATCAACTCAGCCAAATGGGCCTAATTGGTCGGTTGTAGAACACATTTTATGGTGAACCGCCGCCACATGACACCGAGCTGACAGGACACGGATGTGTCTGAGGCGCTGCGACACCTATACACGGTGGTTTCTACACGTCGTCACAAAGGTAGCCGTGTTTGGCGCCCACGTACGTTCTGGGCGACATGTAAAACTGGAGCGACAGGGGACTCCCACCAGCGAACTATACACTTGATCAAATAAATAGGTAGTCATGCATGGATGGTGACTGGCAGCTAGTGATTGGAAGTCAGGTAAGGGAAAAACAGTCAATTACTTTTGCAACAACCAGGTGCTAGTTCGGCGGCGTCCTGTCTTCTCTTTCAGGTGCAAGAGGAATGAGAAAAAACTTCTGAGGAATGAGAAAACAAACTCACTAACGGGAAGGCAGCCAGAAGTGTCTGCAATTAACATGTTCAGTGTTCAATGATTATTTCAATGTAATGGATTATGAAAAGCTATGAACTATTTCATTTTCAATCAGTCCAAAGCAAAGACGATTGTCGATGCACTAGCAATATCACCGTAGGCATATTTTCGATAATGTGTTAAAAAAACGTTTTCACAACTCAAGACATGCATTGCATACAATGATAAGTACGGACCTTTATTTATGCCTTTGATGCTCTAATCAACACAATACACATCATATGTTGCTGTAAGCTGATGAAAGAGATGCTTATTTTTTGTTGAAACCTAGGATAGCAAGCGGTGCCTATATGTGGAAGTTGTTCAAACGGTAACCTGTGAACGAATGTTTATGTGGCGTAGTGCGACACGAACATAAGATGCACGGTTGCAATGTTTGCATAAACATTAAAAATTTCTTTAGATGACAGCTTATCGCCCCAAGGTCGTGTGCCATAGTGTCAAAACTTTGTCAACGATAGTCCAGCATGAAACGTGGTTGCGGTTTGGTGGGAAATGTTTTATAAAGTGAAAGGAAACAAGAAGCCTTAGCGTATTCACCGTTTGTGTTAACTATGTTCTTTTAAACGTTAAAACTCTATAAAAGGGTTCCAATAACGGAATGGTTTGTAGCACTTCTAAACAAAAGTTTTTTTTTCTCAAAACAAATAATCTATTTGCTTATATCTTTGTCTCATTTAGTCACCTGCTTCTGCAAGTAGGAGAAATAAAACAACGCCTATCTTGATGCAACAAATCTACACCGAAGTTGATTAATTTTCCACGAAAAAAAGATATCTTTTTATCTTTTTTATAATATTTGTTTTAAGAGTAATATTACTCTTAAAACAAATGATTAGGAACAGGCTATCCAACCTTTAAGGATATTCCACAGCAGTTACACCAGCAGAATTCAGGAAAAGCACGTCCTTCTGCAAGGGATCCACCCAAGTTACCACTTTCAACTCTATCGCCCTCCCCCCCCCTAGAGGGGATGTTGAGGGGGAAATGGGAGGGGAATATAGGGGAGGGCAGCTTGGCCCTACATTTAACAAGTAAGACGAGCTACTACGAATTCAGCCATCCTTGTGGATGCATCTATGTTCGTTAACATACATATCCTTTTTAACGCTTACTTCCATTTTTGCGCTCGCCACAGGTGGTCTCACGTTCACTCGTGTCACCCGATCTGTCCAGGGTCGGGATCGGGTCTCTTGGGATCAAGACGTGACCCGACCTTTCCGGGGTCGAGTCACGTCTTTTTTTGTTGGGTTTAGGCCATTTCGGTCTGACAAGACCATTTCAGAGCCAGAAGGATGATAGGACTTAGGGGGAGACATTGGTCTGGGCAGGCACCCTAGTGAGTCACCGGGGCTGAGCCCGTCCCGAAGGACAGGCCGACCAGCCCCCTCCCCCCCCCCCAAGTACTCACTGCATTTCAGTGACTACGGGTGCGCTCCCTCGGGAGCAACGGTGCCGCTCCAAGTGAGCAGCCCGCATGAGATAAAGGTGCCTGTCCAGTGTCCAGCCCGAATTGAGAGTTGCGGCGTGGAGGAGAAGGATTTGAATATCCTGAGGATGGAAACGACGGATCGGAGGAACGTCTGTCGACTGCGACGTCATCTATGAAATCCCTTGTCATACTTTTCTGCGCGGTGTCTTGCGTCATCCGTTCAACACCAGTTTACTCCGTTCACTAGGTCACCGTTTTCTATCCTCCGTCGGTCCTCTTTCCCTACCCTGTGCCCCATCCTCAGAACGCTGGCAGGGATAGGCGATCCTCCTCGCTGCCAGCGCGTCTGTGTTTTAGCGACTCGGACCCTAGCGGCGGGCGGTGTAAACAGTCGGGACGGCGGGCGGCCGCTCGCGCTCGCGCTGCCGGCCAGGTGGCTCGCCGGGCGCCCCCGCCTCGGTGTCGGTCGGCCGGCGCCCAGTGGTCAGTCGGTCGAGTGGCGCCCTGCCGCCGGTAGTGGCACCCGCAGCCGAGCACCCGCGCCCGTCAGTCAGTCTCAGTGCACGCCGCTGGCTGCCCACCCTCGGACGCTCGCGCTCTCGGACTCAGTCGGGCGAGGGCAGCGCGAGCGGTTGGTCGCGGAGGTGGCGCTCGCTCAACTCGTGGCGACGGGAGACTTCTTGCGTAGACGTGGACGCGATTTGGTTTTCGCGCGGACGACTTTCGCGCGGACGCGGCCGTAACTTTGCCGTGAACTTGGACGTGAGTTTGCCGCGGACGCGGCCGTGACTTTGCCGCGGACGCGGCCGTGACTTTGCCGCGAACTTGGACGTTACTTTGCCGTAGACGTGATCGCCATCTGCGGCCCCATTATTGAGGATTTTGCTGCTGCTGCCGCCGTTGCTACCCAGCTGGCGTTGCAGCCACCCGCTGATCGCCGATAGTTCTCTGACTGTCGGGACGGACGACTGCGTCGGCTCTGTGCCCACCTTCTCTTCAGTTTGGCGACTCGTCGCGCCTCTCGCTGTGCCCTCGGCAAAGAGCTGGGACTTCTGACACCTGCTCGGGTCATTGAGGACCCAGTCCGGTGACCAGTATGAGACCCAGAGGGACGCACTCGGCGGGCGCGCGCCGCCGCTGTGGGATGACCATGCCGGCAGTGATGTTGGTGATGATGGCGGCGATTCTTCGAGTGGCTTCAGCAGCCCCGCAGGTGAGTCTTACCAGTTATTACCTGACAATCTTCTCTCTCTCTCTCTCTCTCTCTCTCTCTCTCTCTCTCTCTCTCTCTCTCTCTCTCTCTCTCTCTCTCTCTCTCTCTCTCTCTCTCTCTCTCTCTCTCTCTCTCTCTCTCTCTTCTCTCTCGTACCAAGGTCATAAGAGCCCGAGCATACATTTGTCACTCGATCCCCGTATATGTAAACTGTGAGGAACGGTTCCTCGCAGTGGTACCAAAATGATTTTGCCGACTATGCTGATCAGTGAACGTCACTATTTCGTGCGTATTCGGCAATCAGCATGTTCCTCACTACTAGTCCTCGCATGCATGCCATGTCGCCCTTTCATAAGATAATTAGCATTTATTCCACAATGCAAATTGCGCACGAGCTCTCCAACAAGCTCGAAAGCGCGCTGGTGACGATAGTTTTGTTTCCTTCTACCACGTCTCCCCGAATAATTTGCCCATTACTCGTGGAAAGCGGCCTGGATCCACAAAAGAAAGTCGCTAAAAAGTACATCACCTCAGCAGCAGCAACAGACAAATGCAGCGCCGCATATACCGACATCAAGAAATTGGAGCACAGCAACCTCTCATGGGCTTGGAAACTATACACCCGAATATCCGTCGACGACTAAGTACTAAAAATGCCGAATATGTTTCTCACATTTCTTTCATTTTCAGTTTTCGCATTTGCATTGCATTCACATTTCACATTCGACTCTAAAAGTGTTAATCGAAAGTGTTCTCAACCAGATTTTTAGCTCTGATGGGCTTCGAAAGGAGATATTTGTGGTCGGCCAGTATCTTGGCTCCAGCTGTGCCTACGTGTAATCTGGCTGGTGAGCGTTGCTAATTTATTGTTAGGCTTTGCTTTTGGAAACTACAGAAGTATTTTATTGCATCGAGGACAGTATATAGGTGAGACAACGCAGTGACGTTCATAGAAAAACACAACGATTACCTTAGCAAACCTAGCAGTTTTACTAAACGCAGCGATTGCTCATCTTTATTTCTGTAATGTTTCAACGTTCAATTGCTAAATAGATTCTGTAGATACGCGATATTGAACCACATTGACTCGCAGTATAATGCTCTGACGCGTGGTTTAGGGTGGAGTGAAGTGATGCGTCTGAACATGCCTTTTGCGCCAGCTCACGCACTACATATACGCGCCATGAACGATGTGCTTTATTGTCACTTTATTGTTATTGCTTTATTGTCATTCACTTGTCAATGAATGTGAAAGGCAAGCGCAACTGCTGGATATGGAATTTAATCCAGATAAATCAGTGTGCATGCAATTTCTGCCCAAAAGACCGTACTCAGCATCACATCTCACTGATTCTAGGCCACCCCAAATACTACTCACAGGGCTGCAACTGAAATGGGTGCCGTGCTTTAAGTACCTCGGTCATGTGATCAGAGAAGACTTGCGTGATACTGACGATATGTGTAGGGCCAAACGCACTCTGTACAGCAATGTGAACATGTTGTTAGCAACTGTTGGCTTCGCAAAGAGAGATGTTCTAACGAATCTCTTTAAAACACATTGTGCCAGCCTGTATGGATGCGAGCTTTGGGTAGCGTATCGTGTTCAGAAAGCAGCTCGCGAGCTGTGCGTTGCGTACCACAACTGCTTGAAAAGGCTTCTCAAGGTTCCGAAGTGGGCGCGTAATCACGAACTCTGCCATGACCTTGGAATGTTGACTTGTCCAATGCAAATGGCATACAGACAGATGTTATTTTGGCGCCGCCTTTCGCTCTCGCCCAACACTCTGGTTGCTGCCGTGTTGGCAAGTCCAGCTGGCCAAACGGGGCTGACGGCCCAAACGCACTTGCGACTGCGTCAGCAGTATGAACTGAATGATTTGGATTTATCCGCCATCTCCCCTTCTGAGCTAAATAATGTGTTCGTTGCGCGCATCGAAAATGTTGTACGGCAGAGGGGGAATGATGGTGCCGCAGATCGGTTCGTGTACCAGTTGTTTTAGGGATCTTGCTGTTTTGCATTAGTTATTTTTTGTGTATATTGATGAATGATGTGTAATGTATGTGTGCTGTTTGTGCATTATATGTACCGACTTCGGTATGCAATAAACATTATTATTATTATTATTATTATTGCCACAATTTATTGATCTATGTTGCATGTTCAACGGAACAAATGCTCCTACGGCCAGGCATTCCCCTTAAACTTTCACTTGTACCCATCTCGAAGGAGCACATCCACGGCACAAAGGCTCGGACCGCTTAGAGGCCGGGCCTGGTCAGTCTTGTCCTGTTCTGGACGGTGACAAAAAGCATCCATGCATGTCTCTCTGACACCATGTTTACAAAGATGTCGGTAGAAGAATTGATTGAAGTAATGTGTTATAAACATTGTTATCATGGCATTCGGTCTCGTGACACAATTATCGTGCCAAACAAGACTGAATTCTGAAAATTCACGGGTCGTGGAGATCCTTTCCACCACACCAATTAAGACATTGACCATGCTAAGTATGGGAAAGACTGCATGGGGAAAGAGTTGATAGTTATAATATTACATTTGAATTAAGTACTCACTGCCATCCTTTTTCCCGTTTGCTCTAAGGTATGAAAAACGCAGAACTATTCCACATTGCTATTGCCGATTTAAATATTTGTGTAAAAGAGCAGAAGCTGTTCCAATCCACCTCGAGTGAAGGGTAGTTGTAACCAACTCCGGAAGACATGGCATGGTTAATGGTGAAGAGCATAATAGATAGGTGAAGGGAAAGCTGCATGACTAACATATCAGTTTGATGGTGACACTTTCTGGCTGTCACATGAACTAGTCTGTCATGTAATTTTCTCGCTTGATGTGCCTTTTCATAACATCTCTTTAGGCTGTGACATTCGCGATCGCCCCATTTTGTTAGCGATGGAATGCATCGGCGCTGCGGTGAGAGAATTCAGCCAACCGCCGCCGTCGTGGCATGGCCTTGGCGGTCGCTGGATATCCTAACAGATATTCAGCTAAACGTCTGACAGCAAAGAAATGCATTTAGTAGCACTGGACAGCAAGATTTATTTAATCCCTCTGATGTACAGGCGCCAGTCTCTTTAACTCGCCGGGTAATAAAACGTTTACTTTGCAGAGAAGTTCAAGGAGGGCAAGAACGTCGGCCTCTTTTGAAAACAGTTCTCGTGAAAGAGCACACATGCTACCAGTTCCAATTTCGGATCTGCTCCTTTCACGGGACTTAAAAGCATGATGTGATTATAATGTATTAGACAAGTAGCTGGAACGGGCGGCTAGACATTACAAACAATCCAGAGAGCCGGCAGCTTCTAATGACATTCTTCGAATGCCGCCACCTACGAACATCCGAGGCTGAGCGCTGGTCCGTTAGTCCGAACTAAGTCCCCGGGCACTGAGAGCTACATGGTTCGCATTCTCAACCCGCTAAGTCAGCCGTACACATCACCTTCCAAGAGACATAGCTTGAATTTCAGGGTGTAAAATCTAACGTATAAATACTAATTTGATAGCTTCTTTTTAAGCCGTTTGTCTTTAAGCGTAACATTTCTAGCACTTCTCGATCTTTTGAGAGCATTGGAAATCCAGTCTTTCATCGTTGACCGATGTCTGTCAACTAAATCAGTCAACAGCACTAATGCGTCTTTTCTTTTTTATCTTGTTTGTTATCTTTTTATCTTTTTTATCTTTTTTATCTTTTTAAATCTTGTTTGTTTGCTGAGATGTGGTACAACTAGAAGACAAATTCGAAGAGACAAACATGCAGTAGGTACCAATAATTTTTGACTGTGGCGCTGTATAAGAATCTGAACGTTTTGAGCAGGCATTTCTTATTGCTACATCTCGCGCATGACTTCCTGGATCCGCCGTTTGATCTTCACGGCCCTTGCAAATACACTCCAATCTTTGGAACTTAACTGGGACCCTCCTGAGCCAATCACGTCTCGCAGCACTTCAGGGATGGCTGCTAAAAGTCCTGCCTCAAGGGGATGGTCCGCCGGCTCCGCTTGTGTAGTGTACCGCTTGGGCTAGGAGGGGAGCCGTGTACGACCTTATTAGACAGAGGGGAGCCCCCATGATCACCAAGTAGGGTAGACCGGGGCAAGTCGCCCCGCCGAGGTAAAACGCCTCACCGATGTTTCTCGGAACTGGCAAGGTTCTGGGGAAACATTCTCTCTTCTTTAAAACGTGCACTATATGATCATTATATGAGCAGACTGGAAAGATATTGTGATAACTCTTTAGGGAGATATAGCCAAAAATTTGTTTTTGGAGTGATTTTTATGTTTTGTAGTCAGATTATGCATCATGGCGTTCTTTTATGGTTCACATCAGGTTAACGACTTTTATGTATTTTGAACAACTATTGTCTAACGCTTATAATGCTGGGTTGGTCCGTTTTAAATTATGCCTTGCTGGAGTGCAAGGCGTTGTTCTCTGACCAAACTACGTGATGGGGTAAAACGCCCCAGTAGGTCGCGGGGCAAAAAGCCCCATGGGGCGTTTTACCTCATGTGTTGTTCCGACTACCCACTTCCTAATGTTCGGTTGCTGGCGAACAGTAAGTTTCTATGCAATTTTATGTACCTTTCTCAGCAAATTAATGACAAAGGAAGCATTTTGTTAACATTTGCATTGCAATGATTTATTATTTGGCCTTATGAGGCAGGTGAAAAACCTGTACATACAATAGTGTCATAGCTGAACACCTGACAGGATGGAAGGTGCTAACTTCAGTGCCGTGCCTCCCAAGGTCTAACGGGCCTCTCATATAAGATTAAGTCAACTAGCATGTTCAATCTTTAATCTAGAGTATGGGGCGTCTTGCCCCAGGCCGTGAGGCGTTTTGCCCTGGGGTTGGGGCAAAATGCCCCATTTGCAGTTGCTTCACAAATCACTTCCTAGCTGGGAGTCCGATCATAAGTGAATGAATTTGAGGGATGGAATTTAAAGTAAAATGTCCAAAGAACGCATTGAGCACAAATTTGGCCTTCCAGGTGATGTGGGACAAAAGTTATGTAGCAAAATAAATTATCTGGGGCGTCTTGCCCCAGGCTACCCTACAGTTATCAAACGTTGTGGGCTTTTGGAGCCCCCTGGAATGCATCTATCGTGCGGGATCAGCGGTATTGCTGTCGGCTAACTTTAGAGGTTTTGCTTTAGCTCTGTGATCTATTGTCCCGGCCGGCCTGACGAGCATAAAACCGACAGATGAAACAGCTTACCCTAGTAAACTTACCGACAATGTCAATCAACAAATCAAGAACCATCCATAATTGAGTGATGTTCGAGGAAAGGATTATGCAAAATGTCTCCTTTTAAGAGACGAACATTTCTTGCCTTTTTTATTTTGCGATGCTACCGGATATTACATAAGCTCCTTTTAATATTATCGAAAAGTCGTTCATGTTTTGGTCGTAGAAGTAAAATAAACTTCACCAAAAGACAAAAGACAAAAGGACAAAAGACAAAAGGAAACGTGCCGAAACCGGTCTGGAATATGATAACTGCCTTAAGCTCCTTTTATTATTAACACACTTAGCAGATATATCGTCTATTCATTCCCTAAGTTTTATTGAATCGATATAAGCAAGCCAATATGATAATGGGTTCCACCTACCGATCAAATTTCCTCTGAATTCCGATCGATTCAGACGAGGAAGTATGATACGAATGCCGGTTGGTTCACATTAGCAGCTAACATACCCCCACCATAGGTATTGGAATACATCACCTACTCCCCTCACTCCTCACTCCGCTTGAACCCGGCACCCGCACCCCTCCCGTCATTGGATGGATCAGATAATGAGAGAAGCATAAGATAAGTGGGGTGATTAAGTTCCGAATAATTCATGCATATTTAGTCTTCCCCTGCAGTTCTAAGGGCTGCGGGGGAAAGTAAGGGTGTCATACAATCGAATAAGCTAGCCGCACCGGCCAGGTTTTTGCAACAAATTGAACGATAGATAAAATATTTACTTTGCAAGCTACTGATTAGTGGAGAATCTATAAGCTGTCCCTAAGAAAAAATGTGTAGCTTTACTAGTATGTTAAAAAAAAACAAGCAAATATTAAATCAACGCCAATTTGTGAGCTTTCTGCTGTTACACTATTGTCCAATTAGCGGATATCTAGGTCATTGATCAAGAGATACCATTGCAGGTAGTGATCTCAAATACCACCAGATCCCAAATACCACCATATACGCCTATACATCTCAAATATCCTCGGGAGACCAGCCTAATCGTTGCCCCGATACTGGAAACGGACGAAGAGCACGGAATGCGAAACCGACCTAGAACGGGCCGGAACGAAATACCGTGCAAGCGACATGCATTGACCATGCAAGATCCTCAACAGCGGGCTCCCATCAAAGAGTGGCCGCGCCCCAGCCACTCAGGCGTCCCCCGTAGCCGGCACCACCCCGTGCCGGCTCGTGTCCAGAACCTGTACCATTCCACAGTCGCGGAGTCCCAAACCCCTCAGCAACTGCCGTGCCGGATCGAGAGGATCGATTTTTAGAGTGCGGGCAACGTATGATGAGAGTGTTCCAACGATACGTGCTAGGCGACAGCAACACTGTATAGTTGTGAAACGGTGCGAAACTGCGGAGAATCAGTCGTCATATCATCGTTGCCATTCAATTCCATGTACTTACAATTTACATCCTAAAGATGTGTATAGGAAAAATAGCATATTGCACAAGGCCAGGATCCGTCACACGTACAGGGTGACAGAATTAGACCCTCAGATGACATAGGTGGACACTCCAACATAAGATGTCACAATGGGCCCTCTGGCACGACATTACACAGTAAGGCCCCTCACAACCACTGCGGTGCCGCATGTCTCAAACACAGGGTGACGTAGTCAGGGCCCCTCGCATACCCGCAGACATAGCCGGCGCCACGGCCGTCCGGTCCAAATCATCTGGGTTTGATTCGCGGCCTCATTAAAAGCGAGTCGACCATTTGCGCCGCCTGGAGCCCGTCTCATTGTAAATAGATGGACGGCGACGGCCGGCCGACTGGCGCCGGCGTCGTGGCGACGGGCCATTGTCTGTCCCCAGCTCCGACTGCTGCTGATAGCGAGCGGTTAGTCAGCAGCTCGTGTCGTGCTGATCCCCTGCTGGTCTCCCGCTGGTCTCCGTTGATTCTGCTGGTTTGCTGGTGGATATCCTGTTGATCTGCTGGTTTGTTGTTAGGGAGCGGCTTGATGAGGCAATGACAATAATGAGGATATAGCTATACTGACCCAGTCCATCGTCCAGCACTCATCGAAAGCCGTACACGGTACGAGTATGACCTCAGTCCACCCGACCATGCCGATTGCCGAATACTGCCCGCCGTCCAAGCTCCACTAGTTACATCCACCGTTCACCCTTTCACCAGTCCACCTTCCGCCCTCCTCCATCCACTGTCCGCCTGAAGAACAGTCCACTGCATCCACTGTCCACTCTATCACCAGCCCACCAAACGCCATCCACAATCCACCGATCCCAAAACACCGTCCACTGCATCTACCGTCCGCCGTATAACTACTAACCAGTCCGCCGATCGCCGTTGCCAAATGTCCATGGCCATCATTCAGGTAACACCAGAGCTCATTTGTCCGGCTCTGCTCCCCGGGGCCCGGTGCCTCTCTTGAGGCGGCTACGAGCGGCTGTGCTCGTTTCTCTGGCCCCTGCATTCCATGACCTTCCGAGCCCTCCAAAGCATGGCCTCCGAGTCATACCAGATTGGCTTGGGAGATTTGCTCGTTGCAATGAACCCAGGTAGCTCCGACCTCGTTCTAAGTCAACCACGGTATCGTGTTGTACTGCATTGTTCCAAGAGTGGTCTGGGGTTACCGCGATTGTACCGAGCTGTACCTACTGCCAAAGAGCGCCTGTTCCTACTTCCTGATCATACCGCATAAAGCCCTTCCTTACTATAACGCATAAAGCTAGTTATACATTCCACCGTAAATCGCAGTTTATGCGTACGTAACTATCTTCATACATTGCGCTATATCTTGCTGTACCACACTATGCCACCACACATTCCCAGAACGTACCGCAACCTCTGTACCTATACATACCCAGACGTACATAATCTATGCCCCGGTACCCGGACGTACCCCGTACCCCGGTGCCAATGACGCCCAGCGGGGACCGTTCTCTGACGCTCCATTGGGTACGAGCTGAATGGACGATTTCACGCCAACACCGTGTCCAGTTGAAACGTGACGGCATGCCGCCGAGAGATCCGGTTGGCACCGGAGTTCACGGCGACGGTGTACCGGAAATAATCCAGGCACCTTCACTGGGGAGTCGGGAATTGCACACTGTTCGATATCTAATGGTCTGCTGAAGTCTGAACTGAGAATGCTCCAGGTGCTAACTGGAGATTCTCACTGTTACAGCTCGGACGTTAGTCAAACAGGTTCACCAGTTCGCCTGAGATTGCTTCTCGCGGGCGGTCAGCTCAAAGTCACCGGGCTTTGTCCTGATACGCCGCTTTTGGTCCGTTCCACTCTTTATGTGTACCGTCCTTCTCCGTTCTACTCCCCTGTCTCTTCTATCTCTCCCCAGTTCTGTCAATATAATCACGCCTGCTCGGCCATTTCTTCCGTGCCCGATCCCGTTCCGTCTCCATTCTGCACGTGTATCCAGGCTCCATTTCACCCTCCGTCACTCAGTCTGTCAATCCCTCAGTCCCTCCGTCCCTTCTTCCCTCCCTGAACTCAGTCCCTCCATTTGCTCACTCCTTCCATCTCCTTCATCCATACCCTTCTCCGCCAGTCCTGGTCCATCTCTCCGTTCGATGACTGGCCGCTCGCCGCGTCTGTCGGTCGCCGTCGTCTCTCGGCCTCACGCGCTCGGCGTCTCAGTGTCGCGTCACGCTCCTCCAATTAAGGTCGCCGCTACTGCTCGGCGACCGGACGACAGCCTGCAGGGCCGCCATGAATGCAATGCCGCGGGGCTGGCGTTCGTAGTGTATGGCGCAAATCAACGGCGCGCGCTCCATGCTCGTAGCGCATATGAATGCTGATCCTCAGCTATTTCCACTGTGGCCACGCGGTGTTCAGAGCAGGTTCGTAATAATGCTCTGAGGACGCTCGATGGCTCTCCCGGGGTCCCCGTACCCCTCCGAGCGCCAAGGACTGGTTCCTACCCACCCCTGAGCACCGAGCACCACTCGGCGCCAATATCAGCTGACCGCCGGCAGCCGCTGTAGAATGCAAAGCAGCCCCGCGCCCGGCGCCCGGACACAATAGCTGGAACACTCTCAGAGACAGAGTATTTATAGGTGTCATAACTTAGCACTTGTTGCGGTAAGTGGGCATTCCGGCTGGCAATCTTGTAGCCGGCGTGGCGCGGAGCCCGCGGGCGGCGGCTAATTGTTGCACGGCGATGGCCGCAGGAGGGAACGCCGGCCGGTCCGTCACGTGCGGATTAGTACGGATACGGCAGTATATTCGGAGCCGCATTTATTAGTGCCCGATAGCGGGCCATAAACATTACATTACGAGTGGAACGTGACGTTATTAATAGGCAGCGTGCTGCCAAGCACATCTCAACTTGCACTCGTGATCGCACGATTTTCCTATATTTCGTTTATTTATCAGATTGGTTAATTTAATGACGTTGGGAAGAGGGGTGTAACAAGGAAAGCACGTGCACCACACCATTTAATCACTTGTCTTACCGTTGTCCACGAACAGGCGTCGCTCGGGCACAGCCTAGCCGTTTCGACTCGGCACTCGGAGCATTGATTCAGACTGCTGAGCAAATACCGGCACTGGGTGACGTGCGACCCCGACTGGACAACACGGCGCGAACAAATATACAGGGCGGCTGGCCGAGTGACCGATGTGATCTGCGCCGCAGGGGGTCGCTCTCTGGACACGGAGGGCACGCACACACTGACACTGACACTCCCTCGTGGTCTGAACGGGAGCAGCGCCCCACTTCTGGATCACGTAACCCCAAACTTCTCTCCTTTTGCACAACAATGTGGGAAGAAAATATGCTTGGGCAATGGCGGCAATGCGAAAATTTAAAGAATTATACTTCGTATTCCTCACGTCTAATACGCAAGCGCACATCCTAACTAGACTAGACTGTTCCCAATGCAATTAGCGGTACGCACAACATTCAACCATTGAAGAATACATTTTGCGAATAGTTGGCCCCAGAAACCCATTTCTAATCGTCCACCTGCAGGAACATGTTCCTACCACAGTCATGGTAAACTTGCTTTCATCCGTTATCAGTTACCAAAGCCTCGTCTTGAGCGCCCGGCTGAGGCGCACACGGGGCGCACAGCGGCCGGCCGGCGCGGCGTTCCGAGCCGAGCGGATGACCGGTAGCCGGCAGAGTCGATTTACCAGTCTGCGTCCATTACACCATTATCGGCAGCTGTAAATCACCACCGACTCGCCCCGGGTGGCTGATAGATAGAGACTCGCCCGCTCCCGCCGGCCTCGGCTCGAGCTGATGGATTATTTACGTTTTCGGTGCACTGCTCAACAAGGTCACTTGCATTGCTGCCAGAGACGTTCCTACGTCAATGTGCGAGTGGCCAGACACTGCAGAGGGGTGATAGTGTCAATCGAAGTGCTCTGAAGCATGTGTTAGTGTCTGTCTCGTGTTGGTATGCCGGGTAGATGATATCTTGCCGGAGATGGGACTTGTGATAGCGATGTTTAACGGAGGACTACATGCCTATAGTGGCTCTCATTTGCGTGTGCTTCCGCATTGCACTCTGCGCGAATGCAACGCCGTTTGTGTGACGTACAGCCCTCAGCAGACTGCGTGGTAGGTATTCTTTTTTCGACAAAACCGATAATTACTCAAAGGCTATGTCAACAGTCGGTCGGAACTCACTTCAAATAGATGTGCCATGCTGCACTCCTTCGATTGGGTCTATCACTAAACAAAGTAAACGGCTTGTGTGGCAACAAAATGCAAAAGTTTGTTTTGGGGGCAAATATAAACTTTTGGGTTTTGTTGCCAAACTGGATGGAAAATGAATAAGATGATAATGCCAATCTAAGGTGCGGTATCTCGCGCGTCTCGCTGTTACGATTTTCGAGTGACCGATAGCATAGTATTCGCGTCATTCTCGGTTTTGTCGGAAAAAAAATACCTACCACGCAGTTTGCAGAGGGCTGTACTTGCGTGGAAGGACCTATACCAATCAAGATCCGCGGTTGGGGTTAGTTGAGAGATATTAGTCGATGGACATCTCGTCAGTAATTACAAAATAGCCTTTGGTATTTCGGGTGGTTGGAATTATCTCGTCTTTGGTCTGGATGACACTGCCCAGTAGTCTTATTTTTATTTCGAGAATTAGAGACGTTCTCTGCAGTAAGATGATGTTTCCTTTTTCAACTTAGAATGTGGCGTCCAAGATGATGCCTACACCTACCCTACCATGCTATGGTGCAGACTTGGTGCTGTATCATCCATGGTACCTAAGTCACTGAATAAAGTCACCATATTGCATGATATTCTAAATTGTCCAAGATGACAGACTTAAGTCGGTGACAGGTTCAGGGTTCCATGGGATTGCAGTATCCGCCTAGGGGTCGTTCAACCGGCACTGTACTATGACAGGTCCTGCCAATCTGCCAATAGGACAGCAGCCCCTGTGCATAGCATGACTTTTATCTACTGTGACAATAGCTGTCATCGCCGGTGACAGGAGTGCCGTTGGAAGGTGACAGCTGCCTCCGTCAGCGCTGACAGTTCAGCTACTGTCAGCGGTGACAGCTGTCACAGTCAGTGATGACGCTCTGCCACTGTCAGCGGTGACAGATGTCACTGTCAGCGGGGACAGTTCGACGACAGTCAGTGGTGAGTGAGTCGGTGACAGTTTGGTCACTGCCGCGGTGACAGCACGACTTCTGTCACCACTGACAGCTGCCACGGCTACCACTGACAGCTGCCTCTGCCCCTGCTGACAGCTGTCACCGCCGGCGGTGACAGGTCGAAGGCGGCCCACTGCGGTCTGCCGCGCCGATCGGCGGCGTCGATACGTCGGCGGCGGCTCCGGGCCGCCTGTTAGCGCTGTTTAAATGCTCCGTCGGGCATACATTACGGTGCAGCGCTCTCTCGGACTGCAGCGGGTGGCACATTCCGTCGGCATGGACCGGTCGTGCCGCGGTCCGGCGCCCGCCCGGCTGCCGCCCCCGACAACTCGACGGTGCCGACGACGTGCTCTGAGATACGGGACTCGGTCGAGCCGCGTCCGGTAGAGACGGGGTGGTGAGGCTCGCCGGGCCGGTCGCCGATTATGTCGGCACGCCTGATTGAAAGTGGCATGGAGTCTGAGCGTCCACCGCCGCCCACGGCCGGTGATTAGACCGGCCGCGGGCCGCGCGAGCCGGCACTCCGCCGCCGGACACGAAAATAGCTCCACAAGGCCAATGTCACAGGGCCGCATTCCTCCGGGAACTCACTGTGACAGCGCTCGACGGGAGGTAGCGACGTGACAACGCCTGGAATGATACTCGAGAAAGGATCTTGGGGCCGGCTGGAATTACTAGGGTCGACTATTAAGTTATGGAAGTGCCTCTAGCAATTAAAAGTTTTTGCACGTGCACACATTTTTTTGGTGTCATCGCGTGCGCCGATCTTTTTTCTATCCAATAGTGAAGACCAGATGTCTTTAGCTACATTTTACTCTGAGCTATCGACGTTTTTCCAAGAGACCACCCAAACCTGCGGCGCACGACAAAAAAGGAGCCTGGCAATGGCCAAAATCGTGCGCCAGGGCGAGATCACCAGGGCTCAGTGGCCAAGTGTTATGGCTACACGAATAAAATATTGTAAGTTGCTATATTTTCATAAAAACAATACTTATAACACAATAAATAACAGCACCACTACTCCACATAATCACCTCCTAGCATCACACACCGTTCCAGCCTCTTGACCCAGTCCTGGAACGCCGCCAGGAGGCCATCTTCGCTGATCTGCGCATGCACGCGGCACACCGCCCGTCGCACCTGTTGCCCGGCGCACCTGATGCCGTCGCTCCATACACTTTTAAAAGAAATTTCCTGATCTCAGCAGGCTTTTTCCCTACCACAAACTGAGATTTAATGACCTCGCGCTGGCGCGCGATTTTGGCAATTTCCAGGCTCCTTCTTTGTCGTGCGCCGCAGGTTTGGGTGGTCTCTTGGGAAAACGTCGATAGCTCAGAGCAAAATGTAGCTAAAGACACCTGGTCTTCACCATTGGATAGAAAAAACATCGGCGCACGTGATGGCACCAAAATAATGTGTGCACGTGCAAAAACTTTTAATTGCTAAAGGCACTTCCATTACTTAATAGTCAACCCTAGATGGGACGAAAGCGTACAATTGAAGGAATAATTGAAATTGATGAGGGTGCCTATGTATGTCTGCGACTTGCGAGTTATGTTTCTCTTGCCACACACACACACATTGTCCGTTGTATAGGAAAAATAAGTCTAAGTCCAATCGCGTCTATTCAGCGAAACTGCGTCATAGTTTACATCGAACAGTTGCTGGAGATCCAGTACAAAAACATCAAACCATTTTCAGACACGAAACACACCGCGAGTGTATGCGACACACGCGACGGCGTTATGTTCGTTTCTGAAATGTCACCGTCTCTGGAGTGGCCGCGGAATTGACGTTACCCAGATATAAGTGTCCAGAGAACGGCGCTATTACGGGCCCACTAAAGCTGAACAGTAGGGCCGCAGTCGGCGCTCGGCGGCTCGTGCCGGCCGTTCGCCGCCGTCTCAGGATAAACAGCGGCCCGCCGCTGGCGCCGGCAGGACGACCGCATCCCGGCTTCATGACTCACGCCGCAGACATTGTTTATTTCCGTATCTGAGTGGTGTCGTTTCTGCTATTTAATAACCCCTACGTCAATGGGAGCCGGGCGTGCCGCTCGCTGGTGGGGAGAAGGACGGATGGAGTCGCGTGCCGCCGCGGCTCGTTCGATCCCCGCGGCCGCCCGGTCGGTCGTACCCGGCCGCGAGTTTCCTAAGTGTGGAACTGCCCATACCTAAGGTCTATGATTGGCGCAAGCTTCGCCGAGATGACGTTACAAGCTGTGAAGTCATGGCTCACAGTCGGCTGACCAATCGCTGCACGAGTATAGGCTAGCGGCGCGCGGCACTAGCGCCCCTGGTGTTATGGGAAGTTGAGCAATTACATACATTAAAATCTAATACATAGCTTGTGTTGGGAACAATTATGTATTACTAAGGCGTCAATGTCTCACAAATAAATTCGTCCATGCTCCTCATATTTTGCAAAGTGACCTTATATTATGCGTCATAAGGTACTACGCTTCAAACAATCAACACACAGCACCAGCCAGGCACTGTTACAAGTAGCGAGCAGTTAAGTGGCAGCAGGTGGCGCTACCATCTCCAGCATCGGTCCAGATGGCGTCACTCACTATCCGCACTATAGATCCGCACTACTTGCTAATGAAATAAATAATAAATCCGCTAATAAATCTGCTAATAATCTCGCTAATAAATCTGCTAATAATAAATTCGCCCTACCTGCTAATTTATGTCCTATTGGTGTCAAACATCATTCAACGCCGATAGGCAGTATCACCAGCCGTAATACCTACTGAAGACATGTGCTCAATGCTGAAGCGAAACGCAGTGCACAAACCCCACTGTCAAAACACAAGCACCTCGTAGGAGATATGCTTCCAAGGTGGGCGAATGCACGACCGATAACTGAAATAACACCGGTTATATTTTCACGTAGAGCAAGTTACTCTTTCTCTAACTAGGGAACTCGCTAAAATTAAGACTGACTAAATATTTACGCAGGATAACTGGCTCCGCCTCTTCGCCAACTTAAGGACCCGCCAATCCATGCACCTAGCCGCCAGCGCCGAGTGATGACGTCACTCGAACGGGCGACGGCATGAATAGTTCCACACTTAGGAAACTCGCTACCCGGCCGCATGTTCGGCCTCAGATGCCGATGTCCCGGGCTCGCGCCGCCCGTTGCCAGGCTGGCGGACGGCGTCGGGGACGCGGCTGGCGGTCCGGCCCCCGACCGCGGTCCACCGGGACGCTCCTCAGGTCCGCGGCACGGCGCTCGTGTGGAGACGACAGACGGACAGACAGGCCTGTGTCCCAGTCTGGTCAGACGACCCGTCGATCGGCGCCGGTGGCGTCATCCGGCCTCCAGCTCCGCAGAGCGTCATCACTCTGCGGGGCGTCATCGCCACGGGCGGCCTATCGACACGGTTACCGCTGCGGGTGTCATCGGCCCCATCACTGCCACACGGCGTCATCCATGCAGAATGGCATCACCCCCTGTCAGCGGCGTCATCACTGACGCCGGGTACCATCAGTTGGTACAGCGCTATCTCCTCAACGCCACGTCATCACATCGTACCGCACGTGCCTGAGGGCTGCAACTGTCCCCCATGGATAGACTCGCCTAAGGGCTGCCACTGTCCGCGTGAATAGACTCGCCTCTACCATCGCTGCACCGTCTTGCCAATGACCGAGGTAAATCACTATCTGCCCGGCCGATTTGATACATCCTGGGTACGATGAAAAACGTCAGTGTAGAGCCATTTAACACCGTCAACATAGTTCCACTGCGTGGGCGATGTGACAGCTTTGAAACACTGCAGGAGTCGGCCACAGGAAGCTATTAGCATATCCCCATCCATCACTCGCCAAATTCGCTCTTTGATCCGCAAGGGTATCGCTTTCGGCTGCTTATTTTAGTTGCGTCGTGTATTGTTGATGTTTTGTGGTGACTGCTCGAATAGTGACCAATTTATTCGAATATAGATGCTGTCGGCTGTCGTGACGGCGCTGGCAGCTCTGTCCGCTCACATCCGGAGATTGGTCAAACAGGAGTCCCGCTGGCGGGGGACCAGGGCCATTTGTCTCTGGCATCACAAGGAGCGTCACTATTCGTGGCAGCACCGGCCCACCAGAGTAACATCGCGCCTCAGAAATAGCCGTATCTGCGTCACTGTTCGTCCTCGCTGCGTATTTTTAGCCGCCAACGGTCCTGGCTGACATAAGCTGAGTGCGATGGGTCTACGGGACCGCTGCGTGCCTGTCATCGTAACTCGTCGTTCTCGGCTCGTGGTTCGTCGTTTATAGCTCAGCTCGTCGACCGTCGCTGCCGATTTCCCCAAGCCGGCCGTCGGTATTGAAATGACCGATGGCGGGGATCCCTGTCGGTTGACAAGAGACGATAACATTGACTGTAAGAACAGCGGCGGATTCGACGGCGGAATCTCGCGGACAGAAGCGTTGACGGTGGCTGTCGTCTTTGGGTATTGTATGTAGGTGTGCCTGAAAGTGGCCGCCCTGCGGCTTGTCACGCATTACACAACCGCCGAGACCTACACAGCTGGCTCAGTTTTTAGTGGGCCCAGAGCGACTGCCATGGCTCATTTGGGAGACCGGTTTGAGTTTTCGATGTAGGCTAGGAACATGGGCGTTTATGCTTCTGGGTAGGCGGGAAAATTGTTGTTTGATTGAAATTGTCCTCTTGGTGATAAGCACGAAACCTGATCGGGATTTTTAGCTGATGGCTTGCACATTGCGGTTTTGAGTAGGTTTATCATATGCTAAGTGCGGTTAACGAGTCTGTGGGACATGCTGCTATCACCGGCTGGCCGCAACGCCGTTTTTGCCTGACAGACTAGTCGCACATGCACGACGGCCGCAAGATAACTAATAGTACATCGGTTTTACGGCCGTTCGGCAATAAAACGCTGACAAAGTACTATGGGACGTATAAATTGACTGCAGATAGTTACTGCAACCAGACACGGACATGGTAAAATCCTTATCGCGGCAGTACAAATGCGGTAATGACCTGGCACCCACCGGCCTGAAGAGGCAGGGGTAGGGCCGAGAGACATGTCTCCTATTTCAGGGACCCGTATCAGGTTACCTCGAAACCCTGCAGTCAACCGACTTGGCTTTGCTTTCTCTCCAAGCACGAAAGATCGGTCAGTTGCCCGACCAATTCAGACTGCCTTACCGAATCGAGAGCGCTCTATCGGATAGCCATTTGACGGGAAGTGTGAACAATCCTGATGGTATAGTGTGATCGCAGTTTCCGAGGGGATGAGTCAGTATCTGATGTGGCACGACCAAATACTCCGCCACACCGTCGGGGGTCGGGGTCGCGGTCAACCACAGCCCAGGGACGCTGAGTCAGTTTTGCCCTGGATCTGTATACAAACGCCCCATTCGGAGCTCAAACCGAGCTGTGTCACTGATCGGACGAGTCGAACAGCGCTTCTGGCGCCGGAGCTCTGACAGAATCTCTGTCCGATGTCCGAAGAACCGACGGCGGGGCGGGACCGTGTCACAGCGGCGGACAGAGCTGTCTCCGTGATGGGATAGTGGTGGTGCGTCATCCTGCCGGACTCTGCATGGCTGGAGGATACTGGAAGGGATCGGATACCAGGCAGGTGCCGAACGAATACCGACTGGATACCGTCTGGATATCCGTCGGATACCGAGCACCGAGAACTGAGCACTGAGCGGATACCGTGCAGATACCGAACAGCAATCGAATACCGAGCAGACACCGAGCACCTGCACCGCGACCAGCGACCGTCACGGTCTCTGCGGTGCATCCTGTTCGCAGCTCACTCGGGCCACTGAATTCCCAGCGGCGCCGGCGCCTCGTCTCGGACGGCACGCTGCACGGACTCGTGACCCCCGCAGGCCGGTGGCGACGACCCATCAGTTGATGCATTCACTCCTCACGGTCGCCGCCATCCTGAAGGATCGGACAGGGGCCGGCCCCGGCGCGGCGGCTGCCGACGCGTGGCACCGTTTCATTTAGGAATTTACAGCCCGTATCGATACCAGCTCTGGTATCAATACGGGCTGTAAATCCAGACGGAGCCGGCTCCGAGGAGTGAGGGCTGGTGGTATGGCTCTGGCAGAAGGGGTTGGAATAGGGACTGGAATAGCATAGAGAGTAGATGGAAGGAATACAGAAAAAAATGACACAGAGACGCAAAAGAATCTACTAAAGAGGTGTATTTTCAGTGCTCTACATGACGAGTCCTCAGATTGTGATGAAAAGAAACTTTGTTGTGATTGTGTTGAAAGGAAACTTCATTGTATTTCCATTTCAAGAAGATGCTACTTCACTCAAGCGGAAAGTCAAAATGAAACGGTTTTACTGCTTTTGCTTTAAGCAAGGCATTGGTTTTGTCACTGTTGTCCTTTGTTTCATGGAAAAGGCTGGAGGATGCTTAGGGGATTTGTGAATGTTGCGGTGTGGTAGCTTCACGTCTTCATCAGGTCCCAAAAGCTTTCTTGCACATAATGAAAACAAAGTTCTTTTTACAGTGTTTTTGCAGGGCATAAATAGCAGTTTCACCCTTTCAACATGACTGCACCAATGCTATTTTTAAAAGCCATCGCTGGATTAGGTAGCGCTAATGGGCTGTAATTACGATCTAACATGCAACAGAAGCCGCAAGTCACTTGTCAATGTTCCTTTTTGCCGCTAGCTAGTGAGATTGCCATTAATAAATTCACCCGTTTTGGCCAGTAGCGGCCAATCATGCATTTTTATCTAATATTTCTGCAAAAGCTGTTTGAAGCGCTTACAGCCAAACAACAATTCCAGCGATGCTGATACTGTGAAGTTCATCCATCTTTTATCATGCACCGAAGCAATTATAATGCAAGACAGTCCTGTTTATATCCAGGTGTGCGGCATGCTTAGCAGCGGCAGAGTGGTATCGTGCTGAGTAGCAGAATCCAGGATGTTTTCTGACATGACCGGTTTATGGAGATTTATAATTGAAACGGTTCAGATCCTCAAGGACGGCTTTTGGTAGTTCCGTGTCACCCAGTTAACACGCTGTTTGATGTTGACCGTGTCTGGCATGACAAATGCTCTGAAAATTGGTAATGAAGTGAATAATTGTTGCCTTCATGCCCGTGCACTTCTAAAACTTAACTGGCTTTCTTTCATCTCCTATCTTCTCTCCGTCCCGTAGCCTTCTCCGCTGGGTTGCCTCGTGACTGCGACATTTTCAACTAACTCAAGTTACATCTTCGTTCCTTCCCGTGACATCTCCGCCCACTCTTTGCCACGGCCTGTCGAGCTTCCCCACATCATCTTCAGTCTTCACCCATCCCCTCAATGGCATCTCCACCCCTCCCTGCAGTGCAGTGGCATCTAGTGAGGTCCGCACTCCTACCAGGCACCGCGTCTCAGCCCGGCCGGCCTTGCCTTGACAAGGCCGCTGGAGCTTAGCAAGAGAGGCGCCCGGACGACCTCGCCAGGGTCGTCAGAGGCCGGAGCCTGTGCAGTTGTCATGCGCCTCAGCGGCCGGTCCGGGATTCCCGCCACATTCCTGGCACGTGCTTGACCGCTGTCTGACCCGGCCCGGAACACCGGTGAGCTCAGGGTGCTCCGGTGACGCGGATCCGTGAGCTGGTTAGCAGAGTTACCAGATATGTGGCGCTGCTGATGTGGCCGACTGGTGTTGCAGGGAAAGGATCGGCAATTTGCAGCCGGTGTTGGGTGAACAATCGTTGTGCCGTGTAGCTTCGCCTATTGACAGTGAGCCGTGTTGTGTAGGTGAGCTGTCCTGACATTGTACCCGTGTATTTCCTGACAGTCTGCCGTGTCTTGGGACTGACGTATCCTGACAGTCTGTCTGAAGTCTGCTGACAGTGTGTCCTCAGATGTCCCCTGTCTGGCCGTGCCCTGACAGCCACCACGCCGACCTACTGTCGGATATTTGTGCCCTGTCTCCTAGCCCCTGTCTACATACGCTCAGTCATCACCCTCGCGTCTCTCTGTTTCAGCTCCCGATCCAGGCGGACAGTGAAGCGGCCGCTCCTCCGCGCCGGTGTACCCCAAACTGCGACGAGGCGCAGCCGCGGCCCGTTTGTGGTACCGACGGCGTCACCTATCCGTCGCGGTGTCACCTGGGTCTGACCGCCTGCCGCGGCGCAGCCGTTCAGCTTCAGCACATCGGCAACTGCGTCTCCAGCAGCACAGGTCAGTCATGGGGCGCTGCGGCCTTCAGTGATGGCCAGTCCCCGGCTGGGAGGCTCGCGAAACGCCCCAAAGCGCTCAGTGTTATAAGGAAATGTGTGAGAGGGCACTGGGAACTTGATTGGTCGCCAATGACGGAATGGGGGAGTATAGGGAGGCTTGGTAACATCTTATTGGTACCCTTTGTCTCTAATTTTGAGATGACTGATACAGCTCCCGGGAGGGGCGAGGCTAGCGACGGAAGATATGTATCTTAATGTCAGATATGATCGGCTGACTTGAATTAAACTCACCACAGGCTGAATGAAATTCTGATATAACCGCTGTGTAGTGTGTATCTCTGGCAACCACCGGGGACCGGGCAGAGAGATATCCCAACCCGTCAAACGGCCGCTCCGCAGGTGGTCGCTGTCGACACGCAACTGTGATACTCGCGCGATACAGGTGGCTGGACACTGGTCATGAATGATGCAGCTCCCGCAGACACCTCAAAGACTGAGAGGAATGTGCCAGGAACGCGCGGCGCGGCGGCGACGGCAGTCACCAGCGCGGACCGTCGCCAGCGTAGAACCCGGGTCGGCGCACTGCGACCCACTGAGTTGCAGCACTGTGACACCGACTGTCCGAGTTGCGGCACTGAGAGATTTCAGCAGCAGCTCACGACAGCCATGCCACGAGCGGCACTCGTGACGCGCTGACCCGGAGCCGACCGCATCTCAAGCAGCGGCAACGGCTCTACGCTGAAGCGGCACCGGTTTTCAGAAGATCTGCCGGCTGAGGTGTCGGCGCTCTGACACTATCGCCCAGATCCCTGGTCATGCGCGCCGTGTTAACACTGACTTTGATGCGTGTTGAAGGCTGATGTTTCATGTTTGCATAAGCACTTACGTTTCGCCAGGCATGCGTGCATACTGTTTTGGCGAGTGATGGATCGGCGGCTATTCTCGCCCGTCTGGGGTTGACGAATATCCGAGGTCTCCGCGGGTTAGGGATGACTCTCTGCCTGTGTTACAGGGGACAGTGCGTGCCTGAGGAAGCGGGCCGAGGCCCTGGAGGGTCACCCCGGCGGCTCGCTGCCTCAGAACATCTACGTGCCACAGTGCACCGCCGAGGGCCTGTACGCTGAGGTCCAGTGCCACCGCGGCTCAGGTAGGTCATCATCCGTGCTCCCTCACCGCAGGCGAAACTAACTCAACTGGGACACACAGCACGGTTTAAAAATACACATAAGATATTTCCGTGAGGTGTCCACTTATCTTCAAATAACATTAGCTGTTTTCAAAAACAGTCGTAACAGGCGTCGCGACTGTTTGTTTCTGTTGTAACCCATCTCATGATTTAAAGATGGCGACTGTCTTTGGCCAGTGTCTCCGGAGCTATTAATTAAGGGCGATCCATCAGGGCACCTAATAGGCTCTGATGTACATCTACAAACATCGTGGGGCTCTGGAATGTGTCTTATCAAAAAAATCTGGAACGTAATTGTCGTGTAGACGAGTTTTTTGTCTGTCCAGGCACTTCATGAGGTTGACGGTGCATAGGGCGTTTAATTCATCGGGAAGAGTGACCGCCAGTGATGGGATGATTACAAATATCATAGATATGTAATGTTATTAAATCCCTATGTCAAGGATGTAATGAATGTCCGTACCTAAATACTTTTCTCACCAATTGCATACATTATATAGTTTCGAAGGAAGGTATACCTCATAACACTGTTTGGAGCCTGGAGGTCTGTTAGGGATCATTTGATTCGGCTGAACCTCACTTGTAATGAACAAGATTCGAGTGTCCCGTAAAGCGTTTGCGAAACGATCGATATGTTAAATATGTTGGGTACCTATCGTTGCAAATCGTGGGATGTTTCATGTTTGCTTACAAAAAATTATTTCAAATAAAAATAAAGTCGTCGACGTTATGAAATGTATTCACTATTTATGCCATGGATTTTGAACTTACACAAATGCATGAATTACATTGCTTTTTATCCTTTTCTATGCATTCCACCAGAAGCTCAACATCCGTGTCTGGATCTACTGAATGGACCTTTCAAATAAATCTTAATGCCAATTAGCACACACTGTTCCTACTATCTCGATTTTGACTGGTCAGACAAAGTGGGGAAGTTTCTCTCTCGGCCTCGAACCACCCAGTGCTCACGTCATGGGGCATGATTCAATCTTTGTGATATTGTGCTTGTAATTGGTGTTTATATGCATCAGTCGTACTTTTGAGAAATGACGTGGCTGAAGGCTGATTCAGAGTGGCTATCGTAAAAGTCACAAAGAGACGCTTTCACAATTGTTTGATGGCTACTTTACATCATTAGGATTGATTATTTTCCAAGGTCCCTTTCAGCTGTTTAAATATTTTTTTTTTATTAAATTTTATCATTATTTTTTAGTTTGGTGGGCAACATGGCACTAACCTATACCATTTTGTCTTGTTTGTTTTGTTGGGTTAGGCCCTTTCGGTCTGACAAGACCATTGCAGAGCCGGAAGGATGATAGGAATTAGGGGGAGACATTGGTCTGGGCAGGCATCCTAGTGAGTCGCCGGGGCTGAGCCCGTCCGAAGACAGGCCACCCAGCCCCAAGGCACTCACTGCACCCGGCTACGGGGTGCGCTCCCTCAGGAGCAGCGGTGCCGCTCCAAGGGAGCAGCCCGCATGAGATAAAGTTGCCTGTCCAGCCCGGAAGGGGGTGGCGGTGTGGGGGAGAAAGATTTCTGTATCCCGAGGATAGAAGCACGGATAGGTGTCCATTTTGTCCAATCAGCTTAAATCTGTTGTTGCATTTTAACAGCCCGCTTGTTATTCAATTCAGCTGGATTGCCTGTCATAGACGTCTTAATTTACCTATGAGGCCGTCTGACCTATGAGTATCTGATCAGTCCCCTGAACCTGAGCCATTCCAGTTCTACACATTAAACCGCCAGTCCATGTTGTGGACTGACTTCAACTCAACCAATCCGCTAGCCTCACGCTTCGCTGCATAGCGGTCATTCCGCTCCGCATCAATTTGTACTCCCTGCTCCAAATGCTCACCAATTCCGAAGGAGAGGGAGGGGTTGCGTCAGACTACCTATATTCAATCCCGTTGCACCTTGGCCGGCCCAGCTGATCTCATAGTGATGCGACGAAGGTACCACGGCGGGCAGGGAAGGGCGGCCAGGGGTCAACTATGCGGATCCTGTGCGGCGGCGAGGGGCGCGGGCCGCCGCCGGCCGGGCCCAGTCGCCGCGCTGCGGAGATACGCCGCGGCCCCGACGCGACGGTCGCCCGTCAGTCGCGCACGGTGATGTCAGATGACGTGATGACGTCAGACGCAGCGCTGCCATTGGCTGCCGAGGAAGCTTTATGAGCGGTGCGTTGTCCTGACTGCATTCCAGCGGCGCTAATGCTTTATTTGAGCTCGTTCTCGGCCGTGAGTGTCGTTTATATGTCACGGCTCTGGCAGCTGATGCACAATGTTTAATCATAACATGGTGTTGGACATGTTTTATCACTTTCGGTGTGTCTGGCAGTGATCAACGGTGCAAGCAAAATTGGTTTGTGCGGGCGTGCCATGCGTGCTTTCTTGTTTGTATATTATGAGTTTTTAATCGTATTTAATTAATATATTCGCCATTTAAAACATGACAGACACTTCACCGTCAAAAAACGATGCGGGATCTTTATTTTTGGACTGACGTCAGTATATACCTAAATGCTATCAATAATTAACTTTGATAAACTTCGCTCATGGGGAAGGGGACATTGCCAACTGCCCCTCTGCTAGCTAGATAGGCGTGAAAATAATTATTTATTCATAAATCATAGCTCGTGGCTAGATGAGGCCCACCCGTGCAATAGAGTATGATGCAAACTGAAAGTAACCCCCAACTGTTGGATATGCTTACTATAAGCAGAAGTGTTTTTCTGAGCCAACACTGTAGATGACGAAAGCTATGCAGTCGGATGGCGATGGGGCGAGGACACTGGGTGTCATCCACATTGTGACAATGCAAATTATCTCGTTGCGACCTTATAACAGATAGTTTATTCAATTCGGGTGCATGTAAACACCGTGCATATTGATCAATGCGATGCAGATGAGCATTCCTCGCCGGGTTGTCGCGAGGACACCTGTATGTTCCGGCATTGGACCGCCAGTCTGAATACCAAGCAGCGTACGTACCACTCGACGAACAAAGCGCTGTGTTGGACCCGTACACAGCTTGTCATAATAAACATACTCGGGGCCGCTGGCAGTGCGGGGCAGCCGGTGGCGACTCGACTGCCGGTGTTCGGAGAATGACCCGCGTGTAGGGGGGGGGGGAGGAGTCACTTTAGTGACCCGCCAAACCTCGTGACGTCTAAAATTTAAAACAAAACGTACCAACCCGCACATCTGCTAAAGCAGAGGCCCCACCTGGACCACTCAGCACGGGGAGTTTTGTCGTTTGTGGCGCCCCGCCGCCGAGTGTGTGGGGTGATCCGGTTTTTACACGGCACTTTTGTCGCTGAGTCGTGCACGTGGAGGAAACACGACGTAGTGATGGGGATGTCCTCTAGCCGGGGCGGACCGCGCATTCAGGAGCCGGTGGCATGATGCAACTGCGGGCTACCACACGCCGACCGCCAGCCGGACAATCAGGCCGGGGCTGGACGACTGAATGAATTGCGGCAAGGCAGTTTACGGAGAAGCCTGACTTTTCCGTGGGTTCTGTTGAGTGTATACGTACGGTGGTTTTAAGATTGGGCCTGTCCAAAGCTAGGTATAGGTGGTATTGAGACTGGGCCTGTCCAAAGTTATAGGAAGTATTTAGCAAGAACAACGCTTGGGTATGTGTAAAAGATGTACATTATTTTGTCTACATACCTACATATGTATATCTTTTTTTTTAAATCAACCAATTAATGACAATCATGAGCCAGTAGGTAGGTAATGCTTTTAGGTAATGCAGGAGTTAAGAGTTGATAAAAATGCTCTTAAACTTAGATCAATGGGAAGCGACCCATTGTAAGCCGTGGCAATACGGGCTCACCCCTTAGGTACTTATTCCTTCTACGTTATGGGGTCTGCCGCATGTACGTACGTGAGATGCGACTTGCCATTTACCGACCTGCCGCCTTGGCCCTTGAATGCCTCCCTACAGAGGTTCCCACACAACCGAGCAGCCAACGATGCTCACCATGTTTAGAAAATCGAGTGAGGCAACGTATGACGTCATCGGTATTCAGGATGACGTCACATTGTCCACGGCAAGGGGGCGGGTCGCCCACAGCCGCCCCGTCGGCGTCCTATGTTTGCCTGAACCGTCAGGGCCGCGGGAATCCAATGCTGACACATGCCTGGTATAAGTGCACTGCAACTTTTGCAACAAGACCGTAGTTGTGTAAAAATGCCTCCCGTAAACTGCCCTAAAAAGATCGTTATCGGTCATGTATTGCCTGATTACAGTGTATAATAGAGTATTACCATCTTATCCAAATAGACTTGGATCGGGATTGACCGTAATTAAAATATCGCTCACGCAAAATAAGAACGGAATCTACATTTTTCCAACACTGTTGAAGCCAGCTATTTCTTTGCCCTCTTGCCCGTTCACCGATGTGCCCCGAGTGACCGTGTGACCGTTCCAGGTCACTGCTGGTGCATGGACGAATTTGGTCGGGCGGTGCTGGGCACAGCTGTTCAGCACGCCCAGCCCGACTGTTCAGGCCGCACCTCCCGAGCATCCACGGATGGTGAGAGGACGACCGGGCGGCCGCCGTGTGGCGCTCTTCCTCTGTCTGTCGGTCTGTCTGTCTGTCTGTCTGTCTGTCTGTCTGTCTGTCTGTCTGTCTGTCTGTCTGTTTTTGTGGTTGCCTCTCTCTCTCCCTCTCTCTCTCTCTCTGTTTCCATCTTTCGCTTTCTCCCCTTCCTCTCTCTCCCTCTTTCTCTCTCAACGTGATTGATAGCAGTATGTATGTCAGTCGGGCGCACTGTGGTATCTCCGATTCATTTATGGAGACGTTTCTATTATTGGAAACGTTTCCAATTTTGACTACTCTTCTGTTCCAAAAATGGAAACGCTCGTTCCATAAATAGAAACGCTAACATCTCCGCACATATTTTCTTGCCAAGGGTGGCTGGATTCGATGTATAACAACTGTTTCGCGTAAAACAAGCTCAGATACACCAAAAACACTTGTCTTCTTGCATGGAAAGCTGTCGTATGCATTAAAATTCACGTCTTTAAAATGCTCCTGAATCGTATCCATTTATGGAGACTTAGTTTCCAAAAATGGAAACGCCGATGTTCCAAAAATAGAAACGCTGAATTTCAAATGTGTGCAAACTTGGCTTAAAAATGTTTTTAAAATTCACATGCAACTAAAAATTTGATGTTTTGGGACTGGTTTAGCATCTCGGCTCTCGGCAGTTACCTTGGACGTCGGGTTCGATAATAATACCTTACGCGCCGCAACTTGAGCACATTCAAAAGTCAACTAAAACTAAGATTTCCCAGAAACTACTGGACAGATGTGGTCCAAAGTGGGCAATACATAAAGCGTAGATATCATTTCAATATATAAAATTAACATCAATATTACACATGAGCTAGAATGAATAAATTCATCGTCAGAATACAACGGTATTTGGTGTGACGACGGTGCAGACCTTATTTCCATCCTGCTTTTTACGTATTTGCACGGAGATTTACGTTGATCCGAGCCTACGATCATATTCAGCACATTTGAAATATCATAAAATGCCCACTTAAGTCTCCAAATAGGGCTTTGCAACAACTTTCATGCGATTTAATCAAAGATTGACGACCACCAGGCCGCTGGTACACCGGAAAACGCAGCGTGAAAATGAATGAAAAACTGAAGTTCCCGGTGATGTGGTTGTTCCAATCAATAGGTCAGTCTTTCAGTAGTCTGTTAAAAACGTTATTTTTTGTTCAAAACATTCATAAATGTTATTATTTTCGATTAGAAAAACGTGTGAATTTTTTATCACGTCAACATGTTATAAGCATCGCCTCGTTCGTCAACTTTCGGTTTTCTGATCGGAAAGTCGGAGAACAGGAACATAAACTAGAATGCTGGCTGTCAATTGGTGGCATCCTGCGCATGCCAAATTGCACCAATCAATGCCCAGTTTGCTTTAAAGGTAGCGATGCACACAGCGTCTCCATTTATGGAACAGATCGTTTCTATTTTTGGAAACGGCGTATCCATTTTTGGAACATTGTTCCAAAAATGGAAACGTTTCCATAAATGGATCGGAAATACCACAGTGTGCCCGACTGATGTACGTTAACAGTTTTAATCCAAACCGATCGTTTATTCTTTCGGAGTGACTAGCGGGTAAATGCATACGCATTGCTAGGAACCACTGCATACTTGTGGCTTTGGTATGGTCACTGTTTACGTTAGTGTTGTGGGTCGGGAGATAACATTAAGTAAGGGCGTGTAAATATTGACATAGACAACGATAGCGTGAAACCTTATAGTTGGTAATGGCAATTGGCATCCACACGAAAGGCAGTGCTCAACCACTCAGCTCAGAAAGGAGTCGCTGTAAAAAGGATCGTGTTGAACAGAAAATAGTGTGATGCGTCTGGCCATACTCACAGCATATTTGTTGCCATCTGAGGGGCTTCGTGTAAAGTTTGTGCATTGTTCCTTACACAGCTGACAGCTCATGCTCTGTTTCAGTGGTTGCTGCATCGAAAAACGGCAGAACAAGGAAGAGGCGAAGGCGAGGTAAGAATAAAATAAGTTTTTAAACGTTATCGTATTGGAATTGGCTGCTGCAGAGCTCTTGAATTTTGATGTCACAACTTATTATTCGCACCCCACTGTTTCAAGTGTATGATTATTAACATTTCGTTTATCTGCTTACTTCAGGCTGCGGAAGTCGCGACAGGACGGTGTTTAGGGCGGACATTATGAAGATGATCAAACGAGAATACCAACGCCGAAAGAGAAACAGAAACAGTAAGTACCGAGAGTAACAACTAACGCTCAATATGTCACCTCGTCACCTATCTCCCCAGTCAGTTCATGTATCAATCAATTACCCCTTTAAAGAGACCCTCCCACCTTCAAAAAAGTTCATGAATTGGCATGAAAGTGATGTCGCTCGGTTCAGAAAGAGGGAAAACTAATAGCTACCAAATTTCATAAAACAATATTCACCGGTTTTCAAGATATTAGACTTATACTTTTGTATACTTTTTGGGATCTCCGCTGTTCCTAGCGACTTTATTTGAAAGTGCGGCACTTGTTGCGCGCAAAGCAGCATATACCATCGCGTGCTACCAAACGTTTTAGTACCTAAAAGATTTAAAATCGTTAGATCTGCGCTGACGTCACACATTCAGAGGGGGCATTTTAATGCATTAGCCCCTCTGAATCAAAGTGCTGCAACTGTGACATTAGATATTTTCGATTTGAAGCATTTTTCGATCTTGTGAGTGCTCAAACCGGTAAGTGCAAGCCAGGGACCCCATTTTGTGTATCTCAACTCAAAACTTATGTTAAGGTGGGATGGTTTAACGACTCGATCAGTCCCTGAGCACCAGTTCCTACCTCGTCTCCCAGCGCCAATAACTACCCGTCCGTTTACCCGTATCGCCGCATCGCGTCACGTTCGTGCCCCGCGACCCGCCGGGGTCGCGGTCCGGACCTCCGGCACCGTCCGGACCTCCGGCCACACACACCTCCACTGTGCAAATCACGGCTGTTTGTTTGGTCAGCTCGCAGAGAGTGATGTAGAGCGGTCGAGCCGGAGAGGGCGCACATACCTACCGGCCGCGCCCGACCGACCGGCCTAGGCTGTTCTCTCTGGCGGGCTGGCTCGGGACGGAGATGAGGGCGAGACAGTGGGAAGGTCAGAGGCTTGAGCAGTTAGCAGTTAGCACCATTTTAGCTGGAGGGCAGAAGTCCAGGCAAGAAGGAGAAAGTGCGGTGGAGTGTGGGGAAGAAGAGAGAAGAGGCAGTAAGATGTGAGAGGGAGATTGGAGGGAAAAGTAATAAAAGTAGACTAAAAGGGATAAAGGGAGTAAAAGTAGAGCGTGAAACCCGCATCATGTAGGTCGAAGTAATAATAATAAGGTACAAAGTCTGTTCCGTGCTGGTGTTTCTTATCCGAGGCACCTTTTCCGCAGTAGCGATATGCCAACAGGGTACAACGGTGCTCGAGTTTGGAAGATAGACTAAACACAACGGTTGTGTAGTCTGCGGTTTGCAACTAGCACGAATTGGCTAATCGACGAGAAATCACAGCGAATGATTCAGCTATCCATCCGATAGCCGATGTGCCTCCTAAAGATGGTGTGGTGAGCATTGTGAGCTCGTTAGATAAAGTGAACTTTTCCTTGTAGTTGAAGATGCCGAATGATATTTCCCTAGCTTGATGTAGTTGGCCAAAAATATAAACGTCAACTGGCACGATCTTGTGCGGTCGCCACCGTCCAGACATCAGATGCATGTCTTTGTCCGATCGGCTGATGCGCTGGACTTATGCACCATTGGTCTTTGGTTTATCTGGCTCTACTAACCACAATCTCTCAAATCAGACACCACAAATTAAGCAGTAACAGCTAAAAAAGGCGGTCTGTCTGCCTCACAGTCTCACAGCGCATCAGTGGCGCCCAACCAACCCAAAACACCGCGTGTTTTTGGGCGTCGATGCACCCACTGGCACCCGCTGGACACCAAAAGGTATCTAGCTTGGTTCAGACTCGGACACCTGCCTACCGGAGACCGCGAAGCGGTGCGATCCGGTGTCCGTCGACACTGCAGGGAAACCCGGCGCCGGTCACGACTCGGTGGCGGGTGCCGCACATCCGGGACTCGGCGACACTGCCAGTGGCGCCATGAATGTGAATACATAATCAGATAAACGGGGCGCTGACAGCCGGCGGCCGGCGTGCGGGACGATATCGGCCAGGTGTGCACCGGACAGGTGCCGGTGGGACGGACGGCACGGGCCGCACCGGGCTGGACGGTCGGCGACGGACGACCTGGCTAGCTGGACGGCCGGCCAGGGACGATCGAGTTGCAGGCGAGGCAGGCCGGAGAGGGACGGTCACTGGACGAGGCCACCCAGCTGACGGGGGCGAGCCAGGCCGACGGGAGGTGCTATACTGATCTAACTCTGTCCTCTGTGAGAGATGGTGCTGAACTGGGACTAGGTTTAAGAGAAACGAACAGAAAATAGCCTTTTTAAAGGTCTTGTTTAGTTATAGCGCTTTATCTAGCATGATGGCGCTATACCTACTTTCGCAAAGGATTATCCAGGAAGCAGATACCACCAGCTGTTTCGCCCTCACTGCGACAGCGGCCGGGCGGTATGCAAATAATCAACGATCTCAGCATTTATTGATCTATGTCTGCACTCTGGCCACATTATGGTCGGCCCAGAGCTTCAATGGCGTCTTCCGAGTGTTCGATGTTGTGTTGATCTTCTTTTTACGCCCACGCTCTGTTGTTCTCGGCAGACCGCGGTCGCTCAGGCGCCGACAGCTTGGGCACCCTGGCGGCGGAGTGGAAGTTCAAGCGGATGGACAAGGACCGGGACGGCAAAATCTCGCGCCGAGAGATTCGCCGCCTAAGAAAGTGAGTACAAACACCGTCACTCGTCACCAGTGTGCTGTCGCCACAGGTCGTAATCGTTCAGTGTGAGATGTTTCGTAAGTGCTGTGAAGTGATCGGGCGCTTACGAGGATGTAATTTGTCGGACTGTGAATCTTTCGCCGGTCGAGATGTTTAGGTAAGCGAGACATGCATGAGCAGTGAAATCGTCATGCTACCGTGCATACATGCATATGCACGACACCGGTTCGACCAACCAGAGACACGGACTCATTGGTGGACGTTTGAGGATTAATCGGCCTTGTTTGGTCGCTATCAGTTGACACGTGCACGCTGAACAAATGCCGGACAATTTGTATTTGAGTGACCCCTCTGACGGTGACAGTCCAGGGCACGTGCGACATATCTGGGGGCGCGGCCAATGTCATTATCATGCGTCATGTTCGGCGACTATCTGGCCCGCTGCAGGTGCTGTATTTGACAAATATCGGCGCAACAGGTGCTCTGGACTGCGTGTCACTGTCCACCCGGTGCCACCTGTGACTGGCCAGGTGCAGGGAGCGCGCGCTGCCTGCCTGCCCCGTGACAGTGGCACTGCGACCGGGCCAGTGAGACTGTTGCTTGGCAGGTCACAGCTTGTCGATGAGTTAACCACGGAGTAGAACTAAGCCAGGTGATACTGCGCCAGACGTCAGACCTTTATTTCTGTGGCTGAGCTGTGCATCACGGTCTGTGGTCTGATTTAACAGTGAAAACTGAGCAAGTATACACCTGTCTGACTGTGACTGATCCCCAGCTCTCTGCTCTGCTCGACAGGAAGGCGCGGCGTCAGCTGAAGCCCGCGCTGTGCGCTCGCCGCTTCTACCGATACTGCGACACAAACTCGGACCGGTATATGAGCAAGCAGGAGTGGCTCATCTGTGTCGGCGTCAAGCAGGACAATAGTGAGTCACCGACCCCGGCCCCGTCCCCGGCGTGCTCCCGGCCTAGACCCCTGTCCAGTTCAGTGGTCCCTAGACCCATCCCGGGCCCGATGTGGTCGCGAGACAGGTATCCCAAACCCGTTCCCGTCCCCCGGCGTAATCTTAACACTCATCCCGAGCTTGGCCAGGTCCCTAGACGTATCAGGAACCCGGCCCAGTCCCTTGCATGGTCCCTGGACATATCCTAACCTCAACCTTGTCACGCACTCATTCCGAGCCTTTCCCCGGTCTCTTTACTCATCCTAGTCAAATTTCGTTCCGTCGGGCCTGAACGCTTTCCGACTCCACAGACTTTTCCGCCGACTCGTCCCGAGCATTTCCCATCCTTCAAATGCCTAATTCATTTTCTCTGTCCTCTGCAATGCTCCAGCGTTTCAGCGTCTTTAAATTGAACACCCTCAAGGGCGCACACAAGGGGGGGGGGGGCACACGGGCCCGTGCCCCCCATTCGAGTTGGGGGGCCCCCAACTCGAAGGAAGGGGCCCATTTGAGGCGGCTTCGGCCGCCTCAAATGGGCCTCTAACTAATCCTTAGACCACCAAAGACCATGTACAACGGGCCCTCAAATGGCCTTAAAAGGGCCCTCAGATGGTTTCAAAAGGCCCTCAGATGGCCTCGAAGGGCCCTCAGTTAGCGTCATAGGGCCCTCATCTGGTGTCAAAGGGCCCTTAGATGGTGTCAAAGTGCCCTCAGATGGCCCTAAGGAGCCCTCAGATGACCTCAAAGGACTCTCAGATGGCGCTTTAAAGGGCCCTCAGCTAACGTCAAACGGACGTCAGAAGGCCTTAAAGGGTGTCAAAGGTCCCTGAGCTGGCGTCAGAGGGCCATGCCCTTGCGTCAAATGGCTCTCCGAAGGCTCTAAAGGGTCCTTAGCTGGTGACAGAGGGCCCTCAGCTGGCGCCAAATGGCCATCAGAAGGCCTCAAACGGTCCTCAGCTGGCGTCAAGCGGCCCTCAAAAAGCCTCAAGGGGCCCTTAGGAGACCTCAAGGGGCCCTCAGAAGGCCTTAAACCATTTGGTCAAATTGTCGAAGGGCCTTGAGCTAGCGTCAGAGGCCCCCCCCCCCAGCTAATGTCAGAGGGCCCTGGGCTAGCGTCAAACTTAAAGTGCCCTTAGCTGGTGTCAGAGGGTCCCAGTTGGTGTCAGAGGGTCATCCATTGGCGTCTAATGGCCATCAGAAGGCCCAAAAACGATCCTCAGCTGGCGTCCAACGGTCCTCAGCTGACGTCAAGAGGCTCTCAAAAGGCCTCAAAGGCCCCTCGACTGCTCAAAAGGCCCTTAGAAGGCCTTAATGGGAACTCAAGAAACGTTAAACAGCCCTCAAAAGGCTTGAAAGGGCCCTCTGCTGATGGCAAAGGGCTCGCACCTGAGTCAATAAGAGCCTTGTCAAAAAACGGACCTGAGAAACCTTGCCGGCCCTGGTTATCTGCGGGACTCCTACACTTACCTGAGTGGCCCCCGTTTACTGAGGGGCCCTGGTTATTGATGGGGTCCCTGGTTACTTAAGGGGCGTCTGGTTACCAGAGGGGCCCATGGTCACCTGGCGGGCCCCTGATCAATTGAAAACCCCTGGTCATCTGAAACGCCCCTGATTACCTAAAGGGTCCCATCACTTGGATTCAGTGACATAGCAAGGGAGCGAGGGGGTACGTGCCCGTTCTCGGGTTTAGGGTTCCTTCGAAACCGAGGGGCCCTGCGGCGCCAGTTGGTAGCAGAGGGTTCGCGCTGGCCGCACTTCAACTCGGAAGGACACCACAGGGCTTGTGGGGGGACGTTATTGGCTCCTATGTAGCCACAATTATCTTCATAAAGGCCCAATGCCGGTTTCTGAGAGACCTCGCCGGCCGCTCAGGGCCCTAGTAACGGCCAACGAGGGATTGGCTGCTATGGCTCCACATCCGTCTGTGATAGACACACGGTCCACACCAGTGTTTCTAAAGGCACCCACAACGGCAACTGCGAGGCCCCTCGCCCCACCTTCAAGGGACCCCCACCAGCGCATCCATCGGCGGCTCTGAGAGTCCCCACACCGACGCCTCTGAGGGCCACGTACCAGTGACTCTGAGGGCCTCTTACCAGCCTCCGAGTGTCCTTGCCAGCCTATGACGGGCCACTTTCCACTTGCAGGCCATTTTGCAGGGCCACACACATGCCAATGATGGCCCCACCAGTGTCTCTAAGCCCTAAGACCCCGCAACGGCGCATGTGAGGACCCAACACCAGCGCATCTGACGGCCTTTCACTGGCACCTCTGAGCGCGCCACACACCGGTGACTCTGAGGAGCTCGCTCGCTTCGCTCGCTCGTAAAATACCATGTAAATTAGGCATTAGTGTACATTAGGCACACTCCTCGGGCATAAATGATACTTTTGCTTGCCAATTTCCCACATTTTCTCATGCAAAGATCCCGTTTTAAAGAGACCCGTCTGCCAGTGAGACTGGACCCACCGTGCCTCCCTCCTCCCATCGAAAGGTCCTGGATACATCCTTGCCTGAGCTGACCCCGGGCCCCCGGGTGACTCGCGGGCCCGGGGTCAGGTGACCAGCAGGTGACCCCCTCTTGGGCGAAATTCTGGGTATGTGTCCGCCATGCATCGTACATAGTCCTGTTGATTTGATTCATTGGTTTAAATATAAGTTATAAGCTGGATCTCTAGTCTGTGATCCCGCATCGTATCAGATATAATGACATTTCATGTCGATGTGCCTAAAAAATTTGCGAATATACGTGAAAAAGGAGTGCTGCTCCCGCTCCTACACATCCGGGCCAAACAGTGACCGGCCTGGACCGGCCCCTGCTTCTAGCCACCCGGGGTCGGTCGGCCGGCCGGCAGTCAGTCGCTGCCCGGGGCTGATTTCTGAGGGACTTGTAAAAATGTTTGTTAATGAAATGTTTTACGTAATACATTAGATGATTAGGTATATGTACCGGCTCTGAGTCGCATTTGAGAAAAAAACATGCTAGCGTAAAAATATATATGTTTTGAAAATTAAGCTGGTACCGAAATAATTGTTTTACCATGCATTGACAAACCAATTGCTCAAGCTTCAAACCAACCGAAATATAGCCCCGTGGGCCGTATTTTTTTTTTGGGGGGGGGCCCTTCGGCATGGGGGGCCCAGTTCGAAGGTCGTGCCCCCCCCCATTCAAAAATCCTGTGTGCGCGCCTGAACACCCTCGGCCATTGGCGAGTGTGTAAGCTGTCGATAGTGCGCCATGGGTTGCCGTCACTGGGAAAGGCGTCATCGTCCCGAATCTGTCCCCAAATGGACAGTCTGTGTCGTCAGCACCACACCATTCTCGATGGGCCAGTCGACGTCAGACAGTGTCGGGACAATCGGTACATTCGCCAATCTCAGCGGTGCCAGTATCGTCGTGCTCGGTCGAGCAGTTTGTCGCCGCTCGCAGTCGCCGCCCGGCAGATACGTACGTTTGTTGTTCTTTGACGAGCGGCCTGTGACAGTATGAGGTGTTACTGGTACTCTACAGGCGACTCTGACGGCACAGGAGTCTGTTCCTCGTCCACGAGGTGTCTAGAGGTCGGACGGACCCGAATCGTCACTCAGCGGGTCACGATAGGCCCTCAGTGACCCTTGGACGCTAACGCTCACTGACTCGTCTAAATCTGTCACTTGACACAGCTGGGATCGAAAATTATTGGTGGTTTTCGAGTGAGTAATGCACACGCGTGAAGTTCAGCTTAGTTAAAAAACTGATGTTCTCCCTGATTTTCCACCAAAAATGGGCATACCTATGCATAGTAGTGGACGGTCTTGTACTTGCATAGCAAGTGTCCATATGCTATCTAATCAGACGTTTGATTTTTGAAGGACACCGATGCATCCTGGGTGGTAATCTCGCCTCAACCAAAAGTTACCTTCCTAATTGTGACGTTTCTGAAAGACACATTGGTCTAACGACGCTCCATCGGTCATTATACTCGGGGAAATCCGTATGGTTTCATTGTCGGTATCAGGTTTCGCTGGAAGAGATCATGCGCCGGCATATTTGGCAAACAAGTTGGCCCACAAAAAGGAAATTCCCAACATCTTTGAACTAACATAAGAACAATGCATTTGATTCACAAGACAATAATTGGCAATAAAACGCTGGAGCGGATGCAGAGGATTATGAGAAAATAAACCCTATTTGTAACCTTTATTCCTTTATTGAATGTCATGTACCGTTTAGAACCATCACTCCTTGTCTGCACATGTTATATAGCTACTGTGTTTGTTATGTGATCTTTGTTGTGAATATGATCGTTATTTGTGCCGAAGCCCGTTAATGAATCATGTACCAACTAAACTAATTGTTGTCAGAAGTATGTATGCGTGTCGCCTGATATGCGTATCCGGTATGCTCCTGTTCCGATTCCTCCCAAGGGCCGCCGCGAGGCTTGGCGCTTGCCATGGTGCTGCATGGTTCCTGCTGAACCCTGATCCCGGCACGTGAATCCCTCGCGCGGCAGGGCCACATTTCATGCATGCCAACCTCTGGGGAGAGGGAGGAGCGGGCAGGGCTTAAATGCCTTCAGCAACCTCTGCTCTGTGCTCGGACCTCCAGCCCTGGTCCGCATCTTGTGAATACTCCAATAACCTCAGCTGGAGCCAGTGCCAGCCGTCCGTCCGCTGACCCGCATGCCGCCGGTAAGTGCTGCCACCTGCCGATCCGCCCCGCACCTCCTAGTTGCGCCACCAGCCGCCAGGGCGCCGGCCGGCTCATTGATGCAGTCTCTTTCCGTGTGTTTCTTGCGCTGAACGAGGATCGCAAGCCGTCGCCTGACGCAGCCGACCCGCCAGACAGCACAGGTCAGTCGCTCGCGGACAGACGCGGACACGGCCCCATAGGTAAGGCCGGTCCCAGGCCTCAGAGCCAGGTGGAACCGATCTAACAAACCCGAGTGCTTTCTGAAAAATACAGACCGGAATTAAGCTAGCCCATTTGCGGCTACTTTTTGCATATATTCGATTTCTTCAATAGCTTTAATTTCCAGTAAAATGTAAAATAATGTTCGCTGTGCATTGAAATGCCCCGCGGCGACTGCAGTCAGAGGCGTCACCAGAGACACTTCCCGTCAGCATGGTGTCAATGTGAGGGGCTGCATGGATCGTGACGGCACAATATTTCTAGCTTGGTTTTCACAGTACACCCCTCTGCTGAAGCCTCTGACTGCATCATGAATCATTTATCATTCTTTCTCACACCTAAAAAGCAAGTGTTATCTGTTACATACCTACGGATGTTTTATATGGAGCGGTCACCTTGGGTCTTAACGAGTCTGAATGTGGATTCTGTACAACTGTATAGCCGTCTTATCGTCCTTGGCACAACGATCTGGGGTTGCTTTTCCCGCTCGGCTTGCTGCGCGCTGTCGGGTCTCCTGCGCCGCGCTTGTGGCCCTGTCTCTCTGCCTCTCTGTCTCCCGTCTCCTGGCCGGTCGGCCGGCGGTGGCGCCACCTGTCTCCCGTCTCCTGGCCGGTCGGCCGGCGGTGGCGCAGGTGGCGCCACCGTCGCCGGCCGCTCCGCCCCGCCGCCAGAGGCCGGCCGCGCTGACACGCGCTTCTATGTCTCTTTGTGTGTGTGCCTGCTAGAAGCCCGCCTGGAGCCCCTGTCGACACGCGATAAAATGTTCAAGATGTTGGCCAGCACCAGTGACGAAAAGGCTGCCGATGGTGAGACCTGCCTGCCACCTAGCGAGCGCCCCCGGAACTATCAAGAGCGAGGGGTGCCTGCGTCACTAGCCTACTTGGGGACGCCACTAGGCTTGAGCACATGTCCTTAATGCTATTCTATCTAGCTAGTCTAAATGTCCAATTAGCTCTCCTTTTTTACGTCAGCATAGTTGCATAGTTGAATAGCCTCTTGCTTCTTAACTGTGTAGAGCATAGAGCAAGCAGTCTTTCTCTCGGGCTTTGTTCGGACTTCCCACATGGGAGCTGGCTTTCGGCGCTGACCCGGCGCTGGGTGTCTGTGTGTGGGGCATAGGCGGTGGAACGGGGAGGGCACCGGGGCACCGTGCCCCCCTTCGATTTTGGCATTTTAATATTAGCCCTATGGGCGTTGCATGGAAAGAATGGGACCAAAAGTCGGCAGTGCCCCCTTAATTGAAGGTGTTCCGCCGCTACTGGTGTGGGGTGAGTGCGGAGGGGGCCCGACTGTCCACCTGTCCACTGACTGCCGTCCGCCGGCTCGCCTCCGCAGAGCAGGAGAGTGACTGTGAGACAGACCGGCGCCAGGCGCTCGACAATCAGCGCATGGCCGAGCTGGAGGGCAAGCTGACCAACAGCTTCTTCATCCCTGAGTGCACGCCCGACCACAAGTACAGCCGCGTCCAGTGCCACAAAACCACCGGTCAGTACACGAATGATTGAATGAATGAATGAACGAATGAATGAATGAATTTATGAATGAATGAATCAATGAAGGAATTAATGAATCAACGAAATGAATGAATGAACAAATAAACGAATATATGCATAAAGAAAGAACAGGATAACGAACGAAAAAATGTATGCACGCATGAATGATTGAATGACAGAAAATAAGTGAGTGGATGCATGAATGAATCAATCAATGAAACAATCAATCATGCAGTCAATGAATACTAGTGAAAACGTAAGCGACTTTCGAATGCCAAACAATGAAGTCATTATCTTTATTTTTGTCTATCGTAATGATATCACGCTAGTCACTAACAGTACTAATTCATCATTCAAACGAATGGAAGGGTTACGACCGTGCAAAATTGCATCCTTCGGAGCGTTACCCGTTTCCCTCGTGCCGTCAGGTTACTGCTGGTGCGCCGATCCCGACACTGGCGAGTCATACCCTCAGCAGGCACCGGTTAAAGACAGCGTGCCCGACTGCTCGGCCATCCGACCGAGCACAAAGCCGCGCCCCAAGAGTCGGCGCGGCCGCGGCCGACTGCCCAAAGGTCAGTGGGAGTGGTGAGAGCGCCCCTGGCCTGGCCTCTCAAAGGAGGAGCTAGCTATCCCGATACAGCAGAGGAGCCGCCCTGTTGCAGTAGAGACCTAAATAATGACTTTGATACGGTAGCATGACATATGTTTGCTAAGCATTCTCCAAAGACATTTTATTAAATGGTACGAGTTGTAGATATTTTGATACATCAAACGATTTTTAGATGAACCTTAGGCTTTGCTAAGAATATCCGCCGCTTATTTTTAGGCGGTCTTTTACGTGCCCTCCAGTCCAACAAGTTTTGGAACCCTGTTCAGCATGTATCTGCCATATCATCTTCATAAACATCTCCAGACGTGGTCATTTCATGAGAGTTGTGAGACAGCTGCGCCTCTTCAGCGCTCCTTTGGCCTCTGATTGTGCAAGTCGAGTCTCTGAGCTCCTTCCTGAGTAGACCATTCACGGTCTGGCTCAGCTGAATGCTGACACCGCTGCTGAGTGCTGACATCCCTCTGGTGACCTCTGACCTCTCTGCTGACCTCTGACCCCTCCGCTGACCTGCTGACCCCCAGTGTGCCGGAGCGGTGCTGGTTTGCAGTCGTTCCTTCGTCTGCTCATGGATCACCTGACAAGTCGACTCATCAAGGCGCTTCAGCAGAAAAAGTACATGTAAGTACCGACAAAAGGGACTGTATCTATCTGTTCACTGTTATATTCCTTGTCAGAAGCACATGATACAAGTGTATGGCCCTTTAAAAAACGGCGCAGTCAATGTTTACGAGATTAATTCAATTAGACAAACGATTATGGTACTTGATGTGTATTCCTTTATATCACAATTCTAATCTACTGGGGTACCGCTTCCCGAGCGCTGGCACTAGCCCAGACGTACCGCCAGTTACCGTGTTACTCTTGGCTCTCGTGCTCAGTTTTGGCCTCGATAATAAATTGATCGCCAATCAGCCGGGGCAGACGGAAGGAGAGCTGAGGGAAGGGGAGAGGAGGGGAGGCAGGGGTCAGAGAGGCAGCTACGGAAGAGTTAGGAAGTAGCACAGACCGGCCACTGACGTGTGTCCATCCGTTCACAGACTTCCGCGCGACACGGGCGGACAGCGGAGCTTTGAGGAAAAGGTGGCAGAGTGGAAATTCAGCGCCACAGACACCAACGAAAACAAAGTAAGTGCTATCCTAAATCGTATTATACATTTTCTTGCATGTAACTTCATATCGCATGTACCTAACCTTATTATCTCTCGCATCACGCATGTTTGAGAACGTCTTTTTCCATTCATGCACACTGGTTCTGGCTATGTGGACAACGGGGAAATAAATTGGCCGAGGGACATTCAAGGCGGCATTAGACGGGGTTGAGCGGCAGGGAACCGCTGGAATTTGCTCCTCCTCCTGGGCTAGGCGTTAGATCAGCGGAACTGTCATCTTTACCACTGGATGGCGCGATCGGGGAACACGCGACCGACTATAAGATGGTGCGTAGAAACGTCGTATATGATGACTGATAAGAGTAAATTCCCAGTGAATGATGATCTGCTTTGCATATACCGGGTGGCCCAGAAAAAACGTTCCCAACTTTGAATCAATATTTCTCAGAAAGTGATAAAGATACAACATTGAAACTTCGAATAGTAAATGCGGCACACATTTTCAGTAAATGGTGTGATTTTTATGGTGTTCGGTAATTTACTTTTAAAACGGTTCGTGTTTCAAGCATGCCATGTAAAAATTACTTTTTTGCTCCGATGTTTACTACAAAATGTGAGTGAACGGGTCACTTTCACCCCGCGGCACCGCGGCCTAGAGCCATGACTTCTGCAGCTAGTCTCATTGATGGTTCGGGTCTCAGGATGACACATTCCCTCAGGCAACCATGATGGCTCTGTGCCAGCGGCATCGGAAGAAGTTTCCAGTTTCCTAACCATCTTGTGGCTCAAATGCTTTCCTGGCTGACATTCCTGGGAAAAGGTAGCTTTTCAACCAGTTGTTTTTGTCATCTGCTGGCAATGTTGTTTTTCATAAGCTATTCGGTGGTCTTCTGGCACAGGAACCAGTCTGCTTTAGTTTGTTTTCCTTATCCGGTCGATTTACTGTTTGATCTACTGAAAGGAGGGTAATCAGCAGTAATCCATGCACCGTGCCACTCCTGCTCGAAACATGATTTGGTGTTGAAACGAATGGCATCCATGAGCACCATTTTGGCTCAGTATTTGAATATTTGGCACATAAGTGAGACAAAAATATTTAAAATAAGAACATACGTGTTGGTTTCATTCACGTGCCCTATTTTTATTCTTTTTTATAACATGGGACGTCTAATCCAATGATCACTACCGTTTGACATCGGCAAAAAAGCAAAAACGTCTTGCTTAATTCAACTCAAGATTGCCAGCTTGAAAATGATGGTATAGTGTTATAATTTGGCATACCAATGCGCAAAGAAATGACGCAAACTTGATTAAAATTTTGGCTCGTTATTTGAACTCCAATTTGATATATAGGCCTCCAAAGTTCGGAACGTTTTTTCTGGGCCACCCTTGAGGGCCGCTTTAGAGGCTGATATGTTTTAGAGACTGCCGTTATCAAACTTGGATGTCAGTATATCTCTACATATATAACTTGGATTAGCACCGTGGCGTACTTCTCACTGCTATGTTTAACCTTCCAAGCGCTATTCATCATCTAGCAGACGAAATGTAGGTACTAAAGTAGCGAGGCACTTGCATGCTTTCACTTTCTCGCCACTTTCCGACCGTTGTATTTCCGGGATGCTTGCACTATACAGCCATTCCATGTAGTGCAAACTTTGCAGGGCCTTTGCAACACGTCGGACGGAAGACAGCTACTGCGGTGCAGAAGCTCTGGCCCTGTTTGCATGATGTAGGCGGTCAGCGTTCAGAGTAAAGTCGTTGGGTTTAGTTACAGCTCATGTTTATTGTTTCGGCAGCATTGAGCGTAACACACAAGACGACTGTCCGAGCCGTTAGCTCAATGGGTTCAATTTGACTGGCGAAAGAACATAAATACATACATATGTACATGTAACAAGGTTACTCATGATGCAATAAACAAGACGTGCGCTGCAAGAAAGAAATGGAATTTCAACCAGGAGACAACACGGCGTGATGACAACACGAAATCAGTTAGGTACAAAGCTTGACGACCCGTGCACACTTATATTCAATACTTATCCTAAAACAATGTCAAAGTTCAACAGTAAAAACAATGATAACATCACACAAGAACATGACTAGGGTTCATTCCTTCACGAGTGACACCACCCATAGCAGTTTGTCTATACCGAGACCGATACGAAGCAATACCTACATACAGCACTGTTTATTGCCACTCGGACAGCTACGGCGCTGTCTTCTTCGCGCCTCACACATTTCACGCCTCATCGAATCGATCTAACACTAGACCACCGTTTTTATCCCTGCATTGTGCAAATACAGCGTGGGCAATAAATTACAGCCACACATTTTTACCCAATAGCCAGCACTGACAGTGATAATGCAGCATTAGAGTCTCTCAGGCCATTCGCAAAACCCATCGGGCGGTCCCCACGCGTCAGCCAGTGCCAAACGTGGGCTGATTCTCTTCTCGTCGGGCCGCCGGGTGCGCGCACAAGGTCACATCCAGTCCTATCGTTCCACACACCGGGTGACCTTGCACGCGAGGATAACGATGAGTGGGGATGAGTCGTATGGAGGCGGGAACTCGTGATGATGCAACTGCAGGGACGCGTGCAGCGTGAAGCGATAGAGGCGTTAGTTTGCGAGACGGTTGGATGCTCCACTCGCAGCTGTCTGTGAGGCTGCAGCTTACTAGAGGGAAGAGTACTTCTCTGCCTCATTCTGTGCCCAATAAGAGATAATCACAGGCACGCTGGATCGCTGAGCTGTCGTGGTCCACGCCGGCGGCAGAGTATGGCGAGTTGCGAGTTCATTCACCGCGTCCAGCCGCCCCCAGAACAGCCATGAACCCGATACGGGCCGGTCAGATCACTCGTCTATACATCCTTAAACAACTGGCAGTGGTGATGCAAGTGCAGCCGGCACTATCTCGTCTTTGAATCCACACATGGACGCCGCTCGACAATTCCATCTGCGTCTTCCGCCCGGCTCCTCAGGTGTTGAAGGAGTTGTGGAAATTCTCCAGCAGCGTCGTGGCTGAGGGCACGGAGGGGACTGGCGGCACCTCCCCCGTGAACGCTGACGCCAGCACGTTGAAGACGGTCAGCAGGATCGAGGCGATCATGCAGACGTTGTTGATGGTCTCCGCACGCCGGAAGTGGTGCTGCTTGTTGATGTTGTAGCGGGCTTTCAGCATCAGGCAGACGGCGATCACCACCTGCAGCACGATGCTGAAGGCCAAGAAGACGATACACACCACCCTGAACGGCGAGTCAGGGTCACCGCGGGTCACCAGCGTGCGCAGCTGGTCCGCGTTGGCCGACAGCAGCGCCACGTCCATGAAACCCTGCGTCACCGTCTTCTTGGTGCTGTAGACGTCAATATCGGTCTGTTTCATCGGCCGTACGTCCGACACTCGAGTCCACTTGTTGCGTCGCCGACCTCCGCCTCCGCCCACGTCTTCCACACCTGGACCTCCACCTACATCACCGCCACCGCCGCTCAGGTCCTCCTCGAATGGCTGCACGCCGGCCGGCGGGACCTCACCGCCCTCCAGCAGGGCCGCGCCGGTGTCCGGATCGGCACCGCGCGGCGGCACATCACCGTTCGTACTCGTCATGACGATGGCTGTCGGTCCGTCCGCTGCCAGTGTTACCGCTGTGCTAGCTGAGTTCACCCTCTCACTCCGATCTGGATTGCTCACTGCAGAAGGCTCACTCGCCTCTCGCTGTCTCGCTGCGCTCTCTCGCTGTCTCGATGGGCGCTCGCTGCGCCCTGCTCGGTGCTCTCTCGCGGTGCAACTGCTGACGGCCGAGCGAGTGCCGCCAGTTTTGCCGGGCCCGCCCCGTCAGACCGGGACGTCCTTCATTCCACGAACGTTGCACCGCCGGCCGGCCTCAGTGACGTCACAGTGCAGCCAGGGTGACGTCCCACTGGGCCAGGAATGACGTCACACGCGACTGACTCCGCTCTGTGCGGCAGCGCGGTTACCTGCCGTCGGGCTCGCGGTGACGGCTCTGACGGCGCGGCGCCTCGGCTCCCGGCGACACGTTGTGGCCCGAGGATGGCTCACTGCGGCGTCTGGTGCCGCCCACGACGAGACGGCGCGACAAAAATAGACAGGAAGTCGCTCAGTCGGGCGGCGCGCGCCTGCGCTCCAGTTGACGTCATGTGTCGGGAGCAGCGAGGGGAACGGAGGGGCACGCGGAGATAGGCCCCGGATGAGAGCTCTGCGGTCGAACTGGGACGGCCCACAACACTTCCGGAGTGCGACACCGGAACCAGGAAGAAAGCTCATTCAGAAACTTCAGAAGTTGTATCTGTTGCTGTTGAGCTCACCCGACCTGGTGTGAGTGCAGTTAGCATTTTATTTTGCAGAGAACACTGTCCAAGACGTTACATCACTGAAACATCGAAATTTGAACTGCTAGATTTTGCAGGCATTTACCCACCATTGGATGACTTTGAACCATTGAATCGATTGCGAGCATTGCACGTCATTCTTTCTGCAAATGAACTCGCTCTCACACGCAACTAAAACCGTCTTAGGTACTATGGTTAATGGTTATGCTAAAAATAGCAAATCGTTCATGCCCCGCTGGGCGCTGGCCATATTATGAATCGCCGACGTAAAGTCGTAAGTGACCGCCCGTGTTTCCCACAATAGCCAGTCGTTGCATCACCAGCTATTACCTGTTCTTACGTCTCACCTGTCGGACTTCCCGATCCACATCCACCCCCCCCCCCCCCCCAGATCGTCTCATCTCGCTCGAACGCAGGGCTATTGTTGAGAAGAACGACGCGCGTCACATTTTCCACGCCGGCTCCCCGCCGGCATCTGAGACAATTCACAGTAACTTTGGTAGGCCACGGACGTCACAAAGAGTACGGATGATGGGGTTGGGATATTTACGGGTTCATGGCATTCGACCGCAGACAGGGGCCCGTGCCGCCGCTCAGCCAAAGGCTCGTTGCGACGTAGTTGCTTTCCAGCTCCGTTGGACAGCCCGCCGTTGCAAGAACCGGTCATACGGTGCAATGTCGGATAATATTCAAGTCATGGCCCACAGCAATTCCGCATTTTTATCGTTTGAGCGTGTATGAGAGATGTCTGAAATGATACTGGTCTAGACAGGTTACACCAGAAAATTGCATTCCAACATGATAGCGGCGTTCGTCCGGGCTTGCTACTGCAGGGTCTTCGTTCAACCGGGACGCGTCTAAGACGAACAGAGACCCCTGAGACGCAGGACTGAACCGTCGGTCAGTCTGTCTATCAAAGGGCGACAGAGCATGACATTCCTGATTCGGCGCTGCGTCTTCACACGGCTGATCAGCGGGGTCAGAGCTCGTAGGGCAGAGCTTCCTGTATGCAATGGCTCAAGGATGTGGCAACGGGATAGGGCGGCGAACAGCTCACGCACGGGAAATTCCGGGTCAGCCTCGCTTCTCACGCATCGTAAAAAGACAACGACCCTGACTGGAAACAGGGGACCGGCAGTGATGTGACGTCACGGCCACCGTGACGGGCGGTGACGTGTCCAGAGTGAGCGCATAATGTGACTGACGCGGCGGCGGAATTATATGTCCATACCTATTAGTCGCAGACAATGTCCGTCACAGCTGGATTCGCATAAAGCTGAACTAGACCTCTGTGCATTGACCTATAATTATACTTACTTATTATAGGCCAATGCCTCTGTGCACCCCTTGGACTAGCGTAAACTGGACTTGGGTAGGTACACTCGGGGGCAGATTGATGTTCCACCACTCCCTACCCATCGGGCTCCCATGGCTCAGCACTGGCTGCTGCCAGTGTTAACTGCCCTCAGCACTGCTCAGCACTGCCTGCCAGTGCCAGTGCTGCCAGTCCTGCCACTGACAGCAGCCAGTGCTGAGCCATGGGAGCCCGATGGGTAGGGAGTGGTGGAACATCAATCTGCCCCCGAGTGTACCTACATCAGCTAGACTTACTACAGATTCTTTTATAGAACTGGAGGCGCGAAGGGGGTTACATCATACCGCGTCGAACCGGCTATAAATAGAATGGTGCCAGGAAACGAGCAACATAGCAAGGCATGAAGAATTTGGAATGTGGGAGCTGCCTCTGTTTTGCAAGAATGCGCATCTGTGTATCTGATTAAGCATGGCGTGAAATGCTTAACACATTATGTATGCAGCGAATGTTGCACCATTTTGCCCGAAATGACATTCTTGCATTTATTTAAAGAACCTCAGTGCAGCAGAAAATGACTTGGATAACATTTCCGCCCCCTTTTCGAAAGTAAGTGAATTGCATTTGCCAGCAATTTAGTCTGCATGCCCAAGTCAAAGTTCGTTATGTTTCCATGCGTGATTCCGCGCTGCGAAACCGTCCGATACAAAACTTGCCATGCAAATACCGAACAACACAAATCTTCTTCGTGCTTTCCAAGCCAAAGAAGAGGACCGTGTATCACATGCCTATCTGTAGACGTCGGCAGTCTGTCTCTGCCTTCGTCTGTCCGCCGATGCTAGCGAATAAGCTCCTCGTATGATCATATCTAGACGGCAGTCCTCGTCACCATTCAGGCTCGGACTAGGTGTACACCCCAATAACCCTCCTGTGCCTTGTGTCCTCCCACTCAGGTGCTGGACCGACGGGAGTGGAAGGCGCTCCGAAAGGAGTTCAGTCTGGCTCAGTATCCTCCAATAACTTCCTAGTGTCTTCTCACTCAGATGCTCGACCGACGGGAGTGGAAGGCGCTCCGAAAGGAGTTCAGTCTGGATCAGTATCCTCCAATAAAACTCCCCACGTGTCCTCTCACTCAGATGCTCGACCGATGGGAGTGGAAGACGCGCTCCGAAAGGAGTTTAGTCTGGCTCAGTATCCTCCAATAACTTCCTAGTGTCTTCTCACTCAGATGCTCGACCGACGGGAGTGGAAGACACTCCGAAAGGAGTTCAGTCTGGCTCAGTATCCTCCAATAACTCCCCGTGTGTCCTCTCACTCAGATGCTCGACCGACGGGAGTGGAAGACACTCCGAAAGGAGTTTTCCGAGGACCCCGAGCTGAGGCGGTGCGGCCGCCGACTGCCGCGCTACTGTGACGCCAACAATGACCGAAAGATCGAGCTCGACGAGTGGCTCGTCTGCGTCGGCGCCGTCGAAGGTGAGGCACCTCCGTCTGACGGTGACTGGGTGACTCTTGAGTTTTAGGTTAAAAGATTCTCTGACAGCTCAGGAATCTTAAATTTGCAGACGATCAGCAGTTTCTAATCGGTACTTGAATCAAAGACAAAGATCAATACACCACTCATGCTGGAGTCGAATAATTCAACTTAAGAATCATGTAGTGTTTATTACTTGAAGCTTAAATAAATAGCAATTGTGTGACAGTTGCGATTTGCCTTTAGAACAAAGTTTAATGGGAAGTCGATCAACTATTTATTAACGATGGCCGTTTCTCCTTTTTCAGAGGAGCGGCGACCAGCGAAGGGACCTAACCCGTTCGAAGTGTACCTGACCAGCAGTGAACAGTGACTCTCAGTGACTCACAGTGACTCGCAGTGACTGGATAGCTCGATGAGCTCGTCGGCTTGCGTCACCGACGGCCATACCCCGTGTCATGATCTATAAAGCCGGGTCGGTTCCCTCACAGCCGGGGACTGCCTCAAATTCCGCCCTCAGTGGGAAGGAAAGTCGAGGGAAGTCCGCCTCGATCGGGCGCGCCGGCTGCCCGGACGTCCCGAGCCCCGGACAGCTTGGCTCAGCGCCAGCGGTGACCCATGCACGGAGGTGACGCCGGAAGAAGAAGCCAAAGCCCGTGTCACGTAGTAGGCCCAAGTCCCTTCCGTCGCTACACATGTTTCACGTGCCACGAGCGTGCACCACGCGATCCAGTGTAGAATGTGCTAACGGCGCGGTAACACAATCACACGTGTACCATCTGAGCGTCGGTGTTAATTTCTGAACGTCAAGTGACACAACTACCACGGATCAACAAGCTAAGCGGTGCCGGCGACCTGTTGTGCCAAACAATGGATGGAGGAAGAATCACAATTCCCGCCCTCATAGGACGAAATAGGGGCGATACGCGGCCGACTTGACAGTGCAAGCTAATTGTAATGCGCCACGACGCGGGCGTGACGCACGTGCGGAGAGGAGCGTAACGACTGTGCCTGGAAGTCGGCACGGAAGCCGGTGGTAGTAGCGTTATGACATGGCCGCCAGCACTGCGAAAACGCGGCGATTCGCATCGGCAGGACGGCTTATCGTTGTCTCAGGACTCTTGTTTTGTTTAAGCGAATATTGTATTCAGAGATGCATTTTAATGACGCGTGATCATGATTGAAGTGTATGAGATGAAGTTTTATTCGTGACTGATATTCATTCTAGCGAATGTTCGGTTCTCTACGCCATAATTGTGCCATTTTAAGTCTTTTTTTTCTCGGCTTTTGCGCCCAGACTAGAAATTACTGATTCCTTTCCGACCAGAAATCGGTCGCCGCCAATTAGCTGCCATACCGAAGGGGGCGAACTTTATCTTTACGTGAGCGTCGCAGTGCCTCTGCGCGCCCCGTTCGCGGGTGCACCAATGTGTTGTGCGTGTCCTGTGTCCTGTGTATGTGAGCGTTATTTATCTCGTATTCAGCAGGCGGCGGGCCGGTCCTATGAACCCGCCCGCCGTCCGACCGTTGTCTGCGCGGCCTGGCCCGAGCCGGTGTCTCAGAGGTGTACCTGATCCGCGCCGCGTCGTGTCGCGCGCGACGGCCGGCCGCCGGAGCAGCGCGGAGCGAGCCAGCGCGCCCAGTCCAGATCTCATCCCCGTGAGCTGGCCCCGCTGCGCCGGCGGGTCCGGCGCCGCTCCCCGGCTGGACCCCGGTGTCCGGAGAGGTCTGCGCTCCCGGCTGGACCCCGGTGTCCGGAGAGGTCTGCGCTCCCGGCAGGTGCGCCGGGCGCCTCCGTGCGTCTCTCCACTGGGAGGTGTCAGATGGTAGGAGCGCGCAGACGCCGAGTGTTTAGCCCGTTCGACTACGCGCTGCCGTTGCGCGCTGACCTGACCGTGTTTCATCCAACTCGACGGCGATATTTGTAAATATCATCCAACCATTCTGGCCGGTGTTTATCTGCTACAGATCGGCGGGTCGTCCAGCGGCGCATTGTTTAGCCAGGTTAGTGTAATGATTAGTTCAGGGTCCGGTGCCTCGGTCTGAGCATTTAAAACATCGACTGTTCGCTTTCCCAGACTTTACGACTAAGTGGCTTTCACTATCTTCTATTATTTCTGAAAATGTGTTTTTATAGTTATTTTAGCATGGGAAATGGGCGGCGTTTAAACTTGTTGAAACCCTAACACAAGAACCAAGGGGAGCACATATCGCCCTCCTTCTGTGGCCACAACCAACCAAGATGCAACTAGAGACGGAGTGCGAAATGCGGTCACACGAGACACCCGAGTAGCCCTTTCGGACCCTTCCAAATAGGGTCACCCCAGTGGTATTTAGGACCTCTATTTTTAGCCGACCGTCGCCTCCCCCCTCCCCGGTCCCTCCATCTCCGACAAACAGGGTACGCGGCGGCCGGCCGGGCGGGCGGCGCGGTCCCCTTTGACCCCTCAGGGCCCCAATCAGGGGAGCGTCGTCTGCGTGTGCGTGCCGCCTGGACCCGCGGTCCAGTGTCGGCGAGTGCGTGCAGATACGGCAGTGGGTCCGTGGCGGAGCGGCGGCCCACACGTGGTGACTGGACGCGGACAGATTGGATCAGAGAAGGGAAGTGTTAGTCTCCCCTGGACAGCGTGAATCAGTGAAGAAGCAGCGGCACCGCTGGAGAATCTGACCTCTCCAGACCACCCGTGGGACAACAATGGGCTTCCTGAAAGCGTTTGCCGCTTTTCTCCGGCGTATGCGTAAGTTATTTTGACTGTTCATGTAGTCGTGAAATATTAGAATGGGACCTCTGTAATATTGCCAGTCAGTTTGTCAGACGCACATTTGATGACCCGTTGGTTCAGGTGATATAAATCTTAATATCATTCTAAATGAAACTGGTAAATTTATAAAGAAAAATGCTTAGTACAAATAGCCCTTTCTAGCAAAATGACGTGAACCATTGGCATTTGCTGTCATCTCTGACTTATGACACAGCTTTGCCGGCCAGCTCAGTTTGCTCTGACCGTCTCCCTCGCGTTCCCGCGTGTCCGGCAGGTGGGTGGTTACGCTCGGCGCTCTGCTGCGCGGGCCCCCGCCGCCGGCGCCAGCGCTCCTCGGCGTGCCCCGCGTACACCGACCCCTCGATCCCAGTGGGAGCTGAGGACCTGACGGAGCTGCTGCCGGACGAGCTGCTACTGGAGCTGCTGGACCACCTGTCTGCGGCGGACCGGTGCCGGGCCGCAGCCACCTGCCGGCGCTGGCACCGGCTCGCCGCCGACCCGCTCGCCTGGCGGCGCTGGCACAGACGCCTTCACCTACCGCCCATGTCGGAGAGGGAGTCGCGACTCGAGTGTGTCTCACACGCGCTCTGGTGCCGGGAGCGACCGTACGTGAGTGTGAACGGTGTGACGACAGACTGTCAAGTCCCCGGAGACAGCGTGCTGCTAGACTGGAGCGCCGAGCGGGCGCTGATGCGCACCAGCTCCGGCGCGGGGGAGGTGTGGTCCACCGAGGGTCACGGCCTGCTCTGCACCCTGGCTCTGGAGGGCGAGAGCGGCTACCGCGGCTCGCTCGTGCTCTCGGCCTACATGTTCGGCGAGCGAGCGGTGACGCTCGACGGTAACATGGAGATCCGCGTGTGGTGTCTGCGCTCCCACCGGCTGATTCAGATCCTGAAGGGCCACGGCTGCCCGGTGATCTCGATGGATTTGGACGAGTACCTGGTGACGGGCGGCGCCGAGCAGCGACTCGGCGTCTGGCGCCCCGACTCGGGTCGCTGCGGCGGTCTGCTCGATGACCACGAGCCGGCGCCGCCCGTCCTGGTCCGGTGCAGCGGCCGGCGGGCCATCTCCGCGGACTGGTACGGCCGGGCGCTCATCTGGGACCTGCTCAAGGCGCGCTGCATCCGACAGATCCTCACCGGGAGGTACGCGTGCGACCGGCTCAGCTGCGCCATCATAGTCGCCCTCAACCGCACCCACGCCGTCATCGCCGAGCACACGGGCCGCGTGCACCTGCTGAACGTCGACACGGGCGCGCACATCAAGCAGCTCGTCGTCGCCGAGCGGCGGCTATTCGCTGTGGCGCTGGACGACCGCACGCTGGCGGTGGCCGGAGCCAGTGGCTCGGTCCGCCTCTGGTCGCTACAGGGCACGCCGCAGCTGCTGTTCCGCGTCTCCGTGTTCATGGCCGGCTCGTACCGTACCGTGCTCAGACAGGGCCTCCTGTTTGTCCAGAGCGACACACTGGTGCAGGTGTATGATGTGGAGCGACGGCGGCTGGTACAGACCGTCACCATGCCGCCGCTGGCCAGGCGCAAACTGAGCGTGGAGAGAAACAAGGTGATGAGCGTCACGTACCGGGGCCGCCGCAAAGAGGAGATGTGCTTTCACCTGGTGAAGGTGCACCTCGGCAGCTTTTGACCTGACCAGACGGGAGATCCCGACCCGGTGAAATGGTCTCGAGACTTGGTGAACTGATCGAGCGACATGGTGACTCGAACTAGCCATTTGGTGATGAATCGAGTTCAGAGGACAATGATTTCAGGCCTTTAGGCCAGCTCAAGAGGCAGCTTTGTCGTGAAGCAAGATGGGCGTGAACGGAACGCCATTATCTCCTCGAGAACCCGTCAATACGTTCGGAATTCTGGAAACAAACATACCTCGACCCTCGTCCCAACACTGGTATTAAGTTCCGATCAAAGGTCGGAAAACAGGAAGAGTAGATTAGATAATCCAGTAGATTAGAACACTGGAGAGTAGGTATCAGAGTACATACAATAACTTGTAAAGAATGCAAGAATCCACTACAAGTTGAATGTATAACCATCACAGGACAATGCCAGATGCACCATCACAACTCAACTGATTTTCTGACCCCTATTTGACCCGTCTTTATCGATAAAAGTGAAAGACAAGGGATCTTCATCGTGATTTGGTAGAAATAGTAATGCGCTCAATAGTAGTGTCGTGATAAGCCAGGAGCCATGTCTTTGACTGATTGACAATGACTGAAACATGCTTTCATTGCGTCAGAAAATGGCTAAAATTGAATGTTCAATGTATAACCAATGTCCATGTCTACCTACGTATTGAATACCTGTGTTTAATCCGGCATCCGGGAACATGCTTAAAGTAAAGTTAGTTATAGTACTACCAGTGAATTTTCAAGCCATGCTTTTCGTGGCATCGTCAGTGCTCGTATTTACGAGTTTTTTTATGAAAAAAAAACTTAAAGATAATACTAAACAGTGTTTTCACGTCTTTTTACACTAAGGATACAGTCTCAGGGATGAGTAATTGAGTAGGTAGTATTGTGTAGTTTTATGTGTCATTGCGATTGACTTCAATAAAAACATCGAAAGGAAATTCGAAACACAGTCATTTTGCGATAATTATCCCCAACAGCCGCTTTTATACACGGACCATGCTAATGGCGTTGATCCATGCACGTACGATGCACATGCTACCTGTATAGGGTTGGGACCTATCTGCATGCTCTGTATGTTTTGATAAAATAAAAAAGCTCAGAATTTTTAATGATTTAATTTAAAATCACTTTGCTAAAAAAATGCCTAGTTAGTTCAGAAATTAATTATTTGTGGCTGAAAACAACTTGCTTCTGATTGGTCGGGCTAATCATGACGTCACATGTAGGTATATAACTGTCTGTATATTTGGCGCAGTTGAGACATACATTTCCTATGTATTTTCCTATGGTAAATCGGAGTGATTGGTCGTGTTTTCAGTGTCTCTTTATTTTGCGCTGGTATTGCGTGGCTAAGAAGTTTTATCAAGAATGGCATATACTAAAATGTTCCTTTAATAATGGAGCTTCAATATCTGTGAGTTTTATTGGCAAGCGAAAACTGATTTCGCTGTTATTTTATCTGGAAATTACTCATTTTTTTTAGGTCAATATTCAAAATATTTTACGAGAACAAGTTGACACTTTTCTTGATTTTTGCACTCAAATCGCGTGCGATTCAACTGTATTGGAACTTGCAAAGAAGCTTGGTGATTAATTAACTGTGTTGTTATGGCACTGTTTGCAAAGCATGGATAACGAAACTCTACCAAAGACTTAGCTACATAGCAATGCCTCAAGTAATAGTAATACGCAGGAGGGACAGAATTCAGAGTCCGATCGAGAAGAATCGGTGCAAATGCTACGAAGACCAGGCAGCTCTGATACAATAGCTAGTCGTCTCACTACTCTCACTCCATTAGACCAGCTGATTCCTGACAGCACCGACTCGGATGCAAAGATGGAGCTCATCTTCCAAGCCAGAAACCAGTTCTTTGATGGAAGATGTGATGCTGCCTCTGTCTCTGCTTTGTTGGCCACTTTGGACGGGGCGGAGCTCCGCTCCTTGCGTGAGCGGTTATTCGCCTGTCATCCTATGTATCCTATGTATCCTATGTACATGTTTGTATGTCCTATGTATGTTTGTTTTAAAAACGTTGCAGCGGCGCTGGGAACTGCAGTCTTAGATCTGGGTATGTTTGACATCTGCAACTCTTCATATACACATTAACCCTATTTCGGACGGGGAGACCTTTCAGGATTTTCTTGTACAATTGCCAAACGCCGCGAGACATTCAGCTCCTATTTGGTGACTTTTCCTAAATGCTCATTGCGCACATCCCAGCAAAAAAAAAATGCCGGGTCAGGTCAGCTCAGGTAACCAGAGCGGGTTTGTTGACCCCACCTCAGAAAAGTTTGCAAACACGTCAGAGCTTGAGTTTTTCACGAAGTTATTTCCTCTCATCAAGTCTTCAAAACAGTACCTGCAGTATGCGTCGTTTGTATATCTCAGAATTTTTGATCTGTGACCTGAGGTTAGGTCAGAGTCAGGGCTGCGGAGTCGGAGTCGGAGTCGGAGTCGGAGTCGGTCGGAGTCGACAGTTGTGACCGGAGTCGGAGTCGGAGTCGGAGTCGATTTTAGAAACCCGAGCCGGAGTCGGAGTCGGAGTCACCGAAAATCTGTCGACTCCGCAGCCCTGCTAGGTCTGCGGAGTCGGAGTCGGGAGTTGGAGTCGGTCGGAGTCGACAATTCTGCCCGGAGTCGGAGTCGGAGTCGGAGCTGGTTATTGAAAGCCGGAGTCGGAGTCGGAGTCGGAGTCGCCGAAAATCCATCGACTCCGCAGCCCTGGTCAGAGTCGTGACCTTTACATTGCAAGCCTATGGAAAAGTATTGAAATGCGACCTGCACCTCGAGTAAACGAGTCAAAACCACCCAATTCTTTAAGAATTATGACAAATTATCTTATTTGTAATGATCCAAGTGCCATTTACTGACAGGGACACCGGAGAGGGTTATCTGAGCCGAGATCATGTGAGGTGATATCTACCATACATCAATGCTCACAATACTTACAATATTGACAATGCTTTTGCTTACAACACTTACAATACTTACGATGAGACCAGCAAGCACTCTGCCGTTACAGTTCTAACTTCTGCTTCGAAAAACGACGTTACACACATTCGCTGCCAGCATAACATGTATTGTTTGACAGTAACAAAATACAATTGACATCTGAACCCCAAACGGACCGCCATCCACTCAAATTTTATAACCCTGACCGGTCAGGGGGCGAATGGAGGTCATTTCCTGGGCATTACACTCAGCCCTTGCACAAAATATCTCACCTCACAGTGATCATTACAACAATAGCACCGACTTGATAGTGGATTTCAAAGTACTTGCATCAGCTCTTCCTGCTATTGCAGACGATCATCTCCTCAGGGTAATGTTGTTCGGGACATGAACGAAGATCGTTTTCGGAGTTTCATAAGTGCTACTGCAACAGCCTGGCACAAAACAGGACTTGTACGCTCTTCTCTGCACTTTGCCCTTCAGTATATCACAAAAGAATTGTTTAGAATCCATCTTACGCTTCTTTCACAGTCTCCCTTGCCACCGTAGGGCGTAGATAGATTGCTGTTGCTGGTAAGTTAAGGCACGGTAGATAGAAATTACCTCGGTTCTCAACGCCTTAAGTTATTTTCATAAAAAAGAACAAATAAATGATCAATAAGATGACAGGAATGTAAACATTTTAATCGTAAAGTAGTCCAAATATTGGAATAAGCTTTTGCTTTTCAGCATCCTCCGATTCATCATCTTTATCATTTGAAAATTCGAGGTACATAAAATGTTTATCACGCGCTCATGTTAAGTGGGAATATAGTACACGGCAGACACATCAATTTTTGACACTAAACATTTCATCCGTAAATGTTTTAGCATAATTTAAAGTTAAAAACAGCGCGAATGGCAGAGTGAAGCAAACAACATCTTTCACCCATTGATATAACATGTAATCTGTGGTGCGCCAGATGCGCCATTATTTGTCAACCGCAGAAGGTGACATGTGACGTAACAGCATCAAGAGCATCTTTTTTCAAGAACTTTTCAAAACAAGTTTCCTATCTTTCTTCCCCCATTTCTCTCAGCTTATTGATTTTATGAGGCAATGGTATGCACCATAAATTCTGTGAAAATAGTTTGATCATTTTCATGCATTCTTAAAAAAACGAGTTCCCAACCCCATTGTATGGGAAGGTATATCACGTATCGCTTTGATCTCACCCAACAGGCAAAGGACTACTCGCAATTGTTTATTCTTGGGTTAGCCTCAAACTTGCCATACAGACGCTGGAAACGATGAAAAACGACGGAGGTAAATCAACGAGACAAGCATGGCTTTATGCCTCGACGGTCAGGCTCAATTCGGGGTAAAAGGCGAATATGTTCAAGCAAGTCTTCAACTCTCATCTTGTGTCTCCAAAAATTGTACCTACATGAGCAAGGTAGTGCAGGTTATGAAAGCCCCTGGATATTCTTATCTCTCACTTCTACTCGTTATGTAAAAAGATAAGTGAAATACAACCTCTCGATAAAAACTATTGCAGTAAAGAAAGTAGAAACACAATCTCAGACCGGTTAGGTGGTAGTAAAAGAAGCCAGCGGGCAGCGACCGGGAGCCCTTTCGGAAGCTTGGCCTCAGCGCCGCCTGGCGGGAGGCTGCCATACGTCAGCTTCTCTTTTCGTCCGCCAGGCGGCGATGGCTGCGCGCCCTGCGCGGCCGGCCGGCGCCCGGCTCGTCTCTGAGGCAGGGATCGATGCGCGGCGAGTCTTCGATTGGCGCTGAGCGCACCGGGCCGCCGGCAGCACAGGTCAGCAAACATAATTAACACCGGCCCCGCCCGGCCAGTGGAGTGCATGCACCCACCTCGAGGAGGCGCCTCTACCATCAGCATTCACCTCAAGCCGCCGCAGCCGGTCGGCCGTCAGCCCGGTATTAGCGAGTTAGTGGAGCCTATTTCGGTGGAAATCGCCCGCCGGCTAGGTCGCCTATGGGCTGGGTCGACCGACGGGCGGCGGGTCGGTCGGTCGGTCGGTCGGTCGGCGGGTCGGTCGGTCGATGTCCCCAGCACCGTTCATTTCGTGCCGACGGAGGGGGTAATCGGCCGCCAGAGCTGGCCCGGGGGTGCACTGTACTTACGCCCACGACTCGAGGTATGGAACAGGTACCTAGCCGTTTGACCGATCAGAGTCCGCGAGTTTTGGCACGGACAGGCGAGGTACGGTTCCATGGTGAGCACTCCAGTACGAGCACTCAGTACGCCGTGGTAGTGCCCCCTGAGGGGAGCGGCGCCGGTGGTGGCGGTATGGATAATGATTCCGCTCGGGGAGGGGAGAGGACGCCGCGATCAGCGCAGGGAGGGGAAGACAGCGCCGCTCCCGAGCCATCCTACCCCACTCTCGGACCATCAGAGACGGGAAGAGAGCGCGCCCGGCAATGGAACCGTACCATTTGTCATGGTGCTTGTCATAGGTAGGGCGCCGTCAGCGCTCCCCAAAGAAAATTACACCCGAGCCGCACAGCTGCGAAAACGGCTAAAATCACAACCGGGAGCGTCTATTTTCCGCGGAAAAGGATGGTTTGGACGATAAATCAGCACACTAGCACTGCCAGTAGAGCGTCTGATAAATGAGCTGACCGACCACCTCCCCCAGGCGCTGTAGACATGGCTGTGAGCCGGGACCTACTGTCGGTGCCGCTGCGACTATACATCTATGGACTGCACGGCTTCTTCACGGAAGTCATCTTCACCGCCATCTGGGACTTCGTGCTCAAACAGGACTTCCGGTTCCACGGTAAGACGAGGGACGACAGACAGAACGACACAGGACGTAAGGTGCCGTGTGTCGCTGGGATGGAGGGAGGACTGGGAAGTTTCTCGCTCCAAGCTGAGAACTGTGCATTCTGGTGGAAGTGATTTCAAAAGATGTCATCCCTCATAGTTCATAACAAGGGGGCAATGTGGTAACAACGAACGCCACTCACCACTCTATACTGAATCATCAATTTGGGGAAAAGTGTAATACGTGCACCATGTCCCACTTCACCCTGCTCTGAAGTGCGCTCCCTTCCATCCCGTTCCAGGGTGTACCAGCATCTGGTCTCTGTTCATCTACGCGACCGGCGTGTTCGTCAACGAGCGACTGTTTCTGCGGATGCGGGACTCTGTGCCGATACTGGTGCGGGGCCTCGTCTACGTCCTCTGGACCTACACCTGGGAGTACAGCACCGGGCGCGTGCTGGACTTTTTCGGCGCCCGGCCGTGGGACTATACCGAGCTGCAGTACAACATCCACGGCCTGATCGCGCTCGAGTTCGCGCCGCTCTGGTACTGCGCCTGTCTGGTCAGTGAGCAGTTCCTCATCAGTCAGATCCTGCGACTGAGTTGGGGCGCCGGCGGCGACCGGCCGGCGCGGGCCGGGAAGGCGGCGCCCAGCCCGCCGGCCGCGCCGCGCAGAGAGGAGAGGAACGGATACGGACCCGGCGGGGAGAAGAGCGCAGGAGGAAGGGGAAACGGGACCAGAGGAGACGGCGGCAGGGCAGCCACCAAGGCCGGCAAACGGAGAAACGGGCAGAACGGAACCGCGAGACAGGCGGCCGCGGGCAAGGCCGGAGGACGGCAAAACGGTGCCAAAAACTGACTGTTCACTGAGTGAATACCGACAGAGCTCGGCTGGGAAAGACGACCTCTTCAACTCCTACTTCATGCAAAGTGAAGCTCAATAAGGTTAAGGAAAAGACTATTACGATGCATTATTTGATGTTGCTATGTAAGCTCATTTTTAGCTTGTTAGATGTTGATGTTGATGAGGCAAAATTTTGTAATTTGAAATGAATATGTTAATAATTATGAAGCCAACTGTAACGCATAAGTTTCATTATGTGACCTGCCGTACTCCATGGCCGAACTACACTTGGATAAAGACACGAAACGGCGAGTATCGAGTCATACGTAGGTTTAGCTCGTGGGAGCAGAGTAAGTAGATAACATGCGTTGCAACAACGCTTTGTCTAACGTCCTATAACTTCTGTCCCTTTATCAATCATAGTGCACTGTGTTCTGTGAAATTGTTACGCAGAATATCCTTCAAATTTCAGCGATTGTCGTAGCATCATCGCGCTCAATCATAGCTGTTTGTTGCACTTCAGAAGTAGGTAAGTATCTCTTACTGCCACACTAAGCCTGTACATCAACACTGACTCCCATGGTATTCGAGAGGTAGTAACTGGGGTACGCGCCATGTGGTAGAGTCATTCTTAATGTAGCGTTGAGCATGCATCGAACGAGGTCGGTCTCAAATCGAGACAGGGCAATCGAGTTCGAAACCGTTCAGCCGTTTCGAAAGGTTAGTCGTAAAATAATCCCAGACATCCAATACGTTTCTCGGTAGCGTAAAACCGTCTCTGTAGTTTCCAATCAACCTTTACAATGTCTGCAGGACATTGCCAGACCTCTATCACGGCGAGCAATTGACTCGCCACTTTCTCTTTGTGAAAACTGTACAATGTACGTCGTACGAGCATTATCATACAGCCATATAGGCCGGGCTAGCAAGGTGCCAGAAGTGTGCCAGAGTGTTCAATTCCTCCTACCCGCACATTAACAGACTCTGAACAGCCAACACGGCAAAGAGGTACCATGGGAAGTCTGTAGATTGTTCTACTGCTGCCCATTAGCGGCAGCTGACGAGCCGTGACTCCCCTTCGGTTGTCATGGCGACCGGTGCACGCAGAAGCAGACAGCCCGCACTATCAAGACCGCAGTAACCTCGCACCCGCCGTAGACAGGGTTTTATAGAGATTCAAAATAAATACATCAGTCTGTGTCTTGGTGTTTTCTGTTGTGATGAGGCGAACGGTATGATTTATGAATGACAAAAAAGACCGATCATTACTCTTGCCCGTCTATCTCAAGTAGGACTACAAGTAGAGTGAGATACCTTTTAGGTAATTGGAGACATCTAGGGAGCTCTAGGGAGTTCGACATCAAGTCATCACGAAGCATTCGACACAGGGAACTAACTAAGCCGGAGTCACACATGAGCTACTGAGCGCTGACCGGTGCACGAGTTTGGTGAGACTGAGGACCATCTTCTCACAACGCACAGGCAAACAGGAGTATGGCAATGAGCCTTTGATGGAGCTTCAGCAAAGCCTTCGCCGATATGACCAGCATGGAATCCACGCTACAGCCTTTGAATAACAGCCAAGAACTCGGGTCGAATACTAAACTGTTGGGCAGGTCCTAGAAGAGAACTGAGACCAAAGCCCTGTTTCAAGGCGCTGCGCTACAGCGCGCTGCGCGTAGCGGTGTATTGGGTTTCCATGGAAACATCAACAAACTCGGACGCTCGCAAATCTGAAGCATTGCGGCGAATTCGTCGCAAACGCCGCACCAATACTGTAGCGCACCATAGCGCCGTGCCAAGAAACAGCGTCCTGAGCGACCGAGCTGTGAGATGTCGTGACGGGGTTCCCGTCTGCTAACTTATTGATCTGGCGTCCCAGCCGGACCAGAGTCCACTGAAGCTCTGTAGGCCTGTTGAACATTGGACTAAAACCCATGTAACATGTAACATGTAGCCATATAACATCTGCGGGAACAAGACGGGAGCTCGAATCGGCAGATACAGCATCGAACTCGATGTGAGGGACGCGATTTAACCCTCGCCGGCACAGGCCATTTTGAGTCCTTCGACGGCACAAGGGGGGGGGGGGTTGGTACGACCCCCCCCCTCGCGTTTGGCCCCTGATCGAGCTAGAGCTTCGCGGAAAAAACGAGCGTGTTGCCCGTCACGAGAGGAAGCCGATGATACCCAATTTTAAGGTCCTAGGTCATCGGGTGACCTTCCAGGTCAGGTCAATGACCCGAAAACCGGGAAAATCGGGACATGTTAGAAAGTCGTAAAGTGTGGCTGCTATGAGGTTTTCCGGGGTGCTGATCACGAATATCGTGTTAGTTTTGATCAGAGATGATGTCTTTCAGCATTTAGACCAGGTCGGGTCAGGTCAGGTCAGGTCAACCGGTAGGGGTTGTGACGGGTATTCGTAATACGTGTCAACCGCCTCGGACAGCTTCGTAACATGTTACGAAGGCACCAAAACTACTTCGTAAATGTTCAAATGGTTGCTTAATTCGAATTCAGCTCCAAAAACTAGCCTAGAAACATGTAAAACTCGAAAAAGTGAACCGAGGTCACCCGAGGTCACCAAAGGTCAATGACCTGACCTGACCTTCAGGTGACCTTGACACCCACCCCAATGCATGGGAGCAACATCAAATCACATGTTTGAACGTTTGAAACCACCAAAAGCTTGCAAACGCGCGGCTAATGCGAGCCGACATGCGCCGAACCGCGATTTCGGCCAAACATGGTCACATAAAAGAGGTCAAAGGTCAAAGGTCATTGGGATCAGGGTCATGAAATTTTCAGGGTAGGTGTAAAATTGATCAATGCGAGGGTACTGAAAGTTTCGTCGCGATCGGTCGCTTTTTACGCGAGTTATTCGCGAAAAACCTTAGGGGGGGGTTGCATCAACCCCCCCCCCCTGTGCCGGCGAGGGTTAAGCGCCACGCAACGGCAACAACGATAACTAATACTTCCTCTGGTCCGTACAAAATCAGAACGTGACATTGCCACCCATAGAAATAAAGTTGTTACCGTATCGGTCTCAGACGTATCCGATGGAGGCAGGACGAGTCAGGTCCAATCTAATTGCTTGGCCAATTAAACGAAAGGAAACTTAAGTAAGTGTAGAGTACATGGGCACAATATGATTGCTTGGACACTTTGACAGAGGGAAACTAAGTGCAGAGTACTGGGTACCAAGCGGGAGTCGAAAGGAAATGCGAAGGTTCTCCTCCTTGTGAAATGTACTAACCGTGAACGATAAAAACAAAGTAGTAGTGGAATGAATATTACAAGATACAAACACTAGAACAACAGCTTTTCCCCCGGCCCATGCTTCAAACTGCGAATAAGCTAAAAGACCCACGTGGATAAGCGAAATATGAAATCTCTTCATATCGTATGCCTACATACCAGCACAGCTGCACGCACGACTGAAGAAGCACGCGTAAAGAGGTAAGCGGCAGCCCGGCTCTAACTACGAATCTACTAGCACTACTGCGTCTGTCGGTACTCACACCGGTGTGCTGTCCCGGTCGCCCCAACGAAGTCGATTACAGCGCGAGCAGCCGCGATTCGGCCACCGGCGTGGCGTGATAGATGCTGCCCTCCCGCTCCAAACGTATCAGTCACCGCTTGATGCAATGTATTGTCCACAAAATTGTAATTGTAAAGCACAAGGGTGTGCCACGGCCTGGAAACACAATCACATACATGTGTTAGGCATCAGCTGAATGTTGTGGGACTGTTCGTCATGCTTCACTTTTACATAAGACCAGTAGCGACTTTATAACTATTTAGTGGTAGCTGAAAACGAAATGTTATGCCACAAAAAGCAACACAAAATGCGTTTCTAGCAATTTAAACTTTCGTACCTGAAAATATATCGATGAAGCTCTCCATATCCAATGGCTCTCCCTGAAACAGTTTCACATCAGCGAGAAAGCGACAAGGGCATGAATGACGATGAAATTCGTCCAAATGTGGACACTGTTAGACAGGTGCGTCCTATCTTGAACGCGGCACTGTACATATACACATGGGAAACGATGCCCGCAGTCTGGCACGAAACACGCCCAGCACCATAACACTAAACACCGCGACCACCATCAGTCCTAGCGGCCGGCGACCGCACATCACACTCTCACTCACTCCGATCACGCCATATTTCCAGTCCCCAGTCCAGTCCAGTGGCACTTCCAGTCCAGTCCGACAGTCGCACAGCTCACAGCTCAGTCCGAACCCGACCCCGATCGCTGAGAAGCCGGCGAGCCGGAGCGTTTGGATGCCGCCGAGCCAGACCGAGATCCAGAGCGGGACCGCGAACGGGAACGGGATTTAGACTTAGACCTAGACCGGGACCTAGAACGAGACTTAGAGCGGGACTTGGAGCGGGACTTGGAGCGGGATCCAGACCTCGAGCGCGAGCGGGAACCGGATCCGGAGCGGGAACCCGACTTGGAACGCGACCGGCGCGACCCCGGCGAGCCAGAGCGCGACCGAGAGCGGGACTTTGAGCGGCTCACCGACCGCCGAGAGCCGGCCGAGCCCGAGCGCGAGCCGGAGCCAGAGCGCGACCGTGATCGAGAACGCGATTTGGAGCCAGACTTTGAGCGCGAGCGTGACTTGCGCGGCGAGCCGGAACGCGAGCGCGCCGGGCTTTCGTCCGAGTCGGAGACAATCTTGCCGCGTCCGCCGGCGCCGGCGTCGTCGCTGCTGCTGTCGCGGCGGCGGCGGGCCCCGCCCGAGTCGGAACTGTCCGAGTCCGAGATGGTCGCCTTGGACACCACCTTGCGACGCTGCTTCACCGTCAAGCCGTCCACGTCCTCGGTCTCGGCCTTCTTCTTCTTGCGCGCGCGTCCGCGGGGCTCGCCGTCCGATCCCGAGCCGGCCTCGCGCTTCTTGCGGCCTTTGCCCGGTTTGCGCTCCTTCTTCTCGCGCGGCTTGCGCTGCTTCTTGCCGGACGGACCGCCGCCCTGCTCGCCGCCAGAGCCGCCAGAGTCGGAGACGTAGTCGCGCCGGCCGCGGCCGCGCTTCTTGCCGCGGCTGGGCTCTGACGGGATCTCTGGGATCACGACGGCGTTCTTCATCTTCTCCTTGAACTCCTCGCGAGCGCGCATCTGCTCCTCGAGACGCTGGCGCCGCTCGGCCTCGCGCCGGCTCTGCTCCTCCTGCTGCCGCTGCAGGAACGTCTGACGCGACTCGTCCTGGCGGCGGCGCTGTTCGCGCTCCTCCTGGTCCTGTCGACGAGCGCGGGCCACGTGGTACTGCGCCTGAGACAGCAGATCCTGGCACTGGCGCGCCTCCACCTCAGCCATCGCCAGGTCGTACTTCATGCGATCGCCGTTGATGGAGAGGTACTGGAAGTACTTGTGCGCCAGGCCCAGCTCGTGCACTGCCTGCAGCACCGTCTTCAGGTTGGACTTCTCGTCCTTAAGGATCTGCATGGCGAGTCGCTGCAGCACCAGCGCCAGGTTATAGAGCAGCACCGTGTCCTGGGGCGACACACGTCGCGCCTGCAGCAGCGTCATCTTGGCCTCGCGCAGCTTGCCCGCCTTGAAGTAGGCGCGCGCCAGGTACAGCAGCACCTCCACGTTGTTGTACTTGAAGAACTTCTTCTGGCAGTTCTCGTACATCTGGATGGCGCTGACCAGCTGCTTCTGCTCCACGTACACGTGCGCGATGTTGAGCCACACGTCACAGAAGTCAGCCGTGGCCTCGCGGACCTGGGCGAAGATGTCGCGGGACTCTGAGATGTAGCCCTTGTGCGCCATGACGGCTCCCACGCCGTTGGCCGCCCAGATGTTGCGCGGGTCGTGGCGCAGCACCTCTTTGTACATGGCCAGCGCGCGCGCCTGGTTCCGCTGTAGCTTGTCTTTGTCCTTGGTGGGCACATGAAGCGTCTGTAACCAGACGTTCCCCAGCGCGATCTGCGAGTACGGATCGTGCGGCGTCGTGTTCAGGATCCTCTCGAACTTCTTCTGGCCGGGTCCCCACTCCTGCTTGGCCAAGTGGAGGTTGCCGATCAGAGACCAGGCGTCTGGGTGCTCGTTGTTGACCTGCAGAGCTTCCTTGAACCAGTCAGATGCCTCGTAAATCTGACCACGGTCGCGGGCCATGCAGCCCAGTCGCAGGTAGCAGTCCACGTAGTTGGGGTGCTCCTTCAGGATGTCCTTGTAGAGCTTCTCGGCACGGTCGTTGAGCCAGCGCACCTCGAACAGCCGCGCCAGGTTATAGGTGATCGTGATGCTGATACTGTTGTAGTACTGCGCGTCATGCTCCGACTCGCGCTTACACCGGTCCAGCGCCAGCTCGTAGTTTTTGTGCGCCGCCTCCTGGTTGCCCAGCCGGAACTGCAGCGAGGCCACGTTGTTGAGCAGCTCGGGCGGGATCTCGGCCATAACGTTGTCCTTCAGGATGCCGATGGCGTGGTTGTAGGCAGCCAGCGAGCCGTTGAGGTCAATGCCTTCCAGGATCTGGGCCAGCTCGATCCAGGCCTCGATGTCATCCGGAAACTGCTCGGTGACTTTCTTCAGGTGACCCTTCGCGATGTCACGTTTGGACTCGCTCGTCGACGTGGCGTACAACGATCCGAGGATCTTCATCGTCTCGTAGTTCCCCGGTTGCAGTTTGAGCACCTTCTCGAAGCACTGTGCGGCGTTCTCCGTATCGCCACGGTAGATGTACATCTGGCCGAGTCCGTAGTTGGGTAGCACGAAGCTCGGCGGTGCGAACTGCGTCGCCTGGTAGTAGTACTGGAACGCCTTCTCGTAGTCCGCCTGCACGTGGAACGCGCGTGCCAGCTGGTAACAGCTCTCGGCACGCATCGCATCGTTCTCCGTGTTGTAGAGCGCATAGGTGGCCAGCTGCCGCACCTTGCCGTAGTCCTTCTTGAAGAAGAAGTGGTTGGCCAGATGGTTGAGCACCATGGGGTTGGTGGGGTCGATGGTGTAGGCGCGCGACAGCATCTGCACACCACTGCGGATCGACTCCGGCTGCTTGTTGTTCAGCTCCAGAATGGCCAGTCCGACGAGCGCGCCGACACAGTTGGCGTCCAGGTCGAGAGCTCGCTCGAACGCCAGCCGCGCCTTATCGGCGTTACCCAGCTTGAGGAAGCAGTGGCCCATGCCGAGACGGACGTCAGCCGGACACTGCGGGTTCGTACGCAGCGCCTTCTTGTAGAACGCCAGCGCACCCTTGTAGTCCTTCTTGTTGAAGGCAATGCAAGCCTTGCCGAGTAGCGACGGGATGCTGTTGGGCGACTGGTTGAGCACGAAGTTGAACTGGGCGTCGGCCTGATCCATCTTGTCGCCCTCCTCCAGCAGACAGAAGTAGGCGCGGCCCAACAGGTGGTTCTGATCGTACATGATGATCTTGTCAGCCGTGGTGTACAGCAGGGTGGCCTTGGTGAACAGCTCCTTCTTGCGGTCCTTGTTCTTCTCGCTGTTGGCCTGGCGCACATAGTAGGCGGCCAGCGTGTCCAGAGCGCGCATCTGGTCCTTCTGGAAGTCGCGGTAGTTGAGGCTGGCCTCGGTGCGAGACGCCTCCAGGATCTTGACGAAGTCGGCGGCATTGTTTTGTTTGAAGTAGTGGACGGCCACGGTGACCCAGAGGTGGAGCGGCGCCTCCTCCTGGCGCAGGATGGTGAGCACCTCGTCCCCCTCTGGCAGCTGGCCGGCGTCCAGCTCGATCACCTCCTCCGGGTTGTCCCGCAGCGGGATCTCGATGGTGCCCGCTGCCGACGCCATCGCGTCTGAGAAAAACACAGCACACTTCAGTCAGGGGATTGCAACTTGTCTCTTTGTAGGTAACGTTAACAGTTATTGCACAGGTTCTGTTGTAGTATAATACTATACTGCAGATCTGAATTTGAATGTTCGAGCTAAGATTGTCATATTTTTTTCTCTCTCTAACCCTTTTCAGTGTCAGACAAAACTGTTTGGCCAGAAAACTTTATTTTTTAACATTTCCAAGCTAATTATCTACAATGATGTCACAAAATCTATTGCCATGGATTACTATCCTTCTCTAGTAACAAAATGAGCCTCTCCAGCATGGAGATTGTTACTGCAAAACAACCCAAACCTCTTGGAATTCTATTCACTATAGCTTTTGCTGTATGGTTATCAGTCTTTAACTAGGCCTGCTTTTATTACGGAGCGAGCGAAGCGAGCGTAGTCTTTCCTTAGATTAACGGAAATTTCTGAGTATGAGCGGCCGGCCGGCCGGCCGGCCGTGGTCACGCTTTTGCGAGGCTTATATCTCAGCAACCACTTGACCGATTTACACGCGGTAATTTTTGTAGGGTAGCTTCATTCCTTCTACCAAGTATTGGACTATTCCCGATGCATGTGGGTGACCCCTTATGCACGTGCCACGTGCAAAACGAAGAGGTGTCAGTTTTGTAATTGTTGCAATATCTCGGTAACTACTTGGCCGATTGCGCTGAAAGTTGGCATGTAGGTAGGCACCCACTAGGCACTGCATATACATGTGCCAGAGTTGGGGTGCTGCTGCACGTGCGCACGTGCAGGGGTCGTTTCCAGATCTCGGGAACGGCTGGACCGATTGCGCTCAAATTTGGTACACGGTTAGGGACCGGTTAGTAGGGTGCCGTGCACAAGTCAGTTGGGACCCATCTTGCACGTGCGCACGTGCAGGGTGCCGCTTCCAGATCTCGAGAACGGCTGGGCCGATTGTGCCCAAATTTGGCACATCGCTAGAGACCAGTTAGTAGGGTGCCGTGCACAAGTCAGTTGGAGGTACCCCCTCGCAATTTCGCACGTGCAAGGCCCACCCTCTCGCTCGCTCCGTTAGTCGCCCCAAAAGGCGTTATACTGGTTTAGAATCATTCATATCGTATCACTTCAATCAACAAAACAAAAATTGATTATTTGTAATAAAAGTCACTGAGTAAATATCCATCCAAGTTAAAAAGAGAAGAGACAGACAATTTTTTGGCAGCACACCTATTCCAAAAAATGCATTAAAATTTCGGGTACCTATTCCAGACTGTCCCATTTGTGCAACGATCCTGTGCGAAAACACGTGGTCTGCTAGAAAGCAAAGAAAATATTTTATATTATTTAACAAATAAGCTAAGGAAAAGGAAACGCAACTCTGAAATGTGAATCACCAAACAGTAATAGAAGTTGGGGAAACTACGAGGCGAGGATCCAAAAATTGATCATCCAATCAACAGCTGGAGTGGGCGGGGTCATGACCATATAGGGTCATAAAATCAGAAAACTTCATCTTTTCCATGCATCCTAGCATTCAAATGAAAAAATAAGGCATTAGAATGTTTTTAACCACACAAGGCCTACACTCACTCGGTGCACAATTAACTAGCGGCTCTATATGGCAGATTTACACAAGGTCAAACAGTGATTGACAAATATGGCGGATTGAAACAGACGCGCCAAAAAATGTAAGCACTATCATGGTTTTAAAATGTCATTATCTTTATCATTCTGCATGTTTTTTCCAATTGTGGTTAAATTATCATTTTAAAATTTAATACCTGTATTTATTGTAATTAAATTAAATCTTATAATAATTTTCTTTCAAAATCCCGATCCAATTATGGAATGGCCAGCTGATTGTGATGCCCAGAACCTGCAGGGAATCTATTTTTCTATAACCATTTTTGAGTGAATTCATCGAGTTTAATCGAATCTCGTTAATTCCTAGTGGAAAATGGAAGCCTTCTCTCCCCGATAAGTGGACGCGATACCGCAAGTACCAGCAGGCGGCAGGTTACACTGTTAATACCCGTAGTAGCGAGGGCTGCATTTATGCCCATTTATGGTCATCAAAAGTCTATTTATTGACCGATCCATTTTTGGATCTTCGCCTCGTAGTTTCCCCAACTGATGTCTAACAGAAATGTCTACAATTTTTGTCTAATGTCTACCAGCTTGAACGGTAAATGTCAAGTTTAAGTCCTAAGAAGATTTCATTGATAAGTTTTTCATATTTTTACATTATTTGACATCCTGAATCCAAAAATGATACTCATATGTCTCGCAAATAAAAGGAAAAAACATAATCAAACCTGACCTAACCTTACCTACTTACCTATAACCTACCAACCTACAACCTACAAACCTACCCTAACCTAACCTAACCTACAAACCTACCTACCTACAACCTAAAACCTACAAACCTACAACCTAACCTAACCTAAAACCTAAAATTTTTGCTGTTTCATATTCGTATCAAAAGCGCCACAATTGTAGTTAGGACCTAAACTTGACATATACCGCTTGAACTAGGAACACTCGACGAGACCCACCTTGACCTGTGAAGTTTGCTTTAGCTTTCAGTTTATCCCTGCTTCAAGACAGGACCCATGTTAAAATTGAATATAGGTTGAGGGCTGTCTTAGACCGAAATTCACATTAAATTCGCAAAAAAAAACGCATTGAAAAGAAACTCAAACTGGACGTTCCTAACAGCTGGACTTTTTGCACGCGTTCCCCGCCAGGGGGCGCCACTGAGGAAGCACCCTCTGACGTCACGATAAAACTGCGCGCACTGTGCGCACGGTTCTGTAAGCAAGTAATATAGTGGTGGTTTCATGGTGGAAATTGGAATAAGTATTTTGACGTTGTAAAATTTCAAGCCGTTTTTGTGAAATAAATTAGTAAATGCATTTCAAAAGTATTTATACAAAGTGTGAAACGAGAATAATTAGAAGAACATGCATATTTTTGTTCCAATAGCTTATTATGTGAGACATGATCGGTACTAACGGGTACTTCTAAGAAGTAGTGAAGAAGTACCAAACAGCCTGCTCGGCTACGATCGTCAGCTGTCCTTTGGAGCTGGACTTCAACGCTGTAAAAAAAATGTGTGCTGAATTAATTTTTAGTTTCACCAAAATATAAGCAATTCATCATTTCCTTTTCACTTTTGTAATTATTGTTGAGTGAAGAGACATGTTGCTAGTTCTGACAATATAAATTATTAATTAAAAAAAAACGAAATGCGATGGTAAGTATCTGCTACTAAATTATCACAAAAAACAAATACATAGAGAATCTTGCTACCATTGCTTATAAAACGTGCTTATCAATACACAAATGTTTTATTTCAGACAAGAAGGATTTATTTGCCTGAAGTCTTGTGTCATGTGCTACTGCTTTGATTCCAAAGACGCTCTCCGGGTCGGGGTAATTTAGTTCTTCATCGATCGATAAGAGATTTTGATTCCATTGATATCCAAATTGATAAGCTCGGCACCATGGAGTAAGGGCGTCCCCACAGGGGTGACGCAGGAAATATGAATGGCGTTTACACCGACAGTAGTTTCCCACAGCCGGCAATGGGAATCTCCTGTCGGTGTAAACGCCACTAATAGTCCCATCCAACTCAAACACTGGGGAATATCCCCGCACTTTTGAGGACGGAAATCTATGGACCTGCTCGAAAAATAGTGGATAAAATACGGCGAGCTTTCAGTTTTATGGTTTGGTCTCCCTTCCGAGGCACATATTTACGGGGGACATTGGGTCATATTCCCCCGGCGTCCTGATGATCGGCGCCCAGCTCAACGTCGAAGGCGCCCTGATGCGCGGCACTGCTATCTGTGAAGGTGCCCAGGTTGCTGCCGCTCGAATTTTGGTCGCCTACTTAACAAAACCTCCGTTGGTGCCATCTCAGTTTCCTCGAGGTCAGGCAACCTTCACACGCCGTTGGCTACCTTGGCTGGCCGGCGACTCGTTCCCCTCGTGGCGACGCTCTTGACATCCAGTCAAAAGTTGGAGTGGCTGGCGCCCCCAGTGGGGGCCGGGGAAGGGGCAGTGGGCCTCCACGTTGCTCTCTTCCCGAGCCTATGGTGACTTGGCTCAACTCTCCTCAATACAATACAATACAATACAATTTTATTAGGTCCCTCCATTACATGGGTTTTGTGGTGACCACGTCGTATACATGCGAAAACACATCTGGATAAAACACTGCAGTAAAACCGGACAGAAGTGAAACCACAGAGTAAAATACACATCTAAGACATCTTCCGGTACACTAACCAGTCGACCACACCTACTGTTGACGCGCTCCTGAGGACTCGTTCCAGTGCAGGCTGGCGCCAAACAAAAATCCACGACGGCCGAATTCGGTTCGGACCCGGGGCAGACGCAGCTGTCCCCGCTCGGTCGCACGCGTGGTGCGAGCTGACTCGTCGGAGCTGAGCACCAACTTGCTCCGCAGGATTTGTGGTGCACTGTCCGAAGTAAGTAGGCGACTAACCACAGCTACGTCACTGTCACGAATCAAATCGTCCACACACTTCCAACCCAGCTCGTTAAGCACAGGAGTCACGTGATCTCTTCGGCTGAGGCCAGACACGACACGTGCGCCGAAATTCAGCACCTTTTGGACGCGTTTCCTCTGAGCGATGCAGCAGGCACCCCATACGCTGATACAGTATTGATACAGTCAATAGAATCTGGATTCTGCACGCTGTATGAACATGGGCGTAGACACCACTACGGACAATACGGACAGTGGGTTCGACAATCAGTAGTGCCATTCATATAGAGGGTGTCATATATGAGCGGAGAGGCAACAGTACAGCTGAGCGGAGAGACAACATTAAAACAACAGTACAGCTGGCGTTGCATGGAGCTGCAGGCAACCGGACAGCGGAGGCTTGCGAAAAATAAACAATTCGTCACTTCAACGTATAAACAATAGTATAAAAAGCAACATAAACACATATTCTCATGGTCGAACCCATGCACTAGCGGCTCACGGCGGGCACAGGCACGCAGTGCGGTAGCGGTACCGGATCACACGTCATGGGCGTTGTCTCAGCATAGGTTGTTCGCAATCTAGTTGAAGCCTAAGAAGACGGCCAGTGGGGTCTCACTGCTGCTGAGGCGACCTCGGAGACGATGCGTCGCCCCTCCTGTCGGCGACCTGCGGTGAGCAGGACTCCAGATAGCTGTCTGGCACGTTGCCGACACTGCCAGACGCTGTCAGCAGGCCTCACTGCTGCAAGTGATGTGCAGATGGACGCCAGGTGACTTCGTCTGCAGGCGATTCCGGAGACCGCGGCCTCACCAGGCAGCACCACCTGCATCGCCATGTCGGTGTTTCTAGAAATGGAAAAATAACAGTATCGGTGAAGGACAAGCAATACAATGTATTCTGTCTTCCTCTCTTGCAGGTATACGTAATCTACAATTATCATTGTTCCTATTTCATTCAACTGAACCTGCAAATTCCATATTGGCACATTGTTTGACTAAATTTGTGTAGCTGGGAACAGGGGCGACGCCACGGTGCGACGACTGGAGGGGACATTGACCATTTTGGAGGGGAAGAGGACCATTTCAAGTCGATTCTTTCCATGCAACGCCATAGGCATAATGTCAAAATTTTAAAAAGTGGAGGGGACGAGATCCCCTCCGTCCCCCCCCCCTGTGGCGACGCCCTTGGTTGGGAAGCAGATTGTTTGAAATACATGTTTGGCTGAACAGTGCGGAAAATATTTCATTGATCACTATAGCTGCAACAAAAATACTGAGACAGAAAACATTTGCGCTTACCTGGCTCCTTAGTCAGTCCCGCACAACGGAAGTGGTACCATTTATCGCAGCCGTCGCATCCGACCATCGGTGCTGCACTGATGCTGCTGCACTCCCCACATTCCCAGTACCTTAGGAGCGTCTTGGCTGTGAAAAGATTACATGAGTCATGGCGCATACATGAATAGTAAGATGTTTTATATGTTTAACATCGCATAGCAAAGACACAACAGCTGGGAGTCAAGTGTAAGCAAGACTGTATCAAAACTTAACATCATTCCATTATTGCTCAAAACGCAAGCAGTTAACATCGTTATTTCGTCTCTCAAATTCTCTTGTTAAACGTCAAATTGTCTTATTAATGACCATGATGCGTGTTGTAGAGTGTAATATGACATGTGACAAATGGCAATAATAATTATTGTTTTCATCAATATAGCCAGGCAATAAGAATTGCAATAAATGACTTGTTCATCGAATACCCCGTAAACTAGTTTTACCACAAACTTCGGGTCATTGTGTGGAACAAGCCGCCCAATCAAACATTCGGACTATATTAACATAAAAAATAATCCATCACTTTGTAGCTACACGACACGACCATCACGCGTCTTGACCGAAACATGTGGACACATGTAAAGAACATGTGGCCCTTATATTGTATATATGATGAATATGTTAATAATGCAGAGAAAACACAGTATAAATTATACCCAACGTTTCTTCTTAATCGACTTTGTCAAGGGTGTTTGAACAGCTTGAGTTGAGATGAGTGAAGCGTAAGGGTACCTAGGTACATCTGAAAATAAACTGAATCTGCGTTCAATAAACATTGATTTTGATAATACATTTCACAAATTACTAAAATAGCACGACAGATAACTAACAATCCCATGAAGAACTTCTCGATTCGCCTTGACATTGTCGTCCGAACGAATGTTGTCTGAAGTTACACATTTGTCTTTTCTGCGCAGCATCTGTGTTTGCCATTTACCGCACCAATGTTCGCCAGCGGTGGTGACTTTTCCTTACCTGCTCACGAAACGTCACACACGACATGACGTCACCCGAAGACGTCATCAAAAAGTCCAGCTCTTAGGCGTGTCCCACATTTGTCTTTTCTGCGCAGCATCTGTGTTTGCCATTTACCGCACCAATGTTCGCCAGCGGTGGTGACTTTTCCTTACCTGCTCACGAAACGTCACACACGACATGACGTCACCCGAAGACGTCATCAAAAAGTCCAGCTCTTAGGCGTGTCCCTCAAACTGCGCCACGCGGCCATTTGGTATCAAAAAGTGCGTCGTTTTGGCCTAGGATACATTTCGGTAAATGTTTTTGGAGCATGAAATTTCTGTGCACAGTTAGTCTATATTTCTTCATGCTACTAAATAATGATCTACGAATATTCACTGGCTATTTTGTGGGATGTAAATTAAAAAGAAAAATTTTACACTTATATATAATAATTTACTCCAAAATATATTAGGAAAAGTGAATTCTAAAATTATTCAAAACTTTCTTATGAATAATTTTGCTTTTATAAAAGATAATTTTTACTTTATAAAGTTAGGAGTGCTACCGTGGCTGCATTCCCGGTTGGAAATGTTTACATTTCTAGCAGAAAGCTGGATGGTGAGTAGAGTGAGTTGGTGAGGTGCGTTATTATTTATTTCCATAGATATTATTGGTAAAACTTCAGTTTTTTACATTAAAGAAACACAATTTTGATGATCATTTCTCCTTCTCGATGGCCAATTACATCAAAAACAGTTTCAAAACACTTAACTTCGCACCACTTTTCATTTCGAGAGGTAAAAAATGGTGATTTTGTTCGTCGGAATTTTTACAGGTTGATTTCTGCTTCTAATAAGCTCGCTTTCCTCGTGCCGAAGGCCGTTTAGACTATAGAGAGTCACAGTCAGAGGCCTATGCCCAAGGCCCGCCTCATGCCCATTATTGCCCAATGCCCCATTGCTCAAGGCTCCATTGCCCAAGGCCCCAGCCCCCATTACCCAAGGCCCCATTGCCCAAGGCCCCATTGCCCAAGGCCCCATTGCCCAAGGCCCCATTGCCCAAGGCCCCATTGCCCAAGGCCCCATTGCCCAAGGCCCAGGGATGCGGAGCCGTGGAAATTTCAGACGGCTCCGGCTCCGGCTCCGGCTCCGGAGAAAAAAAATCGGCTCCGGCTCCGGCTCCGGGTGAAACGTCATGGCGGCTCCGGCTCCGAGTAAAATGATCCGGCTCCGGCGGCTCCGGCTCCGGCTTCTACTCAGTACATCCCCTATGCGATCAATCAAATACGGGTGGAAGAAAAAAAGGCGATGGGATTGGTACACGTTGCTTCTGTATTTGTATAACAAGGCTATTTTGAATACCACATTGTTTTACGCCTTGTACTGTCAAACCGAACTAGGTAAATAATTGTTTCCTCTTAAGAAAAGGAGCCGGAGTCGCCCGGCCCCTTTTTTGACGGCTCCGGCTCCGGCTCCGGGCTATATTATTTCACGGCTCCGGCTCCGGCTCCGGCTCCGGGCAAAATATGCCGGCTCCGGCGGCTCCGGCTCCGGCTCCGGCTCCGGCTCCGCATCCCTGCCAAGGCCCCATTGCCCAAGGCCCCATTGCCCAAGGCCCCAAGACCTCATGCCCTTTGCCCAAGGCCCCAGGGGCCATAGCCTCATGCCCAAAGCCCCAAGGCATCATGTCCAAGGCCTCATGCCAAGGGCCATCTATTTATAGTACCTAATTAGAAAAGGGCGCCAGCCAACCCGGGACGGGTCGCCAATCGAGACCGAAATCGATGGACCGGGAAGATCCGTCGGTTTTTACCTTTGCTGTTTGCTCATTGGTGTTTACTAAAGGGGAGAGGGACTTAATAATAAATACGGTATCGGTAACCCTGGCGTCACCGGTAGCGTTTGGTATGGCCCCTTTTGACTTGCAAGGGTCCTTAGAGATCAACCTGGGCTTTCAGAGCTCAGCGTAAGCGCTCAGCTAGGCGAAGGCCCTTAAAAGGCTGTCTCAAAGCCTAGATTAACCACATACCTAGGCCCGGTTGTCTTGTCGTATCGTGCTGCCGAAAAGTTCGCACCACTCCCGTATTGTCCACAGTCCACAGCTGCGGTGACCGGTCAGAGCCGTCATGAGCGAGCCCCGGGGCCGACTGGAGGCGCCGGCGGAGCGGCCCCGGCCCCGGCTGCCGCCGCTGACCGCTGCGCTCGACTCCAGCGATGACTCGGGACGGTACGCCAGCCGCGAGTACCGCAGCCGTCAGGCGACGGCGGGCCAAGCTGGAGGCCCAGCGCGCCGACCGGACCGGCGCCGGAGACTCGGCCGATAGCGCCACACTCAGGCGAGTTGCACCGGAAAACTGCAGCGTCTTTTTTAGAGTGTCAAACTTACTTCCATGCATTTGGTGCGTATTGTGTTGTGTGTATAAATGGCGTCCCTAAATCTATGTATCTAACAGTATAGAGCAGTGAGGCTCACAGGCTATTTGCGCTGTTTGAGTTTCGATCCGTTTTTATTCTATCGTCATAGAAGTATTCATTTGACCTTGCCGAGTTTATGCCAGGTCCCACGGTGCGCCGGATGACTCGGCTGCCGGCGACACCACCTACCGGCGTGAGACCTCCTTCGACGCCAGCTACCGGCGCGAGCCGTCTGCCGACCCCAGCGGCCACCGACGCGACCTGTCGGGCGACCTCAGCTACCGACGCGACCTCTCCGGCGACCTCAGCTACCGGCGCGAGCTGTCGGGCGACTCGTCCCGTCGCGAGGGGGCGCTGGAGCTGGCCTCCGAGCCGGCTGAGATGTCAATCACTGACGAGCTCTCTAGATTAGGTGAGGAGGTGCGCTCGGGCAGCGAGGCCGGCGGTGACCTGCCGCCCAGCTTACTGCCAGAGCACGTCCCCCAGCCGGCCGTCACCAAACTCTACATCGAGAAGGGCAGCCGGTTCCACGCGGCCAAACGGCAGACGGCGACACGCTCCGCCGGCGCGGCCTACTCCAAGAAGTCTCAGGCGCGCGCCGTGGACCTGGCGCTGCAAACACAGCGACTGTTTGCGCCGCTCGGCCGTCTGTGTTTCGGCCTGCTGGCGGGTCTGACGCTGGCGCACCTGATGTTCGTGGCGGCGCTGACCAGGGACGGCGGCCGTCCTCTCGACTTTGTGTCGCACTACTCGCCCCTGGCGCTGCCGTTCCGTGCGGTGTTCTTCACGATGTCCGTGGTGTGTTGTGTGGCCGCGCTGGACCGGTACGACGTCAGCCGCGCCTCGGCCGCCCGGCTGCGGCGCTCGCTGACGCTGCAGGACGGCGGCGTCACCGTGCTGCTGTACCTGGCCGTGCTGGCCGTCTCCACCTGCCTGGCGCCTACCGACGACCGGCTGCACCTGTACCGCCGGAACGGCACCGCAGGCCTCTGGGAGTCGACCGTGGCCGTGCGCGGCGACTGCCGGCTCATGGTGGTGCTGTGCGCCGTGCGGGCCGGCCTGGCGCTGCTCGCCTGGCTGGTGGTGGCCGCCAACCCGGCGCTGGACAGGGTGCTGCAGCACCTGCGTCAGCTCAGCGCCGCCGGCAGGGCAGCGGAGCCACCGGCGGAGCGCGGTGCGCAGAGGCCGGCCGGCGTGGCCACCATCTCGTGAGAACAGCTGTGCGATGATTGGAGAGACGGATAGTCGCAATCACACTCCCCTTACAGCTGGAACACAGCTTTCAGGCGTGCAAATCGCGCCTCGCTCCTCCCATTGGAATAAATGGCATAGTTTTCGCTCTCAACACGCACAGGACAAGCTGTGAAGGGAGACGCGACTTGCACGCATGAGAGCTGTCAGATCCAGCTGACTATGAGCATTGCTTATTGCACGAATCGCTTATTATCGGCAGAACAGAATTGCGGCCAGTAGGGCATCGACGTGTTGACTGAGCCATGCTCTCCTGTCTCGCGAGACATTTTGTGTTGCCATTGCATGCGTGACAGCTGCGATCATCAGGGGTGAAAGGAAACACGTGATCTCAATTCATCTTTTGACATTCATCCATGTTGCAAGCTTACCAAGTCTTGCCGATGCTTTGCAGAAGCTTTTTACAAGCGCTTGGATACGCATTGCAGTTTGTATTGCGCTGTGTTCTTCAGTGTAGTGTAGTGGTAATTTGAACACGTCTCATCAGGCTGACTAAATCGGCCTTAGCAAATTAACAAAAGCAATCGGTAACAAATTAACAATCGATAGCAAATTAACAATTAATCGGTATAGGAGCTCAGTATTACAATTTCCAAATGTGCTTGTGCTTGTGTATTGAGTGCTGTCTGCTTTTGCGCATCGCTTACTGCAAAAGGAACAAGTGTGACATTCCCAACAATTGTTTTTCCTCATGATGAAATACACAATCCTGTGAAGTTGAAAAACGTCTGTCGCGCTAAGTAATATGTTTCACAGTGACATGTTTTACATACCTAGATATACTTATCGGCCGTAAAATCGCGACAAGTGTGACAAGCAAAAAAAAAACTACTCGCGCGAATAAATCGGCGCGGAGTTAACGTTGGACGTGACGGATTAAGGTCGAAGACACCTTCGAGGTTTGACCTCGAAGGTGTGCGATTGCAGTTTCCATTTAGCGGGGTGGGAGGGGATCCTATCGAATCGATGTACCCTGACGGCATCCCTGACTGATCAGCAGACCACTTCCATCGCATATAACGTTAGTCGTTAGTCGGTCCATTTACGCTTCAGTACGAGCCAGCTGAGCATGTTATAGTGAGATAGTTGCGCCTTCCGGCAGTCATAACTCTGGTGCTATGTGCATTGTGCAATGGACCACGCAATGGACATTATCGGCTTGGACGGGATGCGTCCGCGGGGCCGCCAAGCCTTGCGGCACAGCATGCGTCAGGCGCTAAACGCTAGCGACATCTATTGGATGAATGGTGAAGTGGTGAAATGTCATGCGGCGCAGCATGCATCAGGCGCCATGCGCTAGCGACATCTGCTGGCTACGGGTGAGACAACGTCATGCGGTACAGCATGCATTAGGCGCCATGCGCTAGCGACATCTGTCGACTGAAAAATTAAACAGCATGCGGCACAGCATGCACCAGGCGCTCGGCGCTAGCGGCATCTATCGGCTGAAAAATGAAACGGTCGGCGGCACAGCATGCATCGGACGTTATGCGCGAGCGACATCTATCGACTGAAGTGTGAAACTGTATGTCATGCGGCACAGCATGCATCAGGCGCTCGGCGCTAGCGACATCAATTGGCTGAAGGATGCCAATGTAAGTATGTCATATGCGGTACAGCATCGAGTAGGGTCTATGCGTCACAGACATCATTTCAAACTACAGGCTCGATTGAGAAACGTCAAGGTGACACCAAGACGTCCACACAACATCGAACATTGCAAGACCCGATAGGTAGTCTCTTTTCTTGTAGTTCACATTTTTTGAACTAGGCAAAAGTCACAGCCAAAGCTTGCACTAAGCAGAACTTATTGCGCAGAAGTCGGTCAACACTCACCACCCATGGCCTAAGACTTAGAAATATAGGTTATCGAGAAAACTTGCATAGAAATCAAAGTTCTGCGTCCTCGACCGTGTAGCCCGAATTGCATTGGGTTTCAGGCAAAATGATAAAGGATTTGTGCGTCCTAAGCTGAGAATTGAACGGAAGGAACGAAGGAGACAGGAGCTTACAAGTTAGAACTACATGCCTATGCCGTTTCATATATAAATCACCAGCGGGGGATTAGGTAGGTATTTGCACTGGGGCTGCAGGACAGCGCCTACGAGTGCACCGTCGCCCCATAGCCCCCTGGCGATTCTGTCGGTACCCTCTGTTATGGTGGACGCTTCGTAGGTGGCGCTTTCAGGCAGTTCGTAGCCTGTGCTTATATTTCTCTTTCACCTTTCTCTGCCCTATTCAAACAGAATATGTGTCAACCAACCATCCCTCGAACCATCTAGTCTATTCTAGACGCACAAATTCTTCTAAAAAGTGTAACAACCTACCACGGCACCATCACTCATACGAGTAGCTCCTCCGGAGCATGCTCACGTGCAGTGAGGTGACCGTTTGCAAGACAGGGTGACCTGTCTCTTAGCCGAGTGACCTGGACGAGCTCGACCACAGCGGTGCACTATGGCATTGCTCTATCAGACGACAGGGGTCAGCACCCGCGCAACTAGCTCCGCTTAGCGTGCGCTTCATAGGCGGCGGAACGGGGAGGGCACCAGGGCACCGTGCACCCCCCCCTTTGATTTTGGCATTTTAACATTAGCCCTATAGGCGTTGCATGGAAAGAATGGGACCAAAAGTCGGCAGTGCGCCCCCCCCCCCCTAAATTGAAGGTGTTCCACCGCTACTGGTGCCTTTCAGCTCTGCCAATCCGTGCATTCAAGCACTAGAGGTACCTACAGGTGTACAGGTTTAGGTATACAGAAGTCTATGATTAGAGTAATTCTATATACGTGTAACAATTGTGCTCGGCAGCTCCAACGGTGAAAGAAATTTTCGCGATGTCTGTTGGAGCGGCTCGGGCTAGGTAGCCTGTACCTACCACAGAGAACTTCCGTTCCAATGGAATGGGCTCATCATCTGCTGTATACCGCAAAACAGACGGTGGTCGGTCCCGAAGTCAGTCCAATGTCTGTACCATAACCCCCCCAAAAGGAAGAATATATATCACGCCTGTGATTGTGACTGTGAGGCGTATTGCGTCGTGCCCAGCATTTTCGACTGACACGGGTTCATCTGTATTCTGACCGTCTTACGATTGCAAACATGTTCCAATGGAATGCTCGCAACGAAGTTAGCTACAATTATGCTCGATGAACACGCAAATTGCATGTATATGTGCGATGCCCATGTATGTGTTTTGATTCTGAGTAATAGCGAGACCTATTTTTAGTGTTATGATGAACTATGTGCAGGGATAATGCATGTTTCCCGGAGAAATACTAATAAGGCTGGGGGGATCCAGAGCGTCGTAAGCCTCGTCGCAGCTGCGACGTGTCGCAAGTTGTGTAGTAAGTCGTTTTTGGAGGGATCAATTGATGAGTAGCGTTACTTAAGAAGTAAAGTCTATCGCAAAGTGCCTGATTTACGACACAACTTACGAATTTGAAATAGCAGTCGTAAGTTGTGTCGCAAGTTGATATGGCCTTGAGGGAGAGGTCACAGGTCACAGGTCATTGGGGTCATGGTCACGAAATTTGCATGGTACGTGGAAAATTGTTGAACCTTGAGATCCTGAAAATTTCGTTGCAATCCGTTGCCGCTAACGCGAGTTATAAAGCAAGAACCAACGGTTCGTCTATGAGGCCTCAATCCGCGCCAGCGAGAGTGTTGAACATGGTGCATAATATGTTATATTCACGTTTATTGGGGTATTCATGGATATGAAGTAGTCTAACACCATTCCAGCAACTACTGGCGAATCCAGAAAGGCGGTCTTGGACGTTGCGAGGGGCATCCCCCAAAAGATTCTCCAAATTCTAAAAACGATGTGTCCCAGATGACCCCCATGACCTCGAATTGATCTCTGTGATGACCCCAAGTTGACCTCTGTGACCTGACGTGTCCCAGATGACCTCCAATTGAGCTTTGTGATGACCCCAAGTTGCCTGACGTGTCCCAGATGACCTCCGTGACCTCCAATAGAGCTCTGTGATGACCCCAAGTTGACCTCTGTGACCTGACGTGTACCTTGATGACCCCCATGACCTCCAATAGAGCTCTGTGATGACCCCAAGTTGACCTCTGTTACCTGAAGTGTCCCAGATGACCTCCGTGACCTCCAATTGAGCTCTCTGATGACTCCAAGCTGACCTCTGTGACCTGATGTGTCCCAGATGACCTTCAATTGAGTTCTGTGATGACCCCAAGTAGACCTCTGTAGCCTGACGTGTCACAGATGACCTGCGTGATCTCCAATAGAGCTCTGTGGTGACCCCAAGTTGACCTCTGTGACCTGACGTGTCCCAGATGACCTCCAATTGAGCTCTGTGATGACCCCAAGTTGACCTCTATAACCTGACGTGTCCCAGATGACCTCCGTGACCTCCAATTGAGCTCTGTGATGATCTCAAATTGACCTCTGTGACCTGACGTGTCCCATATGACCTCTGTAACCTCTAAGTAACCCCTCTGATGACTCCAAGCTGACCTATCTGACCTGATGTGCCCCAGATAACCGCCATGACCTTCAATTGGGCTCTGTGATGACCCCAAGTTGACCTCTGTGACTTGACGTGTCCCAGATGACCTCCGTGACCTCCAATTGAGCTCTTTGATGACCTCAAGCTGACCTCTGTGACCTGGCGTGTCCCAGATGACCCCATATTGAGCTCTGTGATGACCCCGAGTTGACCTCTGTAACCTGACCTGCCCCCAAGTTGCCTTCTGTGACCTGACGTGTCTCAGATTACTTCCGTGGTCTCCAATTGAGCTCTGTGATGACCCCAAGTTGACCTCCGTGTCCTGAAGTGTCCCAGATGACCTCTGTAACATCCAATTGTGACCTCAATCTCCAACTCTACTAACTCTCTGTGACCTCATACTCTCTTAACTCATTTCTTCTAAAGCATCGCTTCTAGATGCCCTATAGCGCCACGAATCTCCTGTGATCGATCCCAAAATTCATGGCAACTCACGTGAGCGTTAGCAACCACAAGTCACCCAGTTGAGACAAAGCTTCAGAATCAGAGAACATGCTTGAACTGGCTGTCTCATAAGCTCGCAAACCAGAAGGGCGAATGTTCCTTTATGCTTGATAGAGTTTTCGACCTTACTGACGCTTACTACGGGATCAGCTGATCGTGTAGCCTTTTAAATTCTCGAGTAAAGCGGGTATTTAAACCTTGTCGCAGCTACGTTCTGTCGTATCCTCCGACAAACCCCTCTTTCCTCAACATCCCTCCTTTTTCGCTACGACACAACTTGCGACGGGACATGTGTCGTAACTTGCGACGTGTCGTAGATGGACTTGCGACGCCCTGGATCCCCCCGGCCTAAGCGCAGCAGAACTCAGGACGGTGTTGACACGGGGTTCCATGTGCAGCACGACCGGCTTGAATTCTGGACCTGAGGCGGTACATAGAGAAGAAAGGATAATGAGCCTAAGTATCAAAATAAGAATGACATAACATGGTAAAAACGATGAGCATAGTTTTTTTTTGCAGAAAAAAAAAATAGTTGCGTCTAATTTGCACTAGTAACGTCACATGAACAAAAACAACCTTAAAGTGACCGAAGTCCGTGGCCACTGCATTTCACAAACGCTCTTTTATCCAGCCTCCACACACAACACAGGCCACGTTACATCCAGTGCCGCCGGTTGTCGTCCTTACCTCTCCCCCTCCCCTGCGGGGCTGCGCGCCCGCCGCCGCCGGCCGGCGTGACTCCGTCCGATGACCGACCGACGGACCGACGTGGCGGCCCACCTGCCGCTACCACCGACGTCCAGCATCGGTCCGAGTGAGGCCCAGTCGGTATTGACGAGCCCACCAGTCTGCGGCCGGTCGGGACGGGGAGGCGCGCGTGGTGGAACGGTGGTAGACAGTGCTGCGGGTTTGCTGGGGTTGCAAGAAGTGTTGGTGGTGAGGGAGCTGAAATGAACGGCTGGGTGGAGTACCGATAACACAGCGGACAGTATCAGGTGAGGAATACATTCGCAGCTGGTGTATGGCGATTGACGTAGGAAAGGCGACATTATCCGATGCTAAGAGCAGCATTTGTATGTTCGTTAGGTATATGTTGTTCGGGCGGATGCAGGGACACGTTGATTGTGTTGCCTAAACACGTCGCTGCATTTTACATGGTTCGCCAGATGAGCAATTCTTTTATTGTGCCAGAGGACCGCAATTGTTGTCAATCGATTACCTGTGCTTCTTACATCGTCGTACCTCCACACCATCAACACCGCACCATTTTTGCTGCAGCAATACCGATCATGTGCTGCCCCAATCGGCAGGTCGACCCGAGCCGATCGGTCCCTCAGCCGCCCCGGGACCGAGCCGACACGCTGTCGACGGCCCGTTATAACTTTGCAATTATGGCCGCCAGCTAATCAGCAGCGGTGACCTGTTTTTCGCCGGCGGCGGACAAGTTGGTCCAACACGACACGCACCCGCGCGGCCGCGGAATGGAAGCAGCGGTTATATCGCACCACGATAGACCAGCGTTAGATGGAGACTGCAACGGTTGATGTCAATATTCAAAAAGTCAAAAAGAAACTGAAACTAGGTCAGCTAATAGACACGCAGAAGACGGATCAAGGCTGTTCTCGTAGCCAAAGACGTATAGGCTATAGCCTGTATGGTAGGAAAGGGGGGGGGGTGGAGCAAAAAGGAGATGTTAGGGGTTATACCTGCCATTTCCGGGCGAATAAATGTCATTGCTGCTCTGCTTTACATATAATCACACATTTGCCTACTTCCTTCCTTATTTGCTTGAATCTGTAAGTATGCCAGCAGCCAACATCACATGATGAAATAGTCGTTTGCGACTATATCTTATGACCAGATTTGATGCCGGTTGATGACCATTATTTCGAAACATTGCCATTATTCCCTGAAGGCGCAGTCGATATCTTTGGATGCGGATGTAGGTAGATGAAGATTGTGAAATTACCCCTTGTTAGAGGCAGATTTGATGATAACAAGCCATTTCCAGATATTCCCCACGATTACAAGAGGTTTGTCACTGATTACGAGCGAGCGAGCGCAGCGAGCGAAGTGAGTCTTTTCAATATAACGGAAAAATCTCAGTATGAGCGGCCCGGCCCGGCCCGGCCCGGCCTGTAACGCTTTTGAGAGGCTTATATCTCAGCAACCGCTGGACCGATTGGCCTGCGGTCTTTTTTGCTGGGTAGCCCCATCCCTTCTACCCCGTAATTGACTACTTTTGATACATCTCAGTGACCGACGTGGCACGTGCCACGTGAAAAGTCAAGGGTGTTCAAGCAGTTTTGCAAAAGTAATGATTTTGAGAGGCCCATATCTCAGCAGCAGCTTGAGCGATTGTCTTGCGGTCATTTTTATAGGGTAGCTGCATCCCTTCTACCAAAGGTCGGATACTCTTCATTTATGTGAGTGACCCCCACTGCACGTGCAAAATACAACAATAAGAGGTGCCAAATTTGTTCCCATTTCAGTAACTTGGTAATTACTGGGGCGATTTCGCTGAAACTTGGCATACAGGTAGGCACCCACCAGGCAATGCATTCCCATGTGTTGCGGTTAGGGTGCTACTGCACGTGCGCACGTGCAGGGGGCGTTTCCAGATCTCGAGAACGGCTGGGCCGATTGCGCTCAAATTTGGTACACGGTTGGGGACCGGCTAGTAGGGTGCCGTGCAAAAGTCATTTTGGACCCCGTTTGCACGTGCGCACGTGCAGAATGCCGCTTCCAGATCTCAGGAACGGCTGGGCCAATTGCGTTCAAATTTGGTACACCGCTAGCGACCGGTTAGAAGGGTGCTTTGCATAAGCCCGTTGGAAGTACCCTCTCGCCCTTCTGCACGTGCAGGGCTCACTATCTCGCTCGCTCGTTCTTCGCCCAAAAGGCGTTTTACTGGTATATCTAATAGGGAAATTGAGGAGTCCCAACCCAACTGATATTCTGTCCGCACTGCCTTACGATCGTAACATCTCCGTGCATGAGCCAAGATAGCATGAACTATAACATACCTATTTATCGTAGGTATCTGACATTTGACAGATAGCGTGTTACTCATAGCGTTTCATAACGTTTTTTTACGAATACGAAGTTTTTTACGAATCACCATCACTTTTTAACGGGGCATGCATTTCAAATGAGCCATGCCATTTCACTATCGCTCCATGGAATTCCTCTGCAGGTCCAGAATCCTGTGAATTCCCAACAGCCTTCGCACGCCATCCGGCCCCGTACGCGCTCTGCGGGACCGATATACCACGATTCTGCGTTCCCGGGACCGGCTCTGACCCATTGGCCCTGCGCGGAACCGATCGGTAATGGGAACAGCGGGGACCGGAACAATGTGAGACCAACAAAAACCACCCCCGGGACGGACCCTCGCGCCCCGCGCACCAGTTCGGGCGTGATCGATAACGGCGTGCACAGATGTGAGCCGAAATCGCCAAACTGCTGAATGGACACGGGATTGGTCAATAGCGATGCATTGTGCTGGTGTGCGTTGGTATACTCACGCTATAGTGTGACACATCTATGAACTGAGTCATCGGGACAAAGCAATCTGATGTCCAGCTAGCAGATAGCAAGGATCAAAGTTATCCAACAATTCCGACTTCAATTACGGCGTAGTGTTTCGAGCTCGACTGACAAATGCTGAATTCACTTTGCATGAACATTCTGAAACAATTTGCATTTGATTTGGCCTGATATAAGCATAGAGCTGGAAGATAAAAAATGCAAATCCTCTCGAGCGCATAATATAAGTCTGCATGGTTATCGTGAAGACGCCATGAATTCGGTCGGGCCATTGTGAGGTCGATATACGCAAGGACCTCTTTTGGAGACCAGTCTAGCCCCAGCTTCGGAACAGAGTCGATAGAAGCTACAACAGCAATCGATGGTCTCGGCCAACAGAAGCCAGTGAGTCAGCCCGCTGTAGCGAGGAAAAAAGAATCACCAGGCTAAAGGCTTACCTGCACCGCCCCTCGGCAGCGCTGGAAGGACAGAAATGGACGGCCAGCGAACGGAGTAAACATTACTTAGTCGGTGGAGTGTAGCCTGACAGCGGTCCAGTAGATCGTCTGACTACGCTTTGTTATTGCCCACCAGAAACGCTAATGTGTTTTGTGTGCAAAGGGCACACACATTTTGTGAAGTATAAATAGGCTTTGTAAGACGAGTTGGACGCGCTGCAACTAGACATGTAGAGAAAATGACATGTAGCCAAACAAAAATGGACAGTTCCAATCTAAGTGACAGCAATAGTGCACACCTAAATGGGTGGAGTTGGGATGGAAACAGAACATACCCGCTGCGAGTATAGATATGAGCACACGTATGTGTATGGCGAAGCCCCCCACAGCATAAGCACGAAACACACGGAAATGTTTCCCTGCGAGTTGTAAAGCTATCCACGACACAGACACAACATTAACGTATTCCTGGTAAAACATGAAGTAAGACTGAAAAAAAACTGAAGATGAACTACGTTTCTGGTGAACCATTCCGAGTCACAAGCTACCCGGCGAGGTGCGGTATACAGAAGGTCGGCTGTATTGAGCGGATTGCCATGGCAAAACACATTTCGACACTGTCACCACAAAGCTACATGACGAGGCCGCCATTTTTGTTTTACGTGCCGTTTCATGGATGACTGGCGTTGGAATAGTGCCTGAGGAAGCATTTTGGACAGAATCGCCCGTACTGTTGAGTACAGTATGCCATAAATGCACACAACATGAGCCTGCTGTCGGAAGCGTCTGGTTTTAATTTTGCTTCATTTGTATTGTCATCTGTGATTCAAGGAAAATGAGCCAGAGAACCCACGTCGGCCAAAGCTGGACATGGTATGTGAAATCCACTGTCCGTCATGCTTATACCCAGGTCAACACCCTAGACTGTGGAATAGGATTTTCACGGGGTCACGGAGCCGTCGTCCGTGACTAAGGCACTGCCGTGGCCAAGGCCGTATAAGAGGTTGTGGCTCGGCAGGAGCGCAGGATGAGCAAGCAGACTGGACAGACACACCACAATTGAATGACTTCCGCAGTAGCACTGCTCAGTGCTCACGCTAAAGGGACAGAATATTTCACGAGGCACTCCTTACCTACTAATTGCGACAGCTGAAGGGATAACGCGGTTCGTTCCTGAATGTCAGCCACACAATTCAAGGTTACTCTAATATCAAGGCCACAAAGAAGGCCGGCTTTGTTAATCAGTTTCGTGCAACTGACCCACAGATTGCTAGTAAAATAAGTCACACGGTATAAAAGTGATCCTCTTTGGCTTGCAGCAAATGCAACAGATTTTGTAGGAAACTCAAATCTGTACCCACACAAACATAATCAAGCAATTATACTAGTATATGACCAAAGATTGATCTAACTCCTCAGAATCCGGCACAGACATACCGCGGTAACGAACAATTTGTAAATAAACGCAATATTCCACAACAAAACTTTATTCGTAATTCGTTTCTTTGTCAGAGCGGGTAACTGACAAAGGGTCCCCACCCCACTCCCTATGCTATGTAATAAATCATTAGCGTTATCCATTCGATAATTACACAATAATAACATCGGGTTAATGCAAAATAATATGAATACCTAGTAATTCAAAAACGAAAAACGCAAAACGTATTCGCTAACTATTTTATTTCGTCCGTCTCAGCCATAAGAGTCAACAGGGCCGCGTATTTCCATTTCAAGAGGATGCTCTGTTGACATTGCAGCCAATCAATCGGCTCTTCGTGCCGGCGGCTCATTCCAAACCCCACCCCTCGCACGCTCTGGGACGGGGCCGAGGGTCTGAGCCCGACCTTGCTCCCGCTGCCCGATCCGCCCGGCCGCTCGGCTCGTATCGTGACCGGTCGGCAGCCGCAGGGGGGCCGCGGAGGGCCTCTGTTTTACTGGGCTGCGTGCAGGCGGGGTCGGGAGGCGGCTGGGAGGATCAGAGGCCTCAGTAGCCGGTCGGACGCTGTCGTGTGAGGACGGTCTGGTGAAGTCGCTGTGGTAACGGCAGTAGCTGTACTTGGCTCGGAGGGCAGGCGAGTTTAGTGACCGATTGGACACCCGGCGGAGCGCTGGGTCCAGCCACAGTGGCGGCGGACGGTGGCACACAGCTAGAGGTCATCGGCCATAAGATGGTCGCCGAAAGACGAGCGAAGCCCGTAAAGAAGACGGTGAAATTTCGTAGCCAGAGGCCGTACTTGAAAACGGTCATGGAATCGAACGGTGAGCGAGCACTGAACGTGTAACACTGCGTTGCCTGGCCATCAACAGCCCATTCCTCAAGCTATGTACTCCCGTAGGTGATGCACAGTCGCAACCACCCTCACCCCAAGGCCGTATTCGTTTATCTGTTGTTTCCACCCACCTAAACTAACCACCAGATGTCAGCCGATTTTACCGATACGCCGATGGCTTCTCTGCGCCGCCGATGACGCTGATGACGTCTCTAACGCTCCGTGTTTCAGGCGTCACCATGACTACCGTGACTGAGCTGCCGGCGGCGTACGAGTCCCGTCAGGAGGACGAGGTCATGACCCGACCTGTGGAGCCGGTCACGCCACTGATGCTGGCCTGCCAACAGGAGAATGACCAGGAAGTCCGACGTATACTCAGCGCACAGGTCAGTGAGGGGTCAATGATTGATGAACTTTGAGTGTCCTATTTCGCGTTTAATATCCTTGCATTCAGCGTTTAATTTGCAAAATTGACTTCGCATGCTACACGTATAGAACCGACGTTCTATTTAATATGTGAACACTAGCAACTACAGGGTGTCCAGAAAAAACGGATACTATTATTTTTGGCTGTAATTCCGAAAATAAACACCTTACATTTTAAAATGGCACATGCTTGTATTCGCCAAAATATGGCAAAACAGACAGCAGGTGCCACATGGCATGTAAACTCTTTGGTTAGTTGCGGCAGCTCCTCAAAGCAGATACTCAATGTGAGCGGCCTTACGGCGGATCAGCTCCAGCACTAGCACAGTCTGCAGGTGACTGATGGTCATGTTGACCATCTCGGAGGGCAAGCAGACAACTTTCCAACGACGCATTACAGTGCTCATGAGTTTTGCCAAGTCTTGCACTATAAGCACATGAATTTGGAACAAAATCGGCACGTGCGTTAATGAATGCGACTTAATTTCCGTAGTATCTTTTTTTTCTGGACACCCTGTACATCTTTCATATTTCATTTCCGTGTCACTATATATTTGCAACGAATGAAAAGCTGAAATGTTATCTCAGGAAATTGAGACACGCCCGAAGAGAGAGAGAGAGAGAGAGAGAGAGAGAGAGAGAGAGAGAGAGAGAGAGAGAGAGAGAGAGAGAGAGAGAGAGAGAGAGAGAGAAATGTGTGCGACCTTTCATTCTGTCCCCAGCCTGTCTTGCCATGCAAAGGGAGCTGTGTGCGGCCTTTTCCTTTGTCTCCCCAGGCTGCCGCGCCCGAGAGTAGAACCACAGACTAGCCCGTGTTCCCCAGCCTGCTGCAGCATGGAAGCTGTAGAACGACTAATCAGTGACCACCCTCTCTCCAGCCCGCCGCGGCGCGGGACCGGGACCGGACGCGGAAGACGGCGCTACACTACTGCGCCGACAGCAGCGGCACCAGCTGCGCCGAGCTGCTGTTGTCGGCGGCCTCCGACCTGCACTCAGCGGCGGATGAGGACGGTTACACGCCGCTCCATCTGGCCGTCATCTCCGGGAACCGGGCGCTGGTCAAACTGCTGCTCCGGCGCGGAGCGGATGTGTCCGCACAGGACCACGAGCGGCACTCGGCCATCCACTGGGCCACAGGTGAGAGAGGGAGAGAGAGAGGGAGAGAGAGAGAGAGAGAGAGAGAGAGAGAGAGGGAGAGAGAGAGGGACAGGGAGGGAGAGAGAGAGACAGAGAGAGGGAGGGAGGGGAGGGAGGGAAGGAGAGAGAGAGAGAGAGAGAGAGAGAGAGAGAGAGAGAGAGGGGGGAGGGAGAGGTGCACTCGGCCATCCACTGGGCCACAGGTGAGAGAGGGAGAGGGAGAGAGAGAGAGAGAGAGAGAGAGAGAGAGAGAGAGAGAGAGAGAGAGAGAGAAGAGAGAGAGAGAGAGAGAGAGAGAGGAAAGAGAGAGAGAGAGAGAGAGAGAAGAGAGAGAGAGAGAGAAGAGAGGGAGAGAGGAGAGAGAGAGAGAGAGAGAAGAGAGAGAAGAGAGGGAGAGAGAGGAGAGTTGCACTCGGCCATCCACTGGGCCACAGGTGAGAGAGGGAGAGGGAGAGGGAGAGAGAGAGAGAGAGAGAGAGAGAGAGAGAGAGAGAGAGAGAGAGAGAGAGAGAGAGAGAGGGGGGAGAGTTGCACTCGGCCATCCACTGGGCCACAGGTGAGAACAGGGGCAGCACGTGCAGCCACGGATTAGAGACACACACACAGACATCCATTAGGCCACGGATGAGGAGCAGCACACAGCCAAATTAAACATTTAATTTAGCGCAATGTATAATCAAGCTATAAAATTGTGATGTGATGAACGAGAGATTCAGTTCAATTCAGGATTGGGAATATAAAGAGGAGCTCAGTCCCTAGCGTGAATGATTCGCGTTTTATAAAACGCAACCTTGGAAAATTACCAGAAGCAAAAAGAAAAACATTTACTGAGCATTTAGACCCAATCGAGACTCTGATCTGGGTCGTTGTTGGCCAATTTGTTCCGAACTAGGCCAGGTCAGTCTGGCGGTTCAGTAGAGTAGCTCGCGGGATTAGATCACCGGTGGGCCAAGGGCGCAGCTCAATGATGACGGGATTGCGTGATCGCGTGGCCGGAGTCTTCCTCCAAAAACCTCAGCAGCGAGCGTTTACCGACGGACGCAGATAGATATTTTGGGCTGTTGTTGTTTGTCCAGTAAAAACATAGCTAACTAGTCAAAAAACCTCCAAACTTCAAATTTGCGGCTTGAAACATTGCCTGTTATCAGCAGCTATTTTTAAACGAATATAACATACAAAGACTTCAATTTTCCCTAAAACTGTATTCTTTTGACAAAGTATTGGGTTAGATATAAGGGCATTGACATATTGCAAGCTGATCTACTGATAGAAGGCTTGGTGTGCCTGACACTTTTCCATGAACTGCACAATAATATGCAGTATTTACTTTACTTGACTGAGATGCAATCACAACACTGTATCAAAGGGCTGTCGAAGTCGTATCTGTTTGAAATAAGTAAGCCAATATCAGTGGTCCCAATAAAACCGTAAGCTCGTATTGCACCGTCCCTTCCTCTGCACCGGGATGAACACACGGATACGTAGTGGCCGGCGAGCAATCAGTATGGCAGACGGGCTATTTCTGTCGCCGTAAGCAGATTTTCCCGGCTCACGGGTCCCGTCCCGAGACGGCGCTCTCGCGACTGATTGAGGGCCCAATGGACTACTGGCACGGCTGAGTAGCCCGGCGGTCACGGAGAGGAAGGAGGGAAACGGATCTGCACAGCATCCCGCTGCCTGGGAATGTTGGAAATAGCAGCAGACGTGGACGAATAATGGGCCACATGTGAGCAAGGGACATGTATAATCCAGCGTCTGGACTGACACATCAGCAGAGACCGACTTGGAAAATATACTTATGTACCGATCAAACACAGGGAACAATCGACATGTCTAGTTAACCCGCGCCCCGCTGGGCTATTCAGCCATACGCGCCCTGCTGGGGGGGGGCAGATTCTGCCCCCCCTGTCTAACTTCCGAACCGATGGTCGTAGAAAGACGGGGAAAACGGCAATCGAAAGCTCTCAACAAGGCGGATCTTAAGAGCCCAAATTTTTTTGCTTAAGTAGGTCAGAGGTCAGGTCAAGGTCAGGTCAAGGGTACAAAATGCAAGTTTCAACAGTATCGGCCTTGCACCGTAGTTGCCGAAGAATGGACGGAGACTGATTGCCCAAAACGTGTTCTTAGACTACCAAGACAATATTCGTTGCACACAATGTCATTCAAAGGTCAAGGTCAAGGTCAGGTCAGGTCAGGTCAGGTCACCAAAAACAAAATATAGAAAAGGGCATGTGCGACACATGTTTTATGGGTCATTTTACTCATGGAATTCAATAGGCACACTCAATAAGTGATATGGACCACCTCTGGATGAATTTCAGGTCGAGGTCAGGTCAAGGTCAGGTCAAGTGAGGTCAAATTTTGAAGTTGGTTGTTAAGGCCTAAAAAGGTGTCTATCCGATGCAGTTTTTCACAGCGAATCGAATGGTGCTATTTTTATTTCCGTACGAGGCCTAGAACTTCCAAAAAAATCATTTTTTCAAAATTTTTGTGTGTCGTGACGTCATAAAATTTTGAATAACTCCCACATTTTTGAACCGATTCTTCTAAAAATTGGTATGTAGGTGCACATAGACCACTTCTTTGACATATATTCCGGTTTTTTCGATAAACTCAAAATTTTGGATTTTATAAATATTTTCCCAAAAAAGTCAGTTTTTTGGAAAAATTTTGGCCAAAATCCAAAATTTTCAAAAAACCGAGATAGCCATTTGATAGACAAAGTAGAATCACGTATAACCTTTTTTGTTACGTCTTGATTCCTTTAAAAATGAAGAAGTTAGCGGCGTTTGAAATTTTGCCGTTTTTTAGGCGAAAATGGCGAACATGACGTCACTAAAACGTCAATTTCTCAAAAATTTTCCGACGGATTTCGCTCAAATTTTCAGGGAACGTGTCAAATTGCTGTATGATAAGGTACTGAAAGTTTGACGTCGCTGGCGTAACGCGTTTAGAAGTTATTGGCGAAAAACGGGAGGGGGGGCAGATTCTGCCCCCCCCCAGCGGGGCGCGGGTTAAAACAGAGGAACATCGACATGCCTGGTTACGGGACTGAGCAGTCTGAGCTAACTACGACCCAGCACGGTCGTGGGATACTCAATCCAGTAAGTTCCGGCTGTGCATGGACTGCGCCGTTGCAGTGTGTTGGCCACATCGACCTGCTAAGGGAAACGCCATATGGCCGCACTGAACGGACAGAAAACACATCTGGTCACTCACGACCTGCTTTCCTGGAACTGGCCAACACGCCACACACAACACTTGTATCGAGCGACCATTGCAATGCTGCGCAGCTCGACGGGGTTCAGTATTGGGAATATTTGAATCCCGATTGATGGATGGCAAAGCCGAGAGGGCTTGTAGCAATGAGTAAAATCGGTCTTCAGAAAACAGGCATGGGTGCAGTTGAGCCGTTCTTTAGCTTATACGAAACTGTCGTATTATATTATCTTACTTTCATCGACACATAATTGAACTACATATGTTACACCAAAGCTAAATTACGCTTCTTTAAAAAGACAGTCGAAGAAAATGTCCGTGTATCAACTAGCCTCGCTGTCGTCAATGTGGTGGGGATCCGCATTCAATTTGAATCATTAAAATTTTCATGTAGGTACCAAAGCCTTTACGAGAGCATCATTCAAAACAAGACGGTTTTCTTATATTGGAAAACAGCTGCGAGTCTATTCAAATATCCGTGAGCAGCCTCGATTGCCCTCATTCTAATGTGCACTTAATGTCGAGATGTCGTTGTAAACCTTGTTTAATACGATCCGGAGTTGCCTTCAATTCGATCGCATGACGCCGGTAATACGTTAACTCCCATTCCAATTACATGGCCATTGGCGTTCATGAGTCATGACCATCTAACGTTTGACTAGCAGGGCTTCAAATAGCTACGCTGCATGACTTTTAATGCTTTTAGCTCTGGATAGCTTTTCCTCTTGCACAAAATGCACATTTCAAATGCCGAGCACCACACTTCTAGCGTGCACCGAACAATCACTACATTATTTGGGACCAAAAATAATGATGGGACAAAAAAAAACGAAAACAGCTCTTTATTCTTCGAGCATCGCAAGCTGTTTTGTTTTCAAACACCTTCATCATGTTCCGCCTAGTCTGAACTGGAAGGAAGCAAACAGCTTGTGTTGCTGGGCCGCCGAAGGCCCCGGCGGGGTCAAATTCCACCCTGCCGCCCACCGCGGCCCGGTAATGACCCATGTCTGACCGAGCCCCGTCCGTCGCCGCCGGCCGGGCGGGCACTTCACTGCGCGGTCGATGTCGACATGACCTTCCAGCAATGTTGCTATAGCTATCGGCAAACAGACCGGTGCGGACGGCTGCGGCGACGGGTCGGCCGAGTCGATTGGCGCCCCTGCCACTAGCGCGGCGGCCCCACAGGCCAGCCCTGGATGGGCGGTGACCCCGCCGACCGACCCTGGGTGGGGGGCGGCCCCGCCGACCAGCCCTGGTCGCGGCACAGTCGGTCGGTCCCGCTCAGTGTCTGACCCATTGACAGGTGCTCATACTTCACCACCATATCAAACCCTTCTCTAACCACAAGGTCGTCCCGCACAATTTAATATCGGGCAGTGAATACATGAATGGAAGAAGAGGGCAGTGATCAAGTTAGTGCGTTGAGGAACTCTAAGGTTATTGGTGTTTCGTTTCTACAGATTAGGTAGGTATAACTTGTTTTTAGGTTTCCATGACTGTTAATGATCCACATGAGTTACACGGCTCCAACCATGAGCAGACTTCTTATTCAAGTATTTGTGCTCAGCTGTGGTGATTGCCGGAATCACCACAGTCACATTATATCGCATGTGTATAATATTTTTGATTCTGCTTGTATGAAAAAAATAATTGGCAGGATCCACAACATCACAACTGAATGGCACTAAGCTTCACACTTGTTAAGCCTACCGGATAACATTTATTATTGCATGTCGTTGGCGACTCATTGAACCATTGACCATTAAACCATTGACCATTGAAATGGTCTTATTTAGTAGGTATATTTTTCCTGCCATTCTGTCAGATACAAGGTCAGATGCATGCATGCATTGTGTCTACCATGCAACATCGTGCGATTCTGGAAGTTCGTTGACCTGCGCCGGGCCATGCTTCACTTTCCGTCGATCGTTATAAGGTGACGGGACGGCGTCAATACGTTATACAATGCAGCACTTTCCACACAGGACACAGGGGCGGCACCTCGACTCGACACTCATGGCTGATCGGTAGAAACCGCCACTAAATCAATACAAAAGCTGGTTAGGAACGCCGGAGCGACACAGCGGCAGCATTCAGTCCTGTTTGTGTGCTATATATCATACATACATGACCGAGTACCTGCAGGTGTCATGAGGGTATGAAGGTTAATGAATGGTTTCTGTTACTGAAAATACGCCAACTCGATACCAAGCGAGTCCGACAATATGAAGCCGCATTGCACAACACACCGTTTCACAGTGGCTTAGGTCCAGTCTGTCTTTACTGTTTCGGGTAAGACAGTGGCAAAAACGCAATATCGCGCTTTTATCAGTAGGTTAGGTACTGACATTTACCTATGGGATTCAGCATTATGTGACCGACAACACATCTGTGATTTTGTGTGATTTGTGATTTCACAGATAAATCCAATGTAAACCCACCCATCGAAGCTGCCATTCGGTAACACACGGTCGTTTACTGAACCCTCCCCCCTGCCCCTGGCCTCCCATGCAGCGCTAACGAACCGCCCTAGCCGCGGGCAGTGGGTCGCAGGGTGGTGTCAAAGCTGCGGTATCGACTGAGGAGGGGAGGGGACGACCACCGGACACACACGGCCTGTTATTACCCAGCGCGTCGGCCACCCTTGGAACCGAATGGCAATAATAACAGGGACAGAGTGACATCACATTACGCAGGCGCACAGTGTTCCTGGAACGGCTACGACAAACACTTGGCCCATCACAACACACCCAATGACGTGTGAGAGGGTTGGGCAGAGCCAGGCGCAATTAGTTCAGGATGTTCAGAATGCTCGGGGATTTGCAGGATGTAGAAGACCTGATTTGATTAGATTTGAAGGCCTAGGTCAAGACTCAACTTCTCCGAGAAAAAAATCCCCTTCGGAGACGAAGCAAGCACTAAAGCAAACATTTACTCAGCAGGTATCAGGGTTAGCATTTCCAAGACTTCTAAGCAGATCAAACTGCAGAGATTGGCGATCAAACCACTCCCACCACCGGATGGTGCCCGAGAGTGGGAAACTCCGGCGCGGCGGGCAGGTGTTTGGGGTCAACGCTCGAACTGCAGCCTCTCTGCCTGGTAAACTTCTGATCCGATAAATCCATCCAATCAGAGAGACTCAAATGACGGGCTTCGAATACTTCAGAGGCTGAAGTCCAGGCTCTTGTTCAACGTATCTACATTTGCGAGCACGTACAGAGATTTATGCGACATTAGCTCCAATAAATGAATACATATTTTCTAATGTAGCACATCTTGAGTTGTTCTTTGATGATCATTGATATCATACGAGTATCAACAAATTTAAGTTATTGTAAGTAGGAGTTAAATACTACCCATTGCCAGGGCTAGTTTACTTTTCATAAATGAGTTAGGTAATTATTCATTTGAATTGAATTGAACGGAAAGAAAACGTTCATTTTCACAAACATGTTACTGCTCAATTAAATTCACATATGTTTGCAGGCGTAAAGAGTGATGTTACTAACCGAAAAGCCACACAACGGGAGTCGGGATGCCTCAACGACAGCATCCAATGTTGGCCAGCTCTGATCGTGACCGTGGTGACTATGGATTGAAGCGAGGGCCCTTCACTCATCGATTGGTCCAACAGAATGAACCGGACCGGCTCGGATCTGTAGTTAAATCGATGGAGCGGTGAAAACATCCCCGGTGGCACAGCCGAGACCAATCAAAGTGCGTATCAATTCAACAGTAACGGCCGTTGCATTAGCTCACCGAATGGTCACGCGTGCAAAATGTTACTGCAGTTTTGAAGGCGGGAAGTCACGTTCAAATAAATGTTAGAAGTAACGATAACTTATTGACACAACGATCGCAGCTGCACGCGATCGTTCGGTTCCAGTGCTTGTCCGCCTGGTTGACGTCAAAGCTGTAAATAATCAAAGCATCGATGTACCAATTTTCAATGCTGTTAGGGTGCCACTTCCATCGTGCAGTATTCAACCGCCGAATGACGGCCGCAGCGCAGTTGAATATTATCGCTTCAACCAGCCCGGCTGTACCGTCTCGACCAATGAATGCACGCCCATCAACCATTTACGATTCAATTTAGCGCCGCCGCCGCCGCCTGCAGGGTGCACGGCTGACCGGCGCGGCGCGTAGGGGCCCGGCCGGTCGGTTAGGTCAGTCGGGTGGGGCGTGGGTCAGTTTAGTCGGCCGTGACCGCCTACCGGCCACCGTTTGACAGCTCGCCAGTTCGACCTTCACTCGATCGACCCGATAATTATGCGGCCGCCACTGCCTCTGTGTGTCAGCTCGTGGCTGCGTGCCGGTGCGTATTACAGGCCACCGAAGCGGGCCGAGCCGCGAATGACGGCCCGCTTGGGATGGTGGGACGGGGCTAGGGTGTCATCTGAGCGGTTCGACATCGATTACAGGATAATCGGCTGCGCTATCAGCTATGACACGCCGGGGACGTGACTTCATCAACGCACAGAATGGACCGGGGGCGGTGGGCTGCAGTTTATCGGCGTAGAACCACTTGACACACCCACTTTATGATTTCATGGACAATATGAAGCGCAATTACCCTGCTTAATCTGATATAATTAACCGTTGATTAACATAATATAACTCCGGAAACTACGGTCTACGAGTAATTATGAAAATATTACGAATCTCCACATCCATTGACTTTTTGATAGTTGTTTGTATAGTTTTCCTTTTAATCTTTGGAAAATGTAATATTTGACCAGGCCCAATCTGCGAGGGTTTTGTAATTAGCTGGCTGATTGAAGTCACGTGATGTTTTTCAATGTTTTTCAGTCTGCGGCGAGCTGGACATAATGGACATTCTGCTGGACGCCGGAGCTAATCCTTCCACTGCCGACATTCACGGGGCTTACCCGATTCACTACGCGGCCCAAATGTGCGGACCAAACTCAGGTAAACAGTGACTGCAGTGTGGCTTGGTTACTTACCATGACATATAGGGCATGAATCGCTATTACGGTTGATGCTACCCGCTTAAATCAGAAATTTTAGAACTGTAAGACAGAACTCGATGCAGTATCAAACTTCGTTTATCATGCCAATCAGGACTTCGTGTTAGCAGCATTTTGAGTGCTAAATTTCTGTTCATGCAACTTATTTTAATAAGCACCTACCATCTCGTCACGAAATCTTCCAACTCCCACACCCCAACTATACGCCTTCTCTCCACCAGAGATGGCCACAGACGTACAGCTGGGGCTGCTGGCGCTGAAGAAGCTGATCGCGCACGGCGTGGATGTCACTGTGAGAGATCACGACGGTCGTCAGGCCCTCCTCTGGGCGGCGTCAGCAGGTTAGTGCAGAGGGTAGACGGCACATTGTGCAGCGGCGCACAGTGAAACCCAACATCTTCAGCTGATGTTCAGAGCGAGACGGTGCCGCGGTTCCGTACACTGCAACACAGCTGCTTGGGAAATGGAGGTCCACTCTGCTAATTATGTGGAATTATTTATTGGCGCATGCAGTGCTTAATGATTTCCCAAGCTATTTATTTTATGCATGATCATATATTGCGACATGAACGATATTGCAAGGAAAGGCAATCAATGAAGGCAGAATGGCCCACGCCTTTCTAATTTATTAAAAACGTTAAAAAAATATGCGCAATCCTTTGCTTATCCACAGTCACTGAAGTTCTCTACGATATTATGCCCCGAAACATGCAATCCAGACAGCTTTGATTCCAACGGGACGCGAATAAGCCTGTGAGTCTGAGAACTTCTTCCAACTTCTGAGAAACGATTGAATTCGCAACCACTTTTATAGCGAGTGCCAGCAGTGAGTGCAATTCACGGGACTTTCCTAACCCATTCGCAAGGTACATGCAAAAGTTCACGATTAGGAGCTAGCAGATGGCACTTGGCAAATGAGAGGACAGTGTATGCTGCTCTCAGTGATTCAGCAGCACTCGATGACCACAGTTTTGTGATGAAGTTTTCTGTTAACTGCTTTCAAACACCCGGCCTCAGATCCCATGTTGAAATTATATTCTTCCTTTACGAGTTTCCTTGTGGTACTTGCCAACTCCACTGTAGAAATTAAACTAAGCTATGCTCACATAGTCTGACACCATGTTCTCGAATCACTCGGTGAACCCTGGGACTCTGTTCCAATCTGCTGAAACACTCGCTATTGCTCTGACCCGAGCGTTTCGAGCAGTCCGGCAATCCCAATTGAGACACCGTACCCGCGCTAGTTCCATCGACCGCGCTGTTCTGTGCCGCTGGGACCGCTGTTCACGATCGCACGGCCATCCCGCCGTCTCACGGGACAGGCGTGACGTCAACACAGCTGTGGGCGAGCGGTCGACCTGACCGTGTTACCACCGAAAGACGTCCTATGGGAGACATACCGCCTCCACGGACAGGCCAGGATGGTCTCTGAGGGGGCGTGCTGCTAGAGGTGGAGACGTTCCTACTCTCATCATCAGGAGTCAGTTGCTGCTCACAGTACCGCCCGGGTAAAACCATCACTCAGAGCCTTTCCTTTGACCTAATCCGGGCCGGCACACTGTCACGCCCGCGCGGCGGTGGGCGTACAAAGTTAATGAGCTCTGCGGTCGGCGTGATCAGATGATGACGGGTAGGTGGGCAGAGGTGGCGGCTGGGCCCCCGGAGTGCCAATCTCAGTTCCTGTCTGCGCCTCAGATGGGCCGCGGAGCTAGCTGCCGACGTGACTGACTCAGACAGCAGGGAGTATGACCTAGAGGACTCAATGCTCGACAGACGCGTGCCGCGTGACAATGAGAACAACTGAGAAAATTGTTAACCGTTTGAGGAGTGGACACAGCTGAAGGTGATGGAAAGTTTCTCTGACAAGTGTAAATGAGTAAAAAAAAAGTCGGTGGAAATGTAACCATAACTTTCTTTTAATTGTTTGAACGGTGAAATGTAAAAAGTTTTTAATTTTTTATTGAAATTCAGTCCCAGCGGAAGATTAATTCATATATATATAAATGCCCGTAAAATATTCAACCTCAGACGTATATGCGTCACTCTTTGCGTTTGTAAAACACTCTTAAACGGTTAATTGCATAATGCGGACACGCTTGACTGCCCAATTTCATGGAACAGTTGGTCATTCGTCACGGAATTATGCTATAACAAAGGCAAACTGCTACCAGTTCATATAAACGGTCTTACTAGCAATCCTTCGGAAACCAGCCCCTTACGCTCGCCCAACAACATTCCTTTATCCAAACGTTCCATGAGTAGCCAGCTGTCCCATTTCTGAAGCCAGCAATCCAATACTTATCTGGAGCTAGAAATCCAATCTCTTGAGCCAGAAATCCGATCTTTGGAGCCGGCAATCCAATCGCTGGATCAGTCCCGTGTCCCAGTGTTGGAACCAACTGATACCTCGAGCTCATAATCCCAGCTCAGAAACAGCATCCCATCTCTGGAGTCGACTATCCAAGATCTGGAGCCAGGAGTCCATTCAGCAGCCCTGTCCCTGGACGCCGCCGTCCCCCACCTACCGTCGGCCACCCGTATAACAGCCGCCTATATAGCGAGCCAACACTCCTTTCGGCATACCCCGTCCATTGTCCAATGAAGGCAGCCGACCTTCACTCCCACATTCGCCGCCCTAACGGCCGCCGACTGTATAGCGAGCCAACAATCCTTTCAGCAGCTCCTGTCAGCAGCTCCTGTCCCGGGATGCCACCGCCTCTCACCCACCGTTTGCCGCCCGTAACGGCCGCCGCCTGTCGGCAGAGACGCGGCCGTCAAAGATCTACTGTCCCTCAGGCAGCCCGGACGCCCTCGTCGCGCTGGTGAACGCCGGCGCCGCCGTCTCCGCAGAGGACAAGGACGGTCTCAGTGGTGAGGACTGGGAGGATGACCTGAGGACGCCGCGAGGAGGACAGGCGCGGCGACCGGCGCGGGCGACAGCTGGGGCGCATGTCGTGCTCGTCTGCTCATGTGTTCACGATTTTTTTTCATGAGTGATATCGTCAAATGTCTTGCTTCATTCACAGTTTTAAACTTTTTAACGTGCATCTATTTTCCATGCATCGCTGACCCGTGATACGGGCCTTGGCACTCATCACATTTTGCGTGATAATCGCAATTTTATCACAAATGTTCGCCGTGTTTTACGCTTACATCACGTTTAAGCACTGTCACATTTTGTGCCTGCTTGATAAAAGTCCAAATTTTGACAAAGCCCGGGCACTTGAGCACTTAACCCCGTCACACAAGTCACCGCGCTTACCGTGCTCGCTACATCGTCACTGAATTTTACCAAGCACCTTCCCACTTTCAGCTGCATCACACTGCCTATCCCGTGCCGACCTTCACTGCCCTCCATGACCTCCTGTGACCTTACGTGACCCGTGTGGCCACCCGCAGCTCTGCACTGCGCCGCCAGTCGGGGCCACACCGACTGTATCGACACACTGATCACCCTCTGCGGCGCTGAGGTGGACGTAACGGACAGTAACGGCTGCACGCCGCTCTTCTACGCCGTCACTCTGGGCCACGCCGACTGCACCGAGCTGCTGCTCAAGTGTGGTGCAGAGCCCAACCGGCAGGACCGCAAGGGACGCACGTGAGTGGCTGAGGGGATGTGGTTGATTCGGGCGGGGGATATGGCGTCTGCGAGATTGGAGAAATATTCATTGGGCGTATGGGAGAAATGATTCGTGTGGGTTCGATGTCTACCAATTTTTTTTTTGTCCATCTGTCCATCTGTCTGTGTGTCTGTCCATCTGGCCTGTCTGTCTGTCTGTCTGTCTGTCTGTCTGTCTGCGCGTGTGTCGGTGAGTGTTTTATTAGCCCCTGTCTTCGGTCGCCAAACAAGTGTCAGAACTAGCCGGCCGTCGACACGCCTCACTGGACCACCTGTTGCAGAGGTGTGAACTCTGACCTCTCTCTTGAACTTTCTTGATGATAGCATAATAGCGCAGGCACGCCAGTTTTGAGGTAGCCGTGTTAGCTGTAAGCTAATAATTCCCTTAAATTTACAAACAGAACGGGCTAATTTATCAGTATTCATTCAATGGACATTCAAGAATCTCACGAAATGTCAAAGCAAACGTCTTATTTCTTAGCAACCCGTCCGCTGGCATAAGGCAGCATCGTTCTGAGGATACCTTTCGTACACCACCAAATATCAAAAGTGAAAACAATTTCTTTAGTTTGGGCTGCAACAAAAACAACTACTTTTGTCAACAGTGTATCTGTATAAAGAAATCGCTGGGGTTTCGACAGTCCCTGATCCCCCTTCCCTAACGTCCTATGACCGCAGGCCGGCACACTGCGGTGCGGCAAAGGGTCAGATTGAGACGGTGCGGATGCTGGGGCGGCACAACGCTAACCTCTGGATGAGGAACGCTAAGGGCGACCAGCCGCTGCACGAATCGGTCCAGTCAGGCAGGAAGGAGCTGGTCACGTGAGTATCTCAGCGCGGGAATCGGGATAGTCGGAGGGTATGCATGAAATTGGTGATCGGGACGGAAAGGATACGGTGTGAAACGGCTCAATTAGTAAAAACTCGTATGCTCAATTTTAATCTTAGTCAATGCTGAGCGTTGTTATATATTGTTTTCAGGAGAATCAAAGAATGTGTGATTATCTAAGATTGTGTGTGCCGTACCTACTTGCACTGCATTAATGTCAAGTAGCATACGCATCAGCATTAGATATAAAAACAGTATATTGAATGAGTAACAAAAAAGTTGAGAGGCATTTTCCTATTCCTGCATGCCGACTGACAGAGTCCGTATCGACCTGACACTACTATGCGGTCGGTCGCAAAATTGTGCTAGTCAAACTTTCCCCATAGGTTTTGCCGGGGTCGAATGAATTAATGATTCATGAGTCAATGCGAGCTATAAACGGAGTAATTAGCCCGCAAACGAGTTTTCCTGATAACCTCATTTCGCTGAACGATCAGCGCGGCTCAATGATGGCCCAAGTGACGATACATTGCAGCTACTTCATGGATTTTGTAATGCATCGTTACGAAGTCAATACTTTATGGCAAAGCTATTGTGAGCAAACGATCAAGTGAAGCGCTGGATTTTGTAGAGCAGTTGAAACGACGAAATCAATCGTTGCCACACACAGCTCATTTGATTTTCCCTCTTTTTCCTCTCTTCACTCTTCCATGCGCACATTTCCTTCTCTTCGTCGCTTCCTTGCACCCCAGCTAACAAATCATACCTCAGGCGATTAGTAACAGCTACCATCAACCCCTGACATTGTTCTGCATCCTGCCTGCACAGCTGGCTGCTTCACCACCGTCCGGAGGCAGTCAACAACCCCAACAACGATGGACGCTGTCCCCTGCATGTGGCCGCCATCAACAACAATATCGAGATGTGTAAGGTGAGGATGTGAGACCTATGGATACCTACTTTCCCAGTAGAAGGCAAGAGCAGGCGTAGGTATGGATATTCCGGGTAGAAAGTCAACTCAGACCTACAGGATATTCCAGGTAGAAGGCCACATCAGACCTATGGATATTCCCAGTAGAAGGCAAGAGCAGGCGTATAGATATTTCGGGTAGAAAGTAAACTCAGACCCACAGGATATTCCAGGTAGAAGGCCACATCAGACCAATGGATATTTCACGTAGAAGGCCACATCATACGTATGGAATGATATTCCGAATAGAAAGCGACAACAGACCTACGGATATTATGGATAGAAGGCCACGTCAGACCTGTGGATATCCTAGAAGAAAAAAAAAACACTGCAGAAGCTGCTCTGGCATAAACGTGCAAGGTGAGGACGCCAACGGAGCATCAGACTTATGCATAACCAATGGATAGAAAAGGAAACACACAACAACTGATAATGCGCCACAGCGTTACGTGGCTGACGAGATGGCGGCTAGTAAAATAATTCTGGAAATACGAACGATGTTTAGCATTTCGCCGTGTCAAATATTTTACCGCAAATGATAGCATCAGTTAGACGTTTCCTTCAAGTCGTGTCTGTCCGCTTCAAAATGAAATGTTTCCGTATTACTCATCAAGTTCGGACATTTTAAGCAACTTCTTGTGGACATGAAAGACCTGTTTTCATCTCTCGTAGCAACCTTTGCACATACATAATTCAAATTTCCTGAAAGCTTTACTTATGGCGTACCGCACGCCACTCAAGGCTTGAATACTACTTTGCCGTTCATGGTCTCTAAGCATCGTGAGTGTCACCCAGCAAGCCGTGCATTAAGATCGCGAAATTACCCCTAACAGGCATTGAGTTCGCCAAACTACCACACAAAATGGCGACTCGACGGCCGTCCTGATTCGCCCGCTGAATGAGTCACTCAAGAATACTCCCCCAACTCACGCACACTGGCTACGACTCCCCTCCCCTCCCCTCCGGGCAATGCCCGCGCCCCGAGGGAGCGTTTCCGTGGTGAAGCGCCGACGTATAGCCCAAACTGGGTCACTGGTGCCGCCCTCGGGCACGGTGTTTTGACGCGCTTCAGACCGGCCCCGCACACCCACCCCGGACAGGTTAGGTGTACCGGTCGATACCGGTTTGAACCGGTCGATAGGTGCCGTTCGGTTCGGTCGATCGTGCAGCATACTGCGATGCTGAATTGCATACCATTCGGGGCGTTTGGCTTGAATGTTGCTGGCTGCCGCTGCGTCACAGAGCTGGAACGTCAAACGCGCAGGTCATTTCGTAGGAATGAAATAGCTCTTCGAATGGACCATAAATGTCGGGGAATTCAGTCTTCAGGCTACACGCGCACTGCAAACGATCGACGAGGCGTACAGTCATTCTACAGCTTAGAGAAGAGCTAGGCTTAAAATTAAGACGTTATATAATTGACGTCAGCACACCATTTCATTACTCATGACCAGGGGTTCCACTTCCACTTCATTTTGGCGAGCTAAAACGGTCATCGAGAGGATTTTCGCCCAACTTCTAAGCTTCACAAAGTGAAGATAGACGCCTCGAATAGATATCCGTGCTCGTTAAGTCATAGCAGACGTGCCAACTCCGACCCACGGTGCGTGCTGGCATCATCAATCAAACAGTGGTCATTAATGACGTCAGAGGGAACTCGTGACGTCAAGTTGAGCGGATGGACGCCACTGCGCTGATGCGATCTTGACACAGCAAAATAAGACGACGTCTGTTCCGCTGGTGACGCTTTACATTGGCTGCCAGTCGCGGAGTAGTAAGGTAATTTTGGTCGAGGACTGCTCACAGTTTGTTCATATAAAGTGCCCTACAGCACACATGAATAGGAGAATGGCAGCTTGAATAAGTAACGAGGACCGTCCCACAGTTTCCAACGAACGAATGCCGACGATCTAAAAGACTCTGTCCGCCAGGGTGTAATCACAATGCAACGAGTAGGACATTGTGTGCAAGTACGTACCTACTGCTGTTTTCTTTGGTATCGACATATACCACTCCCAAGAGACATTTCGCCTGAAGTGCCACTGTGTCGTCTGGCGGCAACTTTCAATGGCGCCAGCTGGCTAGCTGACAATGAATTACACGGTCATTGAACCGCATGAAGCAGTCCCTACTCATGTTCAACGAGGGTCCATGAACGCGAGCTATAAACACGGCCGCAGCCGTGTTTACATTTGTTTATGTACTCGTATGTCATTCAGACAAGGCGCTTTGAGTTAAGCTTTTGCTTTTGCGCCTGTCTTATATTTTGTACAAATTCAGCTTGTATTTTTTGTTTAATAAACTTGGTTATGATGATGATGATGATGATTTGTATCCGCAGTAGTCAGCACGCGATCCTAGGTAACTATGCATGAGTCTTGCACGTGATGGCCGTTTCAACTTACGAAGTCCTGAGCCTGATATTAATGATAGGTAGACAGGTGCATACCGCGGTAATCCACTAGTATAGCCAGTTGAGAATTGAAATGTCATAAGACTTTTGATGAGACAGAGACAAAATTGTGTCTGCCATACCAAGCAGTGAAGACATAATGAGATATAAATGAACCTGATACCGTCTGCGTTTGTGGAAAACGAATGTATTCGAACTTTCTGAAGTGATTAAGATAACAAGTTCCAGCTCAATTCAGTTCGAAAGAACGAGGATGACTATGTGCTGAAAACGTCGCTTGCCATCGCAACCTTACCGCAGGCGTCGCCGCTCTGTTGGCTTGAAGGAGGCGTGCCGCGCCACATAGAGCTTACGTTGGATTAGGTAAGCAATAGGCGTAGCTGCGTACTGCGTAGCACGACTACGCACTGGTTCACCTAGGCATTATGAAGGTGTAAAGTCCTAATCACTCATCAGCACATCCTTTTCGGATGTTTTATAGGTAAAATGTTTTTATTCCGCGATTCGTAATCACAGTTCGCTCATTCGCTCAGCAGCAGTTTCAGTATGAGCATTGCGGTACAGTATACCGTTCAGGCGTTGACTTCTACTGCCATCTAGCGAGCGGGGATAAAAGCATTGCATGTAGGTGCTGCGGTGCCGTACGTACACCCTGCAGGCAGCGACCTCTGCTGCCATCTAGCGAGCATAGGGGAAAATACAATGAGCACTGCGGTGCAGTATACCCTTCAGGCAGCGACCACTGCTGCCATCTAGCGAGCAGAGGTGAAAATACAGTGAGCGCTGCGGTGCAGTATACCCTCCAGGCAGCGACCTCTGCTGCCATCTAGCGAGCAGAGGTGAACTTACAAAGAGAGCTGCGGTGCAGTATAACTTTCAGGCGACGACGCTAGCTGCCAATGTTTCACAAGTAAAAGTGAAAATACAGTGAGCGCTGCGGTGCAGTATAGCTTACAGGCGACGACGCTTGCTGCCATCTAGCGAGTGAAGGTTTGCTGCCAAAGAATTTTAAGGTTTTGTCTCGTTTGTTTTGTAGGGTAAGGCTCTTGCAGCCAACGAGACCTCAGAGCCGGAAATATTATGAAAATTAGGGACAGACACTGGTGTGGGCGGCCAGTCTGCAGTGCGCCGCCGCGCCGGGCCGTCACGCGCGGACAGACCACCCAGCCCCACTAACGGTCACCCCACTGTACGTACATACGTGAGCATGCACCTGGGAAGGATGGGACAGAGGGAACGATGGAATTTCTGGTTATAATGTCTAGGTACTCCATTTACCGACCGGAGATGAAACTATTTTCGGGAAGGGTTCAGGAAGGTAGCTCACTACAACGTTATTATTGCGAGACAGAAGCTGACTCGAGAAAGGACAATGCTTTTACCAAACGCCCATTCACACTTGCCCGCGGGGGTGTGACGGTAGAGCTGGAAATCCACCACAACACGCTTGTTCTCGAATACTGAGGGTTGCAGTGTGGGGAATAGGATTGAGCACAAAGAAAATAGTAGGTACATGGACATGGGCATGGTTGTTGGCAATTCAGTCTCATCTTCTCCATTCAGTTTTTTTACCTAATTACCTACTGATAAAAATTGGCTAAGTTACGAACAATGAATCGCATAAGCACCATGTACGGATCGTTGCCGTAGAACTGTAGAACTGTCAGCCGTCCAAAGAAATTAGGACCGAATGATGCCGAATGAACAAACACGTCGATTGGACGAGCGCGGACCAGAGTAAGATTACCTGGATAATTATGCTTTGTTTTGATGTTGAATGTGGCAAACACGCTACAACGAGCAGCCAGAAATTGAATGAGTAGAAGCAGCGACATATGAGATGTCAATCTTATTCAAAGCACAGCTATTTCAAGTTTGCACAAACAACCAATTTGAGTACTTACAAATAGTTATCCGTTGTGATGCATTGACCTCTGAATAGGAAGAACAGCATTAAAGCATTCAGTTCAGTTTGTTTTGGCGCAATACCGCCAGTGGCAGGTCCCGTTCCCACTTCTCTGAAAGTGCAAATTAAAAATTGAATTGTATCTATTCCAGGAGCAGTTGCTCAAGTGCAGTACGAGTCACATTTCGCGATTATTCGTCATTAATTGCACTAAGCAGACCACGTTAAAAATTTATTGTGCTCACACCGGCCCATATGCGGCCCAAACGGAGGATATGACATCACCCAGCGCCCGGCCGCACGTCATTGGTAATGCATTGGCCCCGCATCTGGCAGCCGCCCAGCTGATAAATAACGAATGCGTCGCCCGGGAACCAGCCATCATAGATCACAGTGCTTCGCAATTGACTCTGACGTGGCACCGTTTGACCTATCGCGACTTGCGCCGGTCTTTAATAGGGTGCTCCCAAAGACACCACCTCCCAGGGCACCCGGAACTTCAACACCGAACAATGTCATCACAAGTTCTATAATGTTTAATAATCTCCTAGCCTGCGTGGTGTATGACCCATGACCCACGGTGACGACGTGTTTCTTCACCCCAGGTGCTGATGGACCTGCACGCGCACGTGAACCCCGTGATGCGCTCCAGTAAGGGCCAGCTGATGACGCCGCTGGACTCGGCGCTGTATCGGGGTAACCGGGGCTGTGCCAAGTACCTGCAGCTGCACGGAGGGGTGCCGGCCAGCACGCTGACTGACAAGGATACCATGATGAAGGCTCTCAGTCAGTGAGTATGGTGTCGTAGGTCGAGCTGCCTATGGGCGCTCTGATCGACAGAGTTTATCATAGGCATGTCTTTTAGCCATTCGTAGACATTCAGACAGACTCTAAAGATACAGGAGCGTCACACTCAGCACGCTCACTATGCAAATAGCACCTGCACCCGGCCATTAGTCACGTTGAACCCAGCTTCTGATCATTTAACTCCAATGGATTCATAACCGGACAACTTATAGGACGACGGATGCATTTGTATTTCACCGGCATACGCTATGGCGCCGCTATTGTATTCAGCGGGAGCTATTTAACAATGCTTGACACGCGTCGAAACTGCATTAACGTGCTTGCCTAACGCCTTCGTCCAGCGGTACAACGGCAGTGACCTTTATTCAGCACCAATGTTTACACAGCTCGAGACTGCACCTGCACTAGCTAATGACTGTTTGTCATGACTTTGCTTACCTGCGGGAATATCGCCATATGTTTTTACCACAGAGGTCATTAAAACTTGTTCTATGCCTTTACGAGAATACTCCACCAAGCTGTCCAACTTTCTCGCACTACAACAGGATGTTACTAACAGCCCCCTCTCCTCTCTCTCTCTCTCTCTCTCTCTCTCTCTCTCTCTCTCTCTCTCTCTCTCTCTCTCTCTCTCTCTCTCTCCCCCCGAGCAGCAGCGCGCTGAGCGAGTCCCAGACCCAGAGCGCGTTCGTTCTGTCGCCGGAGACGTACCTGAACCTAAACCTGTCCTCTGACGGCCTGCACTCGTCTCTGAGCTCGTACCTGCGCTCGGGACCGTCCACGTTCACCACGACGCCGGTGGAGGACGGCGTGCAGACAGACCGGCAGCACACCGAGCACGCCGGCGTGCAGGTCAGTAGGGGATTTATGTACGGCTCTCGCGAGATTAAGCGGTAGGTTTTGCACTTTTACATTTCCGGTTATGTCTCAGAAACTAATCGATCTACGATGAAGCCATTTTACGCGATCATGGCCGGCTTGTGAACCAACAATGCGATCGCATCTTCAACACTTAAAAGCTTAAGACGACGAAGATATAGCCTGAAGTACACTAAATTTTCTAGGTGCAAAACCTACCGCTAAAACCAGCGAGACCTGTGCCTATACCCGGGTCAGTAGGGGTACTCAGGTCAGGTCAATGAGGGATGTACCCAGATCAAGTCGTTGGGAAAGTGCCCGTGTCAGGTCGGTGAGGGCCTACCTAGGTCGGATCAGATTTTAGGAAACGCAGGAAAAACGGGATATGCTCAATGCAAGTGGCTAAAGGACACGTCGTATTGAAGAAGGACGTGGGTCAGTGAGAACGTGCTGGCTGCTGACATGTAGCCATGAAATGTATGCATGTACCGGGCTTCTCAAAAAAGTTAGACGATTTTATAACTTATGTATTAAAGGGTGTATCAGTGTAACAAAACATAATTGGGTATCACCTAAAAGCCTCATCAAAGACATTTCGTTTGAGAGGATCTCGACCCTCGGTAGTCGCCTTTCTGAGCCGCGCCGAGGTCATGTTCGAGATGATTTCCTTTTTGCTCGATTGCAGTTTAGCCCGGCGCAGCGCGACCTCTGCTGCAGCACGACCCACGGAAAGCTGCAAACGGCACACCGCTGACTTCACTGCATCCTTATGATCTTCGGAACTTTTTGGGTGGTTTTGGTACACCTGGGACTTGAGGTGGTACTATAGGAAAAAGTCCGGCGCACAGTGGGCCAGGCGCTTCAAAAAAGCGGAATTAAATCATTGAGCACAGCTGCGGCGCCAAAAATGATTCGTTACAGGGTAAAATATCATGCTAAAGCCGAATCCGATATCCATTTTCAAATTTGATTGGTTACTCTAGGTCACTGACCTATGACGTCATTATTTAATTTCTGCGCTGCACATATGCCTGGGACAGGCGGGCACTATGCCGCATTGGCCGCGCGTTTGCAGTCTTTTCGTGGTTTCAAGCGTTCAAACATGTGATATGATGTTGGTCCCATGCATTAGGGTGGGTGTAAAGGTCACCTGAAGGTCAGAGGTCAGGTCATTGACCTTCGATGACCTCGGTTCACTTTTTCGAGTTTTACATGTTTCTGGGCTAGTTTTTGGAGCTGAATTCGAATTTAGGAACCATTTGAACATTTACGAAGTAGTTTTGGTGCCTTCGTAACATGTTACGAAGCTGTCAGAGGCGGGTTGACACCTACTACGAATACCCGGCAGGACCCATACTGGTTGACCTGACCTGAGCTGACCCGACCTGGCCTAAATGCATGAAGACATCATCTGTGATCAAAACTAACTTGATATTCGTGATCAGCATCCCGAAAAACCCCTTAGCAGCCATACTATACGACGTTCTAACAGGTCCCGACTTTCGGCCATTGACCTGACCTCAGAGGTCACCATTTGACCTATGACCTTAAAACCGGGTACCGTTGGCTTCGTCTCGTGACGACCTACACGATGGTTTTTTTCCGCGAGTCTCTAGCTCAATTAGGGGCCAAACGCGAGGAGGGTCGCATCCCTCTGTGCCGTCGAGGGATGCAAAACGGCCTATGCCGGCGAGGGTTAAACCCTTATTTGTCCATTTCGCGCAAAAATGCGCAAAATATTTGCATTGGGCAGCAAGCTATACACCTTGAGGAAAGTCAGGCAGCAAATATCTTCGTGTTGTTCGGTGACGTTTTCTTTATATCCTTATATAAATTCATTGCGTCGTTGCACTACCACGGTTCCGAACAGGCACTGTAAACCCCACCGCTACTAGTAAGCATGAAATAGTTCCCGGGAACTTGAGTACGAGAAACATGCGCAGAAATACCGGCTGTTTTTTTAAAGCTATTTTGTACGGAATAACTTTAATGATTTTACGCTGAGAGCTTTTGAATCGGGGGAACGGAATATGGTACACAGCAGTCATTTCCATCTCCAGTCGGCAAGTCCTACTTTGCGACGTTATAGCATTATCTGCCTTGACATTGGGGAAAGGAAACTTGCTTATTCGGAAACTTTGGACATTTTTACAATACTCTATCCCATAATTACAGGAATTTCACCGAAGTTGATTTACGACTTAATTCCGCTTTTTTGATGCGCCTGGCCCACTGTGCGGCGGGGTTACGTTCGGAGAATTCGCCGACCACGGGCGTGTCTCGAACCTCGAGATCACGCGCTGCCCAAAGCGCTCCCACAGCCCCTCCCGGTTTTCTTTAGCGGTATTGGCGTGGCACTGTCTTGCTGGAACCATTGGGTCTTAGCGTTTCCGGATCTCTGCTCATCCTGATATTGCAGAGCCCTCCAAAACGTCGCCAGAGCCACCCGATATCGCTGACCATTGACAGTCTGAGTAGCGCATCTCTCACACGAGTGGTGTTCGCCGTGAGCCTTTGATTGGGTTTATGGCCACCGCTGTGTTCCTTGAATTGCGTGAACCTATTGTTAACACTTCCTCGAGCCAGAAACTTGTCAATAATGTGGAAAATTTTGTTTCAAGATGTTGCTCTCTTCGCCCTAAAGTGTTGCGGATCTTCCGTGGTGTCGAAGCGACCGACGTGGTCTGGGAAAGCATAATTTCACGAGTTTTGCTTTTACTTCCTAAGACCACGGCTTCATTTTTTAAAGCTCAAACCATGGTGTCATATAAATATACGAAAAATTCTCCGTTTTTCCACGTGCATTGATTTTGCTTAAATGTTGTTAGGGGTCCTCTATTCGCAAAAGAAATCCGTCTAACTTTTTTGAGAAGCCCGGTATTATAGGGAACTCAAATCCGGTCGAGTAGGGCTCCGACATCGATGGTTTATCATAGATGAACCAGCTAATACATGGCTTAATGTTGTATGACATACATATTGTGCAAACTGCTATGTGCAAAGTGCATCTCACTTTGGTGCATATTTCATTCTTGACCTTTTGCAAAAATCGTGAGAGGTTTGTTGGTAGAAGCACTGTCCTATGTCCACCATGCACAGCTGTTGTTGTGATATCATCATAACTGGACCGAATAATTAAGTAGCTGTTGCGCCGCTGTAACGATCCCCTGACCGGCTGGTCACGAAAGGTCACGTCAACACTCTGTTATCCAGCTCCCTGGGTAACGCTCTACTTTCATTGGTCGCCTGAGGCCTATCGCGGTCACTGGCGGCGCAGTGATTTCTCGAGGACGGTATCTTGGCAGCGCTGTCTGCCATCAGTCATTGCGCCGCCGTCGAGCCGGTATTACACCTGTCTGTGCTCGCCTTCCAGGGAAGGTGAAGGATAGTGATGTGGTGGCTATTAGTGGTAGTAGTGGTATGATGTGGTGGCTATTAGCGTTCTGCAGCTACGGCAACCGATGCTGCCTCGGCTGCCGGCTCTGAGGCGACTGGACGAGCGACTCCAACCTCCTGCGGACAATGCCAGCTACGTATTGGGGGCTACAACTGCGAGGGATTCATGAGTGCCGCCGCCTACATTGCTGATCTCTTCACGAGTCTAAACGTGCTGTTCCTATCTGAAACTTGGATGTGTAGTGCGGAAGAAACTTTACCGAGTGGTGTTCTTGGGAGCTTTGGCGTGGGTGACGTTGACATTTTTCAGACATTTGCAATGGAGCTGCCACCCGGGGCTGGCGAGGGGCGCCGACATGGAGGGACGGCCATGATATGCCGCCGAGACAGCCGATTCTCATTCTCCCAACTACAGTGTGAGAACGATAGACTTTTAGCAGTGCAGATGGTGTGTGGCGGAGCACCGCGTCTCACCATAGTTGGCTGCTACATGCCCTACTTCACTGGGACTCCGGACCAACTAGAACTTTATATGGACCTGTGCGCTAGTCTTGAAGCCCTCATAGACACGCATAGGTTTTCCGCGCCGCTCATGCTAGTCGGAGACTTCAACTGTCCTCTCCCGTGTCTCCCGCCGGCAACCCGTCCTCGCCAGTGGGCAAAGCTGCGCGGATTCACCCCCTTCAGCCAAGCATTCCAGCGACTTCTGGATGAAAGAAGCCTTACAGTCGCTGAGTTCCGCTTCTCTCAGCCAGTGAATTTCACGTATGAACGCGGCGGTCACACGTCCCACATCGACCACATCATCGTGCCTGGCAAACTTGCAGATGAACAGCTTCTGTCATGTTCTATCATCCCGCCCTCTTATGACAACCTCAGCCCACATCTGCCTATAACATGTACTCTTCTGCTCCAAATAAACGGCGAAGAGAGGGAAAGACCAGCGCCGCGAGACCACTCCAGTTCTCACCGCACGGTACTGGATTGGAACAATTCCGACAGGAATCAAAGGTACTGTGAACTGCTCTCCACGCAGCTGGAGACAGTGGTCCAGCCAAACCTCAGCGCCGATCAGATAGACTGCCTCCTGACGTCAGCCATCCATCAAGCTGCAGCTGAGGCCGGCTGCTCCCGGCCCCGAAGACCGCCAAAGTCCTGGTGGAGCCCTTCAGTGTCGGCAGCACGGGACCGGGCGCGCCTGTGGCATCGCATTTGGACTCACGCCGGTCGACCACGGAATACGGTCCTGCACAACTGCTTCAAAGTTGCGCGCCGTTCATACAGGCAGGCCCGGGTCGATGCAGCACGTGCCCAGGTTGATAACAGCGCAAATCTCCTGTCATCGCTGCGTCAGAAGAAGGACATCAATTCGTTCTGGCGCCGTGTAGAGCAGGCTCGACGTGGCTCGGGCGGCTTGCGCTCCTCGCTCACGGCAGACAGCCTCGAGGCCCACTTCCGCCCCATTCATACGGACGAGGACACCCTCTCTGCAGCCCAAGATGATGTGCGCACCCGAGTAGAAGCCCTGCTGTCCCAGGCGAAAGAAGATCCTGGCCCCGCTAAGCGCGTCACTGCAGGAGATGTAGCTCGCTTGATCCCGCAAATCAACCGCAACGCATCACCAGGACCGGACGGCGTCACCGCTGAGCATCTTGTCTACGGCTCTTCAGGACCACTGCACGAGGCTATCGCCTCTCTACTCTCTGCCTGCCTCGCTGAAATGCGTGTCCCTGTCAGTTTCACATGCAGCACAGTGGTGCCTATCATGAAGAAGACCGGACTGGACCCCGACTCGGCCGATAGCTACCGCCCCATCTCTCTCGTGTCGACTATCTCCAAACTTCTGGAACTGATCCTTCAGGAAGAGATCGACACGTCATTTGAGGCCTCTGAACTTCAGTTTGGGTTCTTAGGGCATAGGGGCACCAGCGAAGCGTCTATGCTTGTACACGAGACCGCGCAACATTACCTATGCTATAAACTCCCGCTGTTTGCAGCTAACCTCGATGCTAGGAAATGTTTTGATCGTTTGTGGCATGATGGCGTCCTCTTCCGAGCGAGTGAGCACCTCCCACGCCGGAGCTGGGCGCTTCTGGCCTATTGGTACTCTCACCTGTCAGCCCGAGTACGTTTTGGTGGGAAGCTGTCAGACGCCTTCTGTGTGCGCCGAGGAGTGAGACAGGGTGCGCTTTTATCGCCGTGCCTCACCAATATGTTTTTATACCCGCTCATCCAACAGCTCGATGACTGTCGCTTGGGCGCCACACTGTATGGCCACCACATCCCAGCAGTTGCATATGCTGATGATATTCTGATTATGTCGAGTAGCGCACGCGATCTTCAATCAATGCTTCATATCGTCTCCTCCTTCTCAGTGTTGTGGAGGATAGATTTTGTACATGTGAACCAAAGTTTGACCAAGAGTCACAGCTTTATATTCGGGGCCGAGTTCCTCTCTCGGACGCCTCAGTGGCAGCTATGTGGACAGATCCTGAAGCACCGACAGGAAACCACACACTTGGGTGTTGAGCTGCGCTCCCAGCTACACGGTGCCGATCAGGTGACTGCCCGAATTCAGCGGAGCAGGGGTGCGTTCTTTGGCCTAACGCCGGCCGGCATGTTTAATCAGCACCTCTCCGCTGTTGATAAGGCATTTCTATGGCGGATGATTGTCGCTCCTGTTCTGATTTATGGATGTGAGGTCTGTTTTTTAAGCTCTGGAGATATTGCCCGCCTCGAAGGCTGGCAAGCCTCGGCGGTCAAAAGCGCGCTACGCCTACCGCGCACTGCCCACCACTCCGCACTAATGGCGGCACTTCGCATCCCAAGTGTACAAGCTCTCGTTCGGCGGTCTATTTTTCGCGCTACTCAAAACGCTTTTCGTGGCCAGCACCGCCTCCGTTGTGTGCTGGTGAGTAGCCTGGCCCAGTTGGCGACCAATGCGAGATTCGCGGAAACATCTGCTTCTATTGTGTGCCATCTAATGTCGCTATGTGGGGGAAACTTCATGAGGGTACTGGAGGCTGCCAGCGGTCATATACACGGAGACTGGGTGCACACGCCCAGGCCCGAGTGTGGCCTTGCGGACTCGCTCAGCTGGCTGATGGACAGCAACAGCGCCGAGTCATGGCAGCTAGTAAGGCTGCTTGTAACAATACATCCAAACTGATTCTCCTAGTCCGCCTGATGTAAAAAGCTGCCCGTGCTTTGCAAACGTGACTTTGTTGTGCCGTGCTGTGTTTGTATCTTCATGTGTCACGGTTATGTTATGAAGATATGTTCTCCTTGTTTTGTCCTCAAAGGATGTCAAATAAATATGATGATGATGATGATGATTGCCCAGCTCTTCAAGTTACCAGAGCCAGCACTCTCCGGCACCAAAGCAGATACGTTTGGTGGTAGGACGAAACGGTTGCTGATTTGTTGAGTCTGTCATTGCGTTAGTGAATAAATTATTGTGTTGGAAGCAAGCAAAACACAAACGCGCAACTTCAGCTGTGATGCTATTCATTGTTCTCGCAAGACAAGTGAGCAGTGGAAGACTGTTTCCTGTTCAACATCTGACAGCCATTTAAATTGGGGCCAATCGATGTTGTTTGAACGCCATTTATTCGGGTGGCTGACATTTTAGAATCCGGAACGCCCCTTTAAGAGGCCCTTTGCATAGCTGATGCTGGTCCACTCCTTGCGTGCTATTTAATGGCTTCTTTATTTACCGAGATATGATCACGCGACCCAACCAACCATCCTTAGCCAGCAGCCAGCAGGCACCACTTAGGAACAAAATCACTCTACCACGTGTTTCTGTGGGACGCAGGCTATTAGGAAACCTCATCGGTGGACGGCAGGTATTGTGTTGATGGCGTTCGTGCAGTCTTTTGACATCCGTAACATGCTTTACATGTTTCTATCCTCGCCTCAACACGGAGACAGAACATCAGTGAACCTCGTTTACATTCACTTTCAGTGTTAACTACGAAGCACCAGCTGACCTAGACGCCTCAGTCGGCTTGGAACCATCGCTGGATTCTGCTTCTTTTATTGCATTCTTTGTCGAGTAAGTAGTGTCTGAAATGCTTGGCTTCTCCTCTGCCATGATCTCTTTAACCGGTTCTTGGTCTGGCATTTCCGTCGCCTCCGTTTCCTTGACATTCTCAACGTCTTTATCCGTCTCCGCTTGGTCCTCGGGGAGCTCTGGTTTGAAAGCGCACACAAACACTCTCTGCTCCCGACAGTCGGCCATCTGCCAGTAATCCTTGTCCACATAACGGTACGAACACGACGTGTCCTTCATTCTATTATCGTCCTCGATGAAGGTCGGCGGTCGGCCGTGCTTCCAGTTAGTGTATTCCACCTTCGACCCGTCCATCCAGCCCCAGTTTTTGGGAGTGCGTCGGTAGCGCATCCCAATGTGGTACCAGGAGCCGTTGCCCACCATTTTGTCCACCGCCAGCTCGTGTTCGCGGCTGCGCAGGCTGACCAGCTTGCTGTTACGGTTATCGTTGCACCAGAGCTCTCCGTTGGCCCACTCGCCGACTAGGCGGGGCGAGTGGTGGCACCAGCCGGCGATGGCCGTCCAGCCGCGCGGACACGGATTATCCGTGGTCGGCGCCGGCTCGGGGTGACGCGCCTTCTCCTCGTCCTTGGCTTTCTGCCAGGCGATCAGCGGCAGCAGCGGCGCGCGACACAGGAACGGGTACAGCCCGCCGCAGTTGGTCTTGATGAAGGATCCCTCACCGACGCCCTCACCGGCCTCTGCGGCGGCGCCGTCTCGCGCGCGCACCCGGACACACCTGCGCCCCTTCTCGGGCGTCCTGCCGCCGAGGATGGTGACGTTGCTCTCGAGTGGAGTGCCGTCGAGCCACTGCCACTCGCCGGCCGTCTGGTTGTACTCGGCGCCCACCCACAGGTCCGTGAAGAACGCCGTGAAGTGGCGCACTTCGCGCGCGCTGATGGGGTGGATCAGGTGGCCGCCGACCGAGCGGCAGTAACGGCGCGCGCGGCGCTGAGTGGCGCGCATCCGGTAGGCAGCGGCGTAACAGGCGTCCTCCAGGCGCATCCAGGTGAGGGGACAGTCGAGCTCCTCGTAGGTCATGTCCTCGGCGGCGGGACACTCGTCGCCGTCGTCCGGACAGACGTCGGAGTCCGGCAGGGACACCAGGTGGTTTTCGGCCGCTGACCTCGCCTCCCGAGGGGTGCGGCCGTCACACTCCAGAATCCCAGACTGGAGGACGCTGCAAGTGCCCGGCTTGATCGGCTCACCATCCTCTTCTGAGTCTCTCATCACGTCTTCGTCGGTAGGATCATCCGAGTCGTCTCTCGGGGGTGGTAAACTCTCCATGATTTCATTTATCGAGTCCTTATTTCCAAATTTTATCGAGTGGGTACCGTCATCATTTAAATTATCTTCTGTCAACATCTCGAGCGGTATGCTTTCACGAAATTGACCATAAACTTGGCAGAAATTTAGCATAAACATAGCTGTTAACAATCGCATCGGTAGATTATAGCGTCTATTCATTTTGGGAAACTAATGTGCCACACTGATGACCTATGGAATATAGTTGCTTTTCTTATGTTTACGATGTGGGCACATTCAATTCAACGTAAATGTTCGTGAGAACATGAGCTTTAGGACATATAAATGCCGTCATTGATAAATTATTTCCGACAAGTTTGCAAAGTGCGGGCGCGGGAGGTGGAAATCAAGTGACTATAATTCCGTAATTTTTCACTCAATTCGCGTGCAAACAGCGATGACAATCTTCCCTGAACAGAATACCACGACGGTAAAAATACAGATACGCAATGAAATTCAGAAAGCTATGGCCATGAACGTTATTTCATGCGGAGCATCGATTCCAACCTTATTAGATAGGCTAACTTTTGCAGGGGCGCCCTATACTTAGGTGAATATATTAGCAGATTACATAACCGTTCACATTGTACTTTGCAACTTGTAGTCCTATTCTGACCAACCGCATCTACTTCACGTAAGCGGTGACATGTTACCACCCACCAGCCCCGCTGTCCACTGAACACTCTCCCTTCGGCAGGTGGCCATGCCCGGTCTGCACCAGCGGTCTCGCTCGACCGACGACGCCGCCTGGTGGCAGGATCAGCGCTCGGAGCGACGCGGACGCCGCCCGGCCGACGACACTCCCGACTCCGGCCGCGAGGACAGCGAGCGTCGACACCGGCGCGACCGACGCGTCGTACGCGACGAGGACGTCGAGGATGTCCACAATGTGGAAGTGGTGCGCCGCCGTCTGCGCCGCGAGCTCAACACACGCTATGTGGACGAGCAGTATGACTCTGGTCCTGAGGGACGCGAACGGAGACATTACAGCGATGACGGACGGCGGAGACGGCATAGCGGGAGCAGCGGGGACGAGCGGCGCACTGACCGCCACCATCGCAACAGGAGGGGACACGACGACCGGCAGGACGTAGATGGCGCGCGTTACCGCCGACACAGCGGCGAAGAGCGAGGCTCCAGGAGGTATCAGTACAGTGACGATGAACGGGGATCTCGCAGGAGGGAGTACGACGGGGACCAGAGAAGCCAACGGCAGAGGTACGACCACAGCGGAGACGAGAGAAGCTCGAGGAGGTATGATGATATCGAAAACGACCGGCGCACGAGACGGAGGTACGACCACAGCGGGGACGAGCGGGGATCGCGACGGAAGCACTACAGCGACGACGAGCGAGGCTCGCGGAGACGCGAGTACGACGACGATCGGCGAACGCACAGAAGAAGGGGCGCGGACGTAGACGATCACAATGCTAGAGAGGAATATGACGGAGACGAGCGCAGTACACGGCGAAAACGGGACAACAGGAGACATGAACCCAACTCACGTTATTCTGATGATTACAGCGAAGGTGACGACGAGGTCGGTCACACGCGTCGTAGTCACAGTGAGGATCCTCGCGGTACACGCGGCTCCAGAGGCCCCTCTCGTAACGGAGACAGCGACCCTCGGCGGCGGCGACCCCGGCGTCAGGCCGCGTCAGATCCACCCGACCATCGGCGGCCGCGCGAGCTAAACGAAACAGAAGAAAAGGACGCTTCCGACCCGGACGAGCCGAGCCGCGGCTCCTCTGAGCGTCGGCGCCGGCGCCGCCGGAGACGGCAGCGCGCCTCTGGCTCGGACCCTGTTAGTTCAGATGGAGAGGACGGCACTGAGCAGCGCGGAACGCGCACAGGGACGGAGCGGCGGCGGCGCCGACAGGCAGGACACCGCGCCGCCGCCGGCGACGGCAGCCGCGCCCCGCACAGTGACGGAGACTCTCCGGCGCGAGCTGACTCGGGCATAGCGAGCGTGGAGCGCGGCGGTCAGCCTCGATCGGACAACGACGCGCCACCCCCGCGCCATGCCCGCCAGGGGTTCGCCAGTGACGGCGAGCAGCCGGGCGCCGATTCACAGGGAGCAGCTCCAGCGACGGACGGCAGGCCGCTCCGGAGTGACGTGGCAAAGGCCGCGGTCGCTAGCAAGCTCGGCGAGGCTGCGATCAACAGTCAGGGAGGTAAACTGTCTGAAAAGGGTGTCGGGAAGAGCAACATCATCCACCCGAGTCAAGGCGACGGGCCCGGAGACGGCCAAAATCCGGCCGCGAGGAACGTGGTTCGGGGTGGACCGCGGCCGCTGGCCGAGATCCTCCCCAGTTCGGCCGACACCAGCAGTCACCCGACTCCACGGGCCAGCGGGATACGGCCCTCGCAGAACGGCGTGCCCAAACTCAAACGGGTCCGCTCGGCGAAGGACTTCAAGCAGATGCAGCGTGTGCCTAAGCTGGAGCAGGACCTGGGTTCGCTGTCCAAGGCGCAGCAGAACAAGCTTGCCGACGGGATGAAGGACGCAGACGCGGCCGCCAACGAGCAGGCTCTCAGGTAGGCAGATTCAATAGTGTCGCATATGCAGTGCACGATGAGAGCGTTGCAGTTGCTATGTTAAAATCCCGTGCCTAAGTTGTGTAGCTTTATTCGTTACGTCAAGCAATTAAGATTTCCTGCGCATTCCCCATTCCAGAGTCCAAGCCGAGAAGAAGATATTCCAGGACCTGTTGGAGCTGAAGAGGGTGCAGATGAGGGTCAACAAGACCAACGAAGAGGCGTTCATCAAGCGACTGGCGGAGAACTTCAACGCCAGCGTCATCAAGCTCAGTCTGAAGAGCTTCAAGGGGCCGTATACCTACGCCGCATACGAGGAATACCTCAACAGTAAGCAGTAATTGCTAGACACATCTCGTTGTCGATGAAGGCTGAAAGCTATAACTGTACCGTCAAGTATCGTACCAATTTTTACATATACCGCGGTCGACTGAACCATTCGAGCCAGATCTAGTGGTCCCAAAAAGTCAAAACTGCTATGCATGTGCATAAGTCTCAAGGAGTTGCAACCATCCTCCATTCCTACATCACCCTGACCCCACCCTGTCCTCCTACAGCCCAGCTGAAGCACCTGCAGGTGCCGGCCAAGCGGCGAGCGGCTAAAGCTCGTCGTGCCGAGGAACTGGCCCGTGTAAAGCGCTCCCTGCAGCGCGCCAAGGACAGTGTCAAGGATGAGGAGCTGCGTGCCGCCCTGCAGGCCGGCCAGGGCTGCCACCACGCCTCGCACGCCTACACGGGCATCCCGTGCGTGGCGTACAGTAAGTTGCCCTGCTGGCAGCACCGCCGCTGGCGTAAGTAGGGAGCGGGCGGGGCCGGAGCTAGCAGCAGCAGCCGCCCAGCCGACCCGGCCCGGCACCGGCGCAGGTGGCGTATCACCTGACCTGACCTGACCTGACCTGGGGCGAGACTCGGTGAGGATATGAGGAAACGAAGCGGGCTGAAGCATCAGTGGTTTGGCATGTAACAATTATTGGAGTGCCGTGCGCAAAGCGTGCAATCTATTTTTACTTCCCGTTATCCATCCCAGCCTTTTCAACAACAGCCCACGACCACAAATACCAAATTATGAGATCAGCCAAGGTCGGAAGTCAATCATTGGCACGGGCCATGGGTTAAGTTCTTAGTCACCATCCAGGTCAGGCCAGGTCATGTCACGCCACCAGCCGCCGGAGCGCCTCCATTGAGAGCCACATTGGTCCGAGCAATCTGCCGCACACTCTGCAAAGCATGTGAAGAAGGATAATGCTGTATGCATGAGTGCCACTGTTCGTAAAAACGTCGACGTCTGGTTAGCCTTTTGTTCCACTAGCACAATTAAAGGATGCACCTGCAAATGTTGAGATTGAATGGCATCACGTTTGGCAACCAGCACTTTAAGACAATGCACTTGCTCGGCATAAAGCATGATAAATATGTCCAAAATGTGTAATAATGTTTACATTGAGATGACAGCTGGAGAATCGCGTAAGATATGTTTAGCAGAGCATGAACGTTTGGTTCTGCTCAACGTAAGGTAGTAAATACTCTTATTTAAGTACACTTGCATTCTAGAAATGGGTGTTTGGAACTTTGCACATATATCACGCGCATACATATATTAGTTGATCATTTTTATTTTGTACGGGCTCTCAGTTGCGGAAACACTATATTCGACGAGGTAAGGTAATGGCAGGTCAGGTGCGGAAGGTCACTCTCTGCTACGTAGGCATGCGACGCATGGCCTATTCTTCACCCCGTACGCGATGGTCATGGTTATACCTCGAACACCTCACTCATCAGGGCAGGTAAAAAGAGTAGATCCGCCGATAATATCGGGACCCGACACCAGCCGCGGGACAGACGTGGGACGGTGTTCGGGCCGGATCCAACTCGAGGGTCTGAGATAACCTGGTCCTGGTTTTACAAGTTGTGACCTATTTGGATACGCAAAAAGATCAAAGCTAATGTACATACATAGAAGAAGCGCAGTGTCAAAACTTAAAACCAGTTGCGTAAATAGATATATATATATATATATATATATATATATATATATATATATATATATATATATATATATATATATATATATATATAGGTACGAAAGACTCTAAGAGCTTTAAAAGAGCGCCGTCTATTTTATCACCTATGTTTACTTTCAGCTGTACAGTTTAATTCTCTGCTGATTTCGCTTATGCACAGCACTGCCACCATGCTGACGACCAATTTTAACAGCAAGGGGATGACCCCATAAGTCACGTGACCCCACGATTGTGCAAGGCACCAGGTCGCGTGGCGGCTGCTGTCGGTGGCTCACAACGGCTAATGGAGAGAGCGAAAAGAGTGGGAGAGTAAGGAATTGATAGTGTGGGAGAGAGAGGGAGAGAGAAAAAGGAGAGAGAGAGAGAGAGAGAGAGAGAGAGAGAGAGAGAGAGAGAGAGAGAGAGAGAGAGAGAGAGAGAGAGAGAGAGAGAGAGAGAGAGAGAGAGAGAGAGAGAGAGAGAGAGAGAGAGAGAGAGAGAGAGAGAGAGAGAGAGAGAGAGAGAGAGAGAGAGAGAGAGAGAGAGAGAGAGAGAGAGAGAGAGAGAGAGAGAGAGAGAGAGAGAGAGAGAGAGAGAGAGAGAGAGAGAGAGAGAGAGAGAGAGAGAGAGAGAGAGAGAGAGAGAGAGAGAGAGAGAGAGAGAGAGAGAGAGAGAGAGAGAGAGAGAGAGAGAGAGAGAGAGAGAGAGAGAGAGAGAGAGAGAGAGAGAGAGAGAGAGAGAGAGAGAGAGAGAGAGAGAGAGAGAGAGAGAGAGAGAGAGAGAGAGAGAGAGAGAGAGAGAGAGAGAGAGAGAGCATGACAGGAGAGTGGCATATTTTTGCATCGCATCACTGCTTTCACAGCTATAATTTCAAGGAAAGGCTTTATAAAAATTTTGCTGCGAATATTTTTGAAACAATAATTTTATACTCGTTTTCACGAGCTACTTTTGCAACTCATCTAAACTACAGTTCATCCACAGCATCATGATTATAAAGTAAACACAATCGTACTTGTTGTGTGCTTGAACCGTAACCCTCGGAACAAATGTGTAAGACGTTTCCCGGCATGACCGGAAAGTGAATGATCTTCGTTAGCATGTTACGTGACATGTCACCTGTCCCGCTATACTCAGGTCGTTTGCCCAGTTAGTATACACATGATTCAAGCGTTCATGGAATGTGCTGGCTCTCGGTCTTCATATTTATTGTCCGCAGATGTCCAGTGTTTAATACATTAACATAAGCTCCACATCCCCGCTGATACTAAGCCGATCTAACACCGCCTGTTTTATCCGACAGTCACCAAGAACAACCACCACGGCGCGGCCAAGGCACCCACCAAGACCATCCTGCCCAAGATCAACCCGAGCACACAGCTGCCTGAGCCTGTCGACCTGCGCTCGTACGATCCGAGTAAACCGCTCCGACTGGAGCTCAACCACGGTGGTCAGAAACAGGCGCTCGAGCTGCCCACACAGCTGCTCGACAAGAACAGAAAGTACCAGGTTTCGTTCAGCATCCGACCGACCGACGGCGCCACGGCGGAGGGAGGGGCGGAGAAACCCCCGGGCGCGGCGACCAACGAGCGCGGCGCCTTCAGCGACGGCGAGGCGGCCGCGCGGACTGAGAGACAGGAGCAGACGGGCGGGTCAGCGCCCGGCGACCCCGACCGGCACACGCACGCAAAGTCGCTGTAGGTCAGCCGGAACGGCAGTCAAAGTCCGGCAGAAATCGAAACGGACCACCAGTGCGGGACCTTGTCAAACATTGCTATTTGTGAAACTTGTGATGTGGCGTTCTTCGCCGCGAATCTCCCTTTGCCATATCTACGCTTGGGATCTGATGTGCTGATCTGCGTTTGTCGAACGTCGCCTATCGCGTCTCAACCCAGGACTTTTCTCTGTCGTGACACCGGCCGGAGACCTGTTTGTTTGTTGCGGGCGCCTCCTGGGCTGGCGCCGTAAAGGGGGACGATAATTGTTGCATCGCGAATTATATTTATCGTGAGTTTCTTGTGATGTTGCCAGTATTGAAATAATACAATGGCATGGTTGGCTTTTGAAGAACACATAGCGTTCACAGATCCTATGATGAAATGTGTCAACCGGTAACCGTGGTCCGTCAACCAAATGAATGCTAATCAGTTGAATGAAGTATAAACGGTAGGTAAACCAGCCATGACACTTCGACGGATCGAACGGTAAACCAATGGCTCTTTTTGGTCTTACCAGACCATTGTCATGCAACTTACCAGGTCATGAAACCAGAAACGATAGCATTAGTAGGGGGAACATAAAACATTGCGTGGATAGAGGCGAGTACTTGGTAATTGTTGGCGCCCCCGCCCGCATGGGACAGACGCGGTCACCCAGTCGCGTCAAACGGCCATCGAAGAGCAGGACATGCCGACGCCGAGTGAGCTTTAATCGGAGCGGACCCTTATATATACCGGTTACCTGGCAAGGGATGTGGATGACCGTCAAACCGAAAACAGGGGTGCCGTGTGAATGATCAACGAAGGGGATAGTTGATCCCCAGGCACGTCCTAACCGTTTGATGATCCGGCGCGGATCACTGATCCCATGAGGCGAGCCAAGAAGGACAGGGCGTTGAGTCACGCTGACAGCCGGCACGGGGGAGTTTCAGTCTCGGTTACCAGCGACCTCAACCTGTGGCTTATGGCTCGAATCACGAAGGGCTTGCGAGGATCGATGCATGGACTGAACTGAGTGCCGAACACCTATCTTTATGGAAATATGCTATTGGTTTCAGATTTCTTAAGAAAGCACGGAGTCTGCACAAGCACATTTTCCAGTTATTTAACGCTCATTAGGGCAAGGCATTAGGGATTTAAGTCGTCTCGTCCCGGGCGGTTCTCTCAACCGTTCCGGCTTTATACTCGAGCGATTGAGGCCCAATCAGTGAGATTTATATGCTATCACCGAGACTGAAGGTTTGGACCGTGAAGTGAATGAATTATTCCAAGGCTCCAATCAGTCATTCAGAACTCCAATCAGTCACTAGTCTGACGTTACCAGAGCAAGCGATGCATCGCAAGGCCCTATCCTATGGAGTATCAGTATGGAC